>NC_092438.1:7788244-8110914 GCF_036169615.1 Heliangelus exortis | reverse complement strand
CTACAAAGCTTGCTGGCATCTACAGCATCACTGCAGAGTTATCACAGTCCAGAGCTTCCAGCTCCAGTCTCTTGAATCATCTATTAGCACAGAAACCCCCTCCCTGGAGCTCTGCCCCTCCCAGGGAAGCCGTGGGGCTCCCCAAGCTCTGGGTGCAGAGCTGCTTGCTCTGTGCCTGCCCTGGGACACAGCCACTTTTCAAGCCTGGTTTCCCTGCTGTTGCCTGGGGGAGCAAGTTCAATCCTCTGCCTCTGCTTCCAGAACTAATTGGGGTTTGCTGTCCTAGTGATGCCTGGTGTCTCCACGCTTCGAAATGGGTTGCAGCCAACTAACCAGAACATGTGTGTCCCTCCCCCTGCAGGGAGCTGAAAGCAGTTCCTGGGAGCTGCTGGTGGGACTGTATTTCTTGAGCTGCACCCATTGCTGTTTTGCTGGGAACAGCAGCCCCCAAAATCTCTGGGATGAGAGATGTTCTCTGCAGGCAGGGAAGTGATGCTGCACAGCCTAAGCACACAAAATCACCCCCCCACCACCACCACACATACACAGATATCTACTTCACAAATTAGCCAGAACACCCTCCACAAGAGGAAAGCACCAGTCCATGTGCTGTGACCTCCACAGTCCCATCCGAGGCAGGCACCCAAGGTGACAGCAACTCCCTCCTTCCACTCTGAGAACGTGCCATTTTCTTGGGTTTTGAGGGATTTTTCTCCCGGAAGAAAACTAAATGTTTTCTTCTCTTCATCTAAATGCCAGCATCTTAGCTCACAGGCAGAAATTTCAGCTAACTCCATTAGAATCCCCCAGCCATTCCTGCTGAAGAACTAGTCCCCTCAGGAGCTAGGAGATTGATAGACCTCCTTTTCTGCAATAAATCTCACTCATCAGATGTAAAAAGGTGACATTTCAAGCTTGGCTCTTTTCTCAATGCACAAGTACACAGAAGTTTAGGGTGGCAAGTGTCTTCCAGGTGTATCATTGAGGAGAAAGGCAAATAAAAGTCCCCTGTCCTTTGGATGAAGGACTGAGCTCCTTTCTGAGTTATCTCCAAGATTATCTGCAGCACTAGACCAGCCCTGGCTTAGTGTGGCTGAGTCCTGGAGACCTCCAAGGATGGAGATCTTAGCACACTCTTAGCACACATTATTTTTCTGAATACCCTGAATCTCCCAAGCTGCTTTCATGCCCACTGTCCCCCCATTAGGTTGCCTGCTGCTACTGAGAGGAGTTTGGCTCTATCATCTTTGCAAACTCTATACATAACTCCATAGTTATTTGGTTCTGCCCTTCAAACCTGGATTCTGCTGGCCATTGGGATACAGAATTTTTGGATACCCTGACACTCCTGGTGAAGGGAATATTGGCACTGTGGAAAACTATAAAGACACAGATTTCCTTAGGCCAGTTTCTGCCCAGCCCAGGCACTTGTCCCTCCTACAGAGCTCCTTGGCCTTCCCAAATGTTTTGGTATGGATCAGCACAGTGATGAAGATGGACCAGATGGCAACCACTGCTGTACTCACCAATGCATGAAGGACTCCTCACACCTCAGATAGCAAGGCAATCTTTTGCCCTCTTTCTATCTGCAGACTCACTTCTCATGCTCTGGCCATCTTGTTTGCTGAAGAACTTCTCTCATTTGGAGCTGGCCAGGTTTTGCTGTTGAAAAATGTTATTTTCTTGAGGTTTACCTGGTCCAGAGTGAAATCCCTGTTGGATCAGCCTCTCATACCTCAGAAAAGACTAATAATTTCTACTGGTTTGTCAGTGGAACTCAGGGAACCATTGTCCCACAGCTTTGTAAATATAAAATGGAGATTATGCTTCCTGGGGTGATTTGGCAGGAAACTTCACCGCTTGTCAAGGGCCTTCCTGTGTGTGAAATGGAAAGAGCAATGCTGCCCTGTAGCTCTCTGTTTGCAATGTACTTAGAAATTCTTGAATACCTGGCACTACACACACTGTATTATCTCCTACCTCATCTCCTGTGCCTGAAGCTGGCTGCCTGACAGGAAGAATTATTCCAGATTTCTGCTGTCCAGAAAACAGCCTGGCAGGAAGACTTGCAAGTCACACCTCCCTGCCCAGTGCCATCTTCTGCCCCATTGCTCAGTAACCCACTAGAGATGACAGAACTTGTGTTCTCCAGCCTGGCATTAGCTGGTATCCCCAGCCTGGGAACTGGGAGTCAGGAACTGGCTGTGCTGGGACCAGCTCAGGCTGCTGGTTGCCTGCTGCCACCACACTGGATGCTTCCCCCAAGACCCCTCAGCCACTCCAGCAGGGAACTGCAGGCCATGCCCAGGGATGCTCATCCCACCCACTCCTGGGGAGCATCAGGGAGCCTGGGTGGCACTGGTAGGGCCCCAGGGAGGTCAGCAACACTTAAAGTACAGGAGACTGTCCTGTTTTTTTCATCCCTCCTATCCCTAAGCCTATATTGCAGTGGAGATGAAGAGGGCTTGAGTTTAGAACACTGATTTTTTTTCTTACTGCCCAACAGCAGGTGCTGCTGGAGGTGGTGGGGCAAAGGGAGGAAAATCTGGTTGAATTTACCAAATGCTTTTTCCCAGCACAGTTGCAAGTCCATTTCCTAGTGTTGTCATTTGCATATTTTATCCCCTAAGTTTTGCATACACATAAATGCAACACGAAACTGCAGACACTGTCAGAAGATGCTAGAGAAGAAAGGACAGAAACTTGTCCTTTTTCCTTAGGCTTATAGAAGACATCACAATGAGAGCTTGGAGAAGGGGCTGTGCCAGACCCTTGCCTGAAAAAGCTCTGCTTGGGGGGACAGAGAGGAGGCACAGGAGGCTCCCACAGTCAGTCCAAGCATCCAAGATGCTCAGAGCAGGGCTGCTGGGGTAGAACATTTAGTAACCTCATCCCATGCCAGCACCACCTAAGAGAGCAGGATGTCAGCTCCGAACTTGCTACACAGCATCTCTCCAGAGAGAGGAAAAAATCTTTTGCATGACACAAAGGTTTCGTGGGAAAGAGGACATTCCCCAGGAAGCCTCTGCACGGGCACAGGAGTGTCACACAAACCTTTAAACACACTCTTGACAAAGAGAAGGGCTGTGCTAGATGATTAAATCCCCCATGCACCTGGGGGAAGTGAGGAAGATCTCCTGCTCATCAGAGCTGTGAAACGGATTCGCCTGTTGCAGGAATTAATCCTTTTTTTTTTTTACTAACAGAGAGTGGCAGAGCTGTGCACGTGGAAATCCTGTCTGAAATGAATGCCTGATAAAGAGGAAGCCAAGTTAAAAGGTGAGTTTAACTGCCTGGCAAGGCTTTTGGTTTTTAAAGGGTCTCTTGTAGAATGACTCTATTAGCAGACTGTTACAGGTGAGGATATCAAACGGCTACGCACAGCCCAGAAAAACCATGGGAGTTTTGAGATGGAAAAGAACATATGGAAAAATGAGACAGAGGAGGTCAAGAGGGGGAGAGAGGAGAAATAGCAATGTGCAAGGGGAAGGGAGGCTAATAAATGATGGAGAAGATGGTGGAAGGGGAATGAAGAAGAAAGCAATGAGCAGGTAGCATAAGAAGAGAAAGATTAAAAAAGGAGGGAAAAAGGAAAGAGGAGATAAATGAGGGCAAAGACCAACTCATCATTTTGCAATTCCACCCCAGTAGAGAAGAAAATTGATGTCTGGAGCTTTTTTATGGCCAACCTCCTGGGCATAGGACAAAAGACAAGTTATTACCCAACCCCAGGTCAGGTTTGTAGCCTGCCAACTGCTTAGACACATTCAGAGAGCCCATGAGAGCCATAAATCAAGGGGGTCAAAGAGATCAGAGGGAGGCTGGGACCAGGCACAGAGCAGCAGTGAGCTCAGCAAATGCAAGGTAATCACAGGAGAAGAGCAAGCCCGGGAGCAACATGGGCTGACAAGGAGTGCCCAGCCCAAAAGGGCTTTGTTCATATCTCCTTCATGCAATCCCCAAGGATGAAGCTCCACCAAAGATGCAATTCCCCCTGCATTGCCTCTTGATTTCTCTTTCTATTGATTTTCAGGCTCTGAGTACCTTTTTTTTTTTTTCTTGCTTGATTCACTCATTCATTGAATAAAGGCATCATCACTATTATTATTATTATCCCTGTCATCGGGCTCCTCATCACACATTATATTATTTGCATTGCAGAGCTGGAAGACTTCAGGTTGAGGCAGGAAATTTGTGCGAGTTGTTATTACTGCAATCAGATGAAGTGAGAATTGGATCAGTGAAGGCTGCCAGAGCTCAGCTCTCCCAGCAGGACCCAGAGGTTCTGCCCAATCAGAGGAAGCTCCTGTTTTATTGCATGAGTCCCACCAGCAATTTTGGACTTGTCTTGGGTGTCCCATCCCACCACCCATTCCCACCAGCTGCCAGCAGAGACAAGGGAAATGCATCAGTACAGGGGGGTGAGGGATCAGAAAAGCCTTGGTGAGATTACACATTTTCTGCCTTGCTGATGGTATTTATTAGACAACAGAAAATAGCTATTTTACCATCTGCCTTGTAAAAAAAAAAAAAAAATTAAAAATCCTCATTAAATTAATGGAATGTGCAGCTGCTGAACAGAGTGTTCCTGTCCCTGCTGCCTCCTGAGCAGCCCAGTGCTTGCTGGAGAGAAGAATTGGGCTGCCAAAAGTAGCTGAGGAGAACTCAGGCTCCTGTGGTGGGAGAGGATGGAGAGATGGGCAGGCAGCCCCCAGCCCCAGGGCTCCTATGGGACCTATGGGTGTTCCTGGGGTGCAGAGGTTTCCCTGCTGGCTGTGTTCTCGAGCAGAGAGCTCATCCCCTTCTCACCCACCCCCTCACAGGGTCTCAGGGTGTGAATGAAACAAAGCCAAAGCCAAATCCACTCAGCAGGTTGCAGATGCCTCCCTTTACCTAAGCAGAACATGATCCAGACTTCAGTTTGAGGAGGGCAGAGTTGCCCATTGCCCTGTGTTGAGCAGGGTGGGATCTGGGGGCAAGTCCTGATTTCCATGTCTCCACCATCTCTATCAATTTAAGCTACTCGATCCATCCCTATGGATTGGGGATTGCCAAAGTTTGATCCCACCTGGTGTTCGTCCTGGGAAGGTGATCAGCTGAGACCACAAAACCAAGAAAGCCTTAAAAGTTAAGTGGCTGCCTGCAGAGCCTGGAGAAGCTCCTACATATCAGGTTTTTTTTGGCTGAGAAGAGACTAAAAATCATGAACCAAGTTCTGCCACAAACCCAACAAGACAGGAGCACTATAAAAGAAAGGTCCTAGATTACTTTAGTGATGTTGATGAAGCTGGGAGAAAGGGCAACCAGTTTAACACCAGTGCTCCCAATAAATTTCTGCTTGGCACTGGACAGCACCGAAGAGTTTTAGGTGAACCTTTTCTTCTGACACCTAATGGAGAAATGGTTTCCAAAATCCCATATTACATGGGACTTTGAAGAGCAGGTCCCCCAGTTCACATAACACCACAAGATACCACAACCCATTGACACAGCTGATATACTGATGGCTTCACCATCTCATCACAACACCAGTGCTGAAGAACAATGTCTAGGACTGCTTTGGGTCCTGCAGCTCTTCCCCTAAGGAAACAAAGCCTTTGCTCTGTGTCTCAGCATGGCCAATGTTTCAACATTGCTGCAGTATAATCCACAATTAATCCTCACTTGCATTTTTTTTTTTTTTTTTTTCTGCCAACCTCTCTGCTAATGCCAGGGAGTTCCCAGTGGTTGCACAGCTCCGAAGGTGCACTCTCTGCTTTGTGATCCTCCTTTTCTCTTTCTAAGAGGCTTTTACACAGAGATTTTTCACCTGGGTGAGTTTTTACATGTCTTTTGCAGGAAACTTGTTCCCTGAAACTCGCTCCTTTAGCAGCTATGAAGCAGTTAGGAAAAGCTGACCTCAGGACATGGGTCCAGCTGCAGAGAGGTTGTTTCCATCATGCCCATGGAGGAAGCAGGAGATGGCCTCTTGGATTTCAGCAGGCAAGGGAAAGTTACAGGACTACACTACATCGAATCACTTCACGCCAAAATAAATCCTGACATAATAAGCCCTAATACTGCCAAAGAAACTATTACAGTCAGTCACAAAAGTAATCCACACAGAAAATCAGTGAAAATACCTCTCCCCGGTGGAATAACATAGCTCCAGAGGATCAGTTCCAGTCAAAGATGATAATTTCATGTTTACCCAACAGATGAGGGCAGCTCCAAAAGGCTTGCTGCAAAAAATCCCAACCTCTGCTTAAGTGAGATTTTGCCACCTCCCATCAAAGACTTGCTTTTAAAACCAATAAGCAAGAACCACAGGGAAAGATGCCTTGAGAGGCAGTGATCAAATCAAAGTCCAAAGAAATCTTGTTCTGTCTCCTACACCATCACCTCCAGCATTGTCAGTCCTCAGTTAGCAGAAAACACCAACCCGATCACTTCACAAGCTTCCTGATTTTCTGAGGTTAATGGGAAGATTTCTCCCAGCCTTTTGCCTACTGATCTCAGGAGGCCATAGGCAGAACTGTGTCTGCAAGCCACAGACTTTACCTGCAGCACCAGGTGGGTGTCCAAGCTGGGCAGCTGGTGGGCGTCTTTGCAAGTGCAAATCCTGACCAAGCTTCCTTGTGGAACAGCTCACAGGGCTGTCTTAGAAAACAAATTAGCCAAAAAGAGATGGCAGAGTAGCAAAACACAGGGAGAGATTTTTTTTTTTTCCTTGAAAAAACATTTGCTTTCTTAGGGGAAAAAAAAATAAATCTATTGCCTATTTAAAGAAAAAAAAAGTTCATTTATTAAAATTTGAAGCCTGTCGCAGAGAATTTTGATAAAAACTTTGACATTTTGCAAAGGTGCCCTTGGACAAATCACATTGAGAGCTCCAAAACACAGACACTGTGGAAGCACCTCTGCGCATGTCAGAGCGTTTGGGAAGCACATTCATCTTCCTGCAGTCAGGTGTGTTGGTAATTCTGGGATGTTTCTTCTCCTTCTGCCCTTCCCATATCCCTGTGTGATGGTTGGGATGGTGAGAGGTGAAGCACAGCTCCCAGATTTCAGGCAACTCCTTCATTCTGGGGGAGGATTTGCAGAGCTGGAGGTTGAAACTGCACCTGTGCTTCTCTCAGCCCCTTCCAATGGTCAAGTCCTTGCTCGGAAGGATCCTTTCCCCTCGTGAGCCAGAAATGCCAGTGCCAAGGCTTTCTCTTGCTTTTGAATATCCTGATACATCACTTCTTGTGGGAGGGATGTGGGACAGCAGCCCTCCTGCAGACCCCAATCATCCACGGAGGAAAACAGGGAGAGACAGTGAGTGAAACACTGAATCCTCCAGGTCTACCCCAGGGCTATTGCAGGAGTGAGAAGCTGTTGCTTTTTAATACCCCTGGTCTCATTCATCTCTGCATCATTTCCCATCTCTCCATCCCCCTGCTTCTCTCCTGCATATTGGAGCACTGGGTTCACAGTAACAAATCCCAGCATCCCGGCTGATTAAAAGAAATGCTGCCTTTTAAATTGCTCTGATTGGGGCTGATGGCTGTGTGGAGCTGGACACTTGGCTCTAATGATGTGTGAAAATCTCCCTGCTGTGACCAGTCCTTCCCAGCTGTGGAAAATAAAGAGAAAGGCAGAGGAGGGGGGAAAAAAAAAAAAAGACAAAACAAAACAAAAAAAACCCAAAACAAAAAAAAAAAAAGCCACCAAAACAAAAAGCTCCTCTAGTGGGAGTCCCAGATCAGATGGAGGTTTGTCACTCAGGACAGTCCCTCTGGGGCTCTGCATGAAGCTGGGAGAGGCAGCACTGCCTGGCAGGGCTGATGGGGATGTGCATGCAAGTGGAACCGATGGCTTTCTGCTCTATAGTGGCAGACACATCAGGGCCCTGCTACAGAATGGGCTGGCATGACCAAATCAGCCAAGCTGCATTAGCAGCTTGCTTCCCAGGTTTCATGGTGAGCTCCTTCCTGGCTCTGGCTGGTCCAAGATCCTCATACTGGTGTTGGAGTGGGTGGTACCTGAGACTGGGGTGCTCCAGGTGTGTGCAGCTGCCACAGCACAGCTCCAAACTTCTCGAGCATCCCTCAAAGCCCTGATTCCTGCCTGAGAGACTCCATGGTAAGCTGACTAAGGGATCCAGAGGGAAGCAGGGCATGGCCAGCACCTCCATCCTGGAGGCACAGCGTGTGCTTTGCTGAAAGTCCCCTGGGTGTAGGAAGAAGGATCTGAGCAGAGCAACACCCAGGGACCTGGCTGACACCTCTTCAGGTGAGTCTCCGTGGCTGTTGCCAACAAGGGGCCAGTCTACTGCAGGAAGGTGATGACAACTGAGCCAAGGTGTTCACCAGCCACCACCTCCTCCCTTAGCTTCCTAATGACACCAGATTTCAAAGCAAATCTCAGCGTGCATGGTCCAGTCCTTCTCTTTGGACAAGTCTGCTCTTTGGAGGCTCTTTTTGCTGAGATTTGCCATCCTGCAGCAGAAGGGAATGGCTGGGTGGACTCTGAAATGAAGGATTTGTTTCCTCACACTCAGATGAGGCTACACAGAGGCACAAGGGGAAGCCAGGGGCTGGCCGGAGGTGTCCTGCAGCGAGTGACCCTCAATGTGACATTGATGGCTCTTAATTCTTAAGCCTGCTTTGGAAGGATTTCAGCAGATCCTGTTTAATCACTGCAGCCTCTTCATATCCCCTGTCTCAGCTCAGGGCAACGTTTTGCATTCTCCTCTGCCAGCTCACTCCAAGAACTGGCCACCTTCCTCTTCACCCACGGGTCCCCAGCAGGGGAAACACCACCGAGCCCTTTGCCCACAGCAGGGCACGGGGCTGCTGAGGCTGTAGCCACACTCAGCTTGTTTACTAATGCACAGCTCAAATAGCATTTGTTTAATTGTTTTCCCCAATGACCACAGGACTCCATCTCTCACAAGCAAAGAGCACAGCTTCCTGCAGATGCAATCCCAATTCCTCACAATCAGGCTGTGCCGTGCATGGCATTGAATATTTAAGGGCTTGTCAAAATGTTGTAATGAATTTTTTCTTTTTGTCTTGTCCCATTAGCTCCATTTCCAAAAGCCACCACTGGAACTACTGAACATTTCTTTCTATTGAATCCAGCTTAGAAGTTATGATCTGAGAAATCAGGAGACAGGACAGTATGTTCTGTGGTGCCTGCTTTTCCCCACCGCTGCTCAGCTGAGACACGTCAGCCTTTGAAATACCATTTTTCTTCCTACTTTAGAAAAACTCAAATAAAGAGATTGATTCTTCCGCCCACTTGATTTGCTTCTGCTGGCTAAGTTAGGGACATAAATATCAGTCCGGTGGCTTAAATGCCTTGCGCAGTTTGTGGTACCAGCCATGGGTGCTGGATTTTCTCCCCAGACACAAAATTCAGTGCTGCCATTATGTGATTTTCCTGTTGCTAGAGAGATGCACACAGGAACCTTCCTCCCTGTGCATGAACAGCACCTTGTTATGCTAATACTATGAGTAGTGGATAAAATGTGCTAAATAAAGCCCGTGGAGACACCACAGGGGGGGTGGTGGGGGGAAGCTGTGCTCCTCAGGTTTGCTTTAGGATCACAGAGCAGCACAGAGCCAGAGGTTGTGGCACTGGATGGGGGATGCCTACAACCCCCAGGAGTGTTGGAAGGTCAAACACCCCCCTGGCCATCAGCTCCTGCACCAGGGATACCACAGGGCTCAGCTCCTCCCTCTCAGGCAAACCCCAATTTTGCCAATGGAGCTGATCTTTCTACAGGCCAGGGGATGGGGTGACTGGTGGCATCCCCCCTGTCACTCCTTTGGGGGAAGGAAAGAAAAAAAAAAAAAAAAAAAAAAAAAAGAAATCTAAAACATTCTTAAAGACTTCCCTGTGTTTTAATTCCTCTCTATTTAAATACATCCAAGAGCCCAAGAGTTTCAGTCCCACTGCCTTTGCCTGGATGCTTCACAAAGTTGTAATCCCCGCTAGTGACATCACAGGCTGTTGCCATGGGGATGTCACAAACTCAGTGCTGTGACTTCACCAGGATGGGGATGGGCAGCAAGGGAGGCAGTGATTCCCAGCCACCAGAGTCTCTTGTAATTAGCAAATTGGCATGGAAAATAAGGATGGAACGCAGGACAGGAACATAAAACCATTTTGTAAGTATGATGTATTGGAAAGTATTCCCTCCTGAGAAAGTGCCTCCTTAATGGGGCTTGTGCTCTTAAGTAAACCACGAAAGGCAGAGAATAAAATAGAAATTACAGTGATTTGTTTTATTGGGCATTTCATTGAGTAATTAAAAGGATAATTATGAGAAGGAGCATTAAAAGGCGTTATGCTCAGCCCATCGTGCTCTGGAAGAGTGAGCTACTGAATGTGAAGCATCATCCAACACCTCCCTTACACTAACAGGGGGTTCCTGGGGCAAGGGAGACACACATGGATGTGCTGTAGTGCCAGGGTGGGAAAGGGTGAAAAAAACTCCCTGGTGGCCTGGCAGGATGTTGGAGCTCTCACAAGAAACGCAGGGTGGGAACTGCAGGTTGCAGGGAAAACTTGAGCCAGCCCTGGCTGCAGAGGAGCTCTAGGGAGAGCTTGCCATGGTGAAATGTGTGATGAGGCACCACAGCCAAGGCAGAAGGAGCAGAAAGCTGGAAAACAAGCTGAAAGCTCAGCACAACTACTACCCTGCACCAGGAGAGCTGCTCAGACACCCACCCCCCTTCTTACACTTATCCCCCCATCTTGCCTCACCTTTTTCTTCGGAAAATTCAAGTAAGAGTGCATGGGTAACAGGACCCAACACCACTCTAACCTGCAGCAGTCACAACTCAATCTAAGCTGCCTCTCTAAGATTCTCAGCAGTTCCCACAGACAAGGAAGCCTCATCTGCCCAACACATCCATGAAATAAAGACCTACTCAAGCAGTGACATCTGCAGCTCCTTTCTGACTGCCAGCACATCTCGCTTCACCCCATTTACCCCCTGGCATGGCCATGCTCCAACACAGATGCTGGGACACCAGGTCCCACCACAGGTTTCCTCTGCATCCCACATCACCCACTGGGGACCCCAATGCTCACACATGGCCATCTCCTAAGAGGCCCCAGGTGAAATCCAACTCCAGTGAGAGCAATCTGTCCACTGCAAGCCCCAAATGGTCCCAGCAGGGAGCAAACACAAGTGCAGCAATGGGAAAATGCAAACTGGAGTGATGTATGCTAAGGAAAGAAAGGGATTCACTGAAAGCAGTCCTGTTGGACATGCATTCATAAACACTGAGATGACAGATAAGCTAATTCAAGTTATTGCCTCTAACCACTTGCTTGGGAGACCAAAGATGCACCCAGCCCACACAGATACATGAGAAACTCCAACATGCATCACAGCAGTGCTGACCAGGTGCCAAGAATTAAGCAGTTCTTAAGTCTTTGCTTGCTTCAGGACCAGCTACGTAGGAAATCCCATTGCCT
The DNA here is from genome assembly GCF_036169615.1 of Heliangelus exortis. Taxonomy (NCBI): domain Eukaryota; kingdom Metazoa; phylum Chordata; class Aves; order Apodiformes; family Trochilidae; genus Heliangelus; species Heliangelus exortis. The sequence goes on along the minus strand of NC_092438.1, from coordinate 8,099,457 downwards.
TACACACAGGAGAAGGCTGGGCTGTTTTAACTGGCCTCTGTGGCTGGAAATTTTTTTTCTTTCCATAAGGAGATAGATATGATGGCTATAATCCACCCATATAATCCAGCCACCATGCTGGGCAAGTGTTTCCAGGGCAGTGGTTGGTCAGGGTTGTCAGTGTCACATCACATAGAAAATCCACATGCAGAGAGTCACCATCCCTGTTCCCCTGGGAACTACTGCTCCCCGCTCCCCTCTCCCCTCCTTCTTCAAGGGGAGCAATACCCTTCCTCATCAAAGCAAAGTAAAACTGCCTTTGGGACTTGTTGCTGGCCCTGAGAGCCACTTGTCAGGAGAATCAACTGCTTGGCACAACCCTAAACCAAGGCTCCTGTTTGAAGTGCATGGATTAAGAAAGCCTGGGAGGAGTGTCCAGCTCTGCTCCTACACAAAAAAGGCTGCACAGGAGCAGCAGCCAACAGAGCCTCATCCTGCTCATCCCTCTGTGCAATCCCGAAGCTGCTATGGTGCTGGAGAAGCAGCGATTTCATACGTGACATTCAACTTGACCTGGCAAAGGGGTAATTGCAGAGCATGTGCTCTGCTTGCCAACGCAGCTGCAGGGCAAGTGGGGCCACCCCGCGCCCAGCCACAGGAGCACCCAGCCCTGCTCTGACCCTGTTAGCAAGATGAGTTGGACAATTAACTTCCACAGGGGCAGATTAAGAGCAAACACAGAACAAAGCACCACTGTTAACCACTTCTGCCCAGAGAGAGCAGATAAGAGCCTGCAGAGCCCAGAGCTGCTTGGGTGCAGGAGGGGTCCCCCAACTTATCCATGGCTGGAGGCAAGTTCAGAGAATCACTTCTGAATTTTCCCTCTTGCAAACACCTTATTTGTCCACCTCTAGTTGATGCAACAAGCAGGTTTAGTGCAATGCAAACAGGGAACAGAGAATAATAATTATAAAAGTAACAGCCCCTACCTGAAGGTGCATCCTTCCCATCTCACCAGGCAGCAGGGAGGACATCGCTGTCTCTTGGTAATTTTCCAACATCCTGTGTTGCAGGTAGATTTATGCACTGATCATAGTTGGAGCTGTTAATAAAAAAGTGCAAAGAAAATGGATTTTACTGTGAAGTGTAGGGCTGTGTTTCTTCCAGCTTTGTGTTACCATGACTGTCTCTATTTTTAATCTTTTTTTCTATGATTGACCATGTCTGGGGTTGAAAACTTTAAAAACAAATCACAGGTCTTCTTTCATCTACTATGCATGAAAGAGTCAGAATCATTACATGGTTTAAATGGATATTTTGAGAAGGACCCCAGACCAAGGAGTTCTTTCTTTAATCAGAGCCAGAGGGATGAAGCTAATTTGCAAATAATGTTACATGCTGGTTTTACTTGAACTTGAAGGAAAAGGCCGCAGTGGCTACTTGTCATTCTTTGTGAGAAATGGAACAAAATGAAAACCAAGTTCACAATTAAAAAAAAAAACCCCAACAATTTATATATTAAAAAATCTGCAGCACACCAAGTTCTCCCTCACCAGGGAAGGTCCCAGGACTGCAATCAAGCTGTGCCTCAGCATATACTGCTACCACTGCCTGGGCACTGGAGACAAACAGACCAGCAACCCTTTTCTTGACAGATTTTTTTTTTTTAGCTTGGAGAGCTGCAAACATTTCTCCAGCTCAACCTGATCCACTTCTCCCTTATGCAGTTCAAAAGACAACTTTCCCCCTTAGCATTGCAAACGCCTTCCCCCGGGAGGCAGGGAGCTCCGATATCCGCAGCGCTGCATCTTCCCAGAGAATTGCCCATCGATGACTTTGTGGCCAACATATACAATGAGAAACAGAGGAGCTAATGGAATGTAATTTTCCATGTTTACTGCATTATATTCCAGTGGTTGAATCTGCTGATTAGTTCCTATTTTTCTTGCCATCTCTCCCTGAGCATCCCTTTTATTTTTGCCCTGCTTATCTGCATACAAAGTCATTTATCTGTGTGGCTGGTATAACAACAAGCAGGGCCAAAGCTATCATTTCTCCTCCCTTTCAAATTTAATCTTGCAGACTTCAGTCTATGTGATACCACTATTATTTCATCCATATCTGATCTAACAGGAACCAGCCATTATTTTTTGCCTTAAAAAAAGCAAGATGGAAAAAACTAATCCCTGCAAAAGATAATGGTGGCTGTGGCACTAATGATCCTTGGCACATCTCCTTGCAATGAATCCGGTGCTGAAACAGAGACTGTTTGTTTCCCTTCTCTCTTCATCACTGCAAGACTGACCCCTGATGCACAGCCTGCTCCCCACCAATAAACAACATTGCCCCTGTTTCCCAGGGGATTCATCTCGCTGCCAACTATCTCAGCAGCACTCGTTGTCTTAACTTATTTACCCAAATAGTGGAAAAAACAACTCAAGTGGAGCCGGACGCTCTCCATCAACACGACTGCAACTGGTTGCTTCACTTTTGTCCCCTACAAGTTAGGACATTATCTTCCTCATGATGGTTGTTAATTAAAATGGAAAAGTGAAATTTCTTACAATGTGAATACTTCTTACAGTATGAATACCAGAACATGCTCTTCATGAATACATGTATGAATACCAGAATACCAGAACATACCGTTTCTTCAAGACATTTTGCCCCCCACCTTCCTTAATGTTCCCCACCTCCCAGCAGACTGTTGAAGTGGCTGGAGACCACCCCTTGAAGCATCAAGCCAAGCATGTACCAACCACATCAGACAGTAGGAATTTCCATAGGAGAGGCAAAGAGACACACTGAGGAATCCCCCCCTCCCTTCTCCTATATTTCCAGAGGTTTTTTCAAGCAGCAAAAGTGCCCACCAAACCTCCTCACTCTACAGCCACAGTTTTTCTATGCACTGCTCTAAAACCTTTCCTGTGCAAAAGAGAAGGAGGCCCAAGAGACTGAGGAAGCTATTGAAACTCAGAGAAACCTGGCAGCAGAGCCTGGATTATAAATCAGATATCAGAGGCCAACAACCAGGACCAAGACCCATTTTTAAAGGCTGTTCGAGCCCCAGGATGGAGATCTGTGCCTCAGCACATCTGCCCACTCAGTGTTGTGAGCCACACCAACACGAGATGCTGAAGAGCAAGAATCACATCATAGAATGGTTTTACATTCATGTTTGTCACAAATTCTGATGCAATGCTGGATCAAAAGACCTCCCAGAATCTATACAGGTGATGGCCCAGTACAGAATTAGATAAAAGCATTAAGGCAATAAGAATGCCAATAGCATTCATACCTTCGACTTCTAGGTCTACCCAACCCTGTGCAGCTGAGAGACAAGGGCTCTTTCCCTCCCACTTCAGCCTCCCCTGGGTTGTTGTGAAGTGTTTGCTGTTCAAAGAGGTCTTGCAAGAGAGCTCTCTCTCCTGGGAGGGTTTGGATCAGAGACACCAGGTTAGATCACCTACAAAAGGTAATGGTGGGAAAGCCTCATTCCTCAGCAGATTCAGAACTGTGCACATCTCTGCAGAGGTCAAGCATGCTCCTGATAAGGACATCTCCTGTCTAGTTCTGTACATTGACCCATTCACCTGGGCATGATAAAGATTAATAAACATCAAGAGACAGACTTTCCCTCCATCCTCTAGAATTTCTCCAGCTCAGGTCCTCCCCTGTCTTTCTGAAGTGCCAGAGGACCTTTTGGTGGATCCACACTGTCACAAGGGGAAACCATGACGTGTACCCTCAAATACTTCTGCTCCCCCCTAGAGGCAGGGATCCAAGCAGCAAGGACAGCATCTACATTCCCCCTGGGAAGTGTTTTTAAGACTTGCCTAGGCAAAGTCAACACCAATCTGATCCACCACTGGCAAAAGTCCTGCTTCAAGGGGGGGAACTGGACTGCAGAGACCCAGAGATGCCTTGTGCCAACACTTCCAAGTCCCACCTTGTAATCTCCCCCTCCTCCTCCACCGTCTGGAAAACACAATGCCTCTGAAAAGCTCTCTCTGAATATAGAATCTCATATTCGAAGTACTGACAAAACCCTGGGATTTAATTTTTATTGCAAAACCAAAGCCCCCTCTCTACACCTGGTCCTTCTCTTGTTGATGACAAACAGCATCTCTGTAGCTGTCAATCACTCCCGAAGCCCAGCACGTGTACAAACAGGTCACAAGATGGGGAAGAGCACACTGTGACATGCAGAGGACTTGGGCTGAGAACACAGCATGATAAATACTGATTTTATTGCAAATCAAGGGGCAGCATTTCCACCAAGGACGTTCTCACAAGGGGAAGAATTTCAGTCTGTGCTGGGGTCAATATTGCAAATTGCTTCCCCAGTGCTGTGTCAGGAGCTCTTGCTCCTTGTCATTCCAGGACGAATGCCTTAGGCCAGCCCCAGCTGTTTCTGGGGACCTAAGCTGGTAGGACACAGCCCAGCAGCCTCATCCCAGGGCACAATTTACACTTCAGGCAGGGGAAATAATTCCTCTGCTTGAGGTGGGTAAGAGCACAGTCCTGCTCATGCTCAGGGATGCATCCAACCTCCCCCAACCCCTGCTGCACGCAGTCTCCAGGTTCCCTGGTGCTATTTCAGCCTTGTCCCATTTCCAAGTGAACTGGTGGGATGCATGGAAGGCTGGGGCTGGATCTTTAGAAGTTGTACAGCTTGCAGAATAACCTCAGAATAACCTCAACAAGCCCATAGCTCCTCCTTCCCTCATCCAGAGTGCCACGCTCTCAAGTGCGGTCTCTTTAAAGAAATGACTGTGTCAGTAACACCGTGCCCGTGTCCCTACAGCAGCAGAGCAGAATAAATGAACACAAGGTGAAAATAAATCAGGATCTATGGAGCAGGCTTCCTGCCTGTGAGCACTTCAGGGCACGTGGGGGCATTTGTCCACACTGGCAGCCTAGTGACTCTAGGTCCAATCCATGACTTCATGACAAAAGTTGCTCAGAAGGTGCCAGAGGAAGAAGGGAAATTGTTTTTCCCTTCCTTTTGATTTACACATCCTTCTGCTGGCACTGGCTCCTGGGCATGTATAGCTCCATGCTCAGCTACAGCACGAGCACCATGATAAAGCAGCACTGGCCCAGGATCCACTGTAGATCAGGATCATGAGGAAAGGGCTTCTTTGCACTGCTGACCTTGGGCATCAGCAGTAGGATATCTAGAGCAGGGAAAATTTTTTCACAGAAAGGGTGATCAGACATTGGAACGGGCTGCCTGGGGAGGTGGTGGACTCTTCGTCCCTGGAGACATTTAAAAAGCGACTCGATATGGCACTCAGTGCCATGGTCTGGTGACTGTGGCGGTAGTTGATCAAGGGTTGGACCCGATGATCTCTGAGGTCCCTTCCAACCCAGCCTATTCTATGATTCTATGATTCTATGAACAGTGATGGTGAAAAGCACCCAACTGAACCCTCACACCACACACCTTCCCCAGTGCATCACTCATCACAGACCTGCTGGAAAAACCTCCCTCCAGCTCTCAGTGCCACCCCGTGATGGAAAGGCAATCAAAAGCACATTCGAATTGCCCAGACCACGTGGCCAGAGCAAAGTCACAGCACCCCAAGGTGAGAGAGGAGTCCTATGACACTACTCAAACCACCATAGGTCCAAAGTAGCCCTTCAGGCTCCTCTCAAGTGCATCAAGAGATCAGTCCTCGGCTATGGAGCTGGGAAACACCAGGAGAGCTTGGAAGACAAACAGTTGCATTATCACATCTTCATCATCAAGAATTAGAAGGCACAACTCAACATGAGGAGCTCTGCAAAGGCTTTCCTAACAAACCCAGAAGGTGGTCTAGGAATGGCAGCACTGGCTTCTGTACAGTGCTTTGTGGATGCTCCTAGAGCAAAGCATAGGAGAATAAATAGCATGGGAGCTATTTATGAATTAGAACAGTTTACATATTTTAAATGGGAAGATTGAAGAGATTTTGCTCACAATAAGGGCTTTCTTCTTCATTTTTTTCTAAATTGTTTTCCTAATCATAAGTACTTCTTGACACAATGAATGACCAGGCAATGCCATCAAATTGTCTTGGACATACTGTGGCAGACAGCTAATGCCATTGGAAAAAATCATGTCCCTTTCAATCTCCATCACACAGGAAGAGCAAATTCATTACAACACCCCTGTCATCACACACCAGTGCCTTTCCATTATCATGTAACTGGATACCCCCAAGGTTCATAATTTGCAGTATAATAATAATTTTTAAAGACCAATTGGTAATCAATAGCACTCAGCAACCCTGTCAGTGTCATTTGCAAAACAAATAACACTGATCTCAAAAAAACTTCAGGAGAGGGATATCTAATCCCCATGAACTGCATTGTACGATGGATAGGTGGGGAATCCTAGACTATGTATCACATATTTTCCTTAGATTAAATATCACTTCAATCAATGCTGCTACCAGCTGTACAATGCCACCTGTGTTTTCCCTAAATAATACTGAAGTATTGTCTTACAAAGAGCCATTAGCTATGTGTGGGGCACCAAAGCCCTGTGGTGAGTGAGGAGAGGGGCAATGCAGAGGGCAAAGGGGGGGAGTTGGCCCACGAGATGCTGCATGGGGAGCAGAAGGCAAAATAGAGGCCCAGAGGGCTTCTGGGGACCCCTGAGCAGGTCACTGCTGGGCTGAGGGCTCATAGCAGACATTTACCATGGCCACAGTGGTTGTCCACGGTCAGGTGAGCTCAGGAAGGGCTGAGCCCAGCAGGGGTGATGCTCTCCCAAGGTGGGTTTGTCCCACAGAGCTTCCTGCAGCCCAGCCCTGCTTACCACAACACCCAGCACAGCCTCCACCCTAAAATTAAATCATTACAGAAGGAGGTGCTGTTTTCAGCCCCTTTGTCAATATAGAGATTGTATTTAACTGAGTTACTACCGGTGACTCTACAGAAGTGCTAGGTAGTATTATTTAATAAGAGGTTCAGGCATCTGCCTTTTAGCTAGCAGACAGATCTTAAGGACAACAGCAGAGGTTTGATTTACTTATTGCTTCTCCTTTTCCTTCAGCAGGTACTGCCAGAGGCTGTCATTGGGAAGATGACGTTGTCCCCACCACCCCTGCTCTGTCTGTGGTCAATCTGCCTCAAGTCCATCCTCATCCCAGGGTGAAACAAACCTTAATGGAGCTTTTACATCTAAAAACCAAGACAAAAAGCAACTGCCCCAGAAGGACCCTGTGCAGCCAGTGCATAGAGAGGCAGCCATGGGGACAGCACTGACCCCATCCCCACATGTACCTGGCTGTGCTGCAGCCCTCAAGACAACCCAGCCAGCACCCAGCCCAGGGCTCCCAAACAAACACCTCCAAATATTAAAGACAGCCACAACATCCACGCTTCAGCAATCAGCATGGAGCCCAACCTACCTGTTGCACTGCCAAGAGCCATCCAGCACCTCCATCTTTCCTTCTGGGTGGCTCTCTGAGGCATGAAATCCACATTTAAATTTCCTACACAGGTTTCTGCCTCTTCGGAGCAATCTGACAGAGCTGTATCTCAGTACTTGCAGCTGGAGACACCTTTAACAAGATCTTCAGCTTCTACTGATGTGGAAAATTTCATGCATTTCTCTCTTCATGTCAGCATAGGTCTGGCAGTCACAGCACTTCCAAAAAATAAGCCCCAAATTGCTCATCACTGGCAACCCTGCACTTTGCTAAGGACAGAGTTGGAATGAACCAAAAAAACCAAGCCACCCTTGAACCCTAAAACACTTGAGATTACAGAATCCTATTTAGTGCTACCAGAGAGCATTTTCTGCAGGGGAAACACCTACTTCAACCTGGCTATAGGAAGCCAGGAAAATTCAATATTTTGGGAGGAAGAACAGGCCCCAGAGATTTGCTTGGTTTGGGTAATTTTTTGAGACAAATGTTTTGGAAAGGGAAAAACCTGGGACAGTATCCTCTCCTGCTGAGTGTCCTCTTGACTGGGCTGCATGCTCCCCTGAGCCCCTGGGCTGCCTCAAGGAAAATGCCATTAACAAAAGCACAACATTCTCAAAGGTAGGAGGACAAATTCTCCTCCCAGTTACACCAGTAATCTTGTGTCTCACCACCATGCTGGGCAGGCACAGCTCTGATTTGGGGCTATTGTAGACTGGGGAGTCACTGGACATGCAGCAGGCAGAGAACACAGAGGAGCAGGATGAGGCCCTCACCTCCAGAAAGTCTGTTAATACACCCAGCATTCTCACCAGCTAGAGGGCAAAATTAAACCCCTTTTTTATTAAAGCACTTTAACCAAATCCCTCTGGCCAGCCTGGGGTCAGAGAGGTGCACAGCCACATCCCCCATGTGAGCACAGCCCCAGGCAGGGCTGGTGTCCCCACTGCTGTCCCTGCTCACCCATCACAGCCCCTCCTTCATGACCCACATGCACATGGCACAAGCTTCCTCAGGGCTCACCCATAGATGAAATACTTTAATGATTTCTAAATTACTGTCCCTTTTAAATAAAATGGAATTGCTATGCACTGTCTTGGGCTGATTTGATCTTCTCATTGCCTTTTTTTTTAAAAAATCATCCACCTGAGTTTCATCAGGCTGTCATCCAGCAGAATCTCAAAGCTTTAGAAGCATGACCCTATGCTGGTAAATGGAGGGAGACCTCTAGGAATGCTCAGATGCTGCAAAGTGATCAGAAAGCACCTTTCTCTCTCCCTTGAATGAGCATCTAGAATGGGGCTGAGGGGATATAATGCACTAAAAGGGATGCAGAACTTGGACTTTCCCACCTAGATTTGCCCATCTGGGATGAGCAGGGCTTGCCTTGCCACCCAACCCAGCCTGTTTGCATCACCCTTTTTTGGGAGTTCCTGCTCTCATCCCCAAGGCAGCAGATCCATTTTAGCTGCTGGTGGCACCAGTAAAAGCAAGACCCTGGGCAAACTCTACAAGACACAAACAACATCCAAATCTCTGCTGATGTGCTCAGACCCAAACCAAAACCTTTAAGAGCATCAAGTGGGGAAGAATTTCCCAGCTCATGTGGTCCAAGGGGAGATCCTACCCCACAACACCTGGGCTTTAATCCCACTACCAGACCCAGCTCCTGAGTGTCCCAGGAGGCTGCACACATGCACCAGCTTCATCAGCAAACTTGATTGCCCATGAATGATCAAAGCAACCAACAATTCTACCCACATTCACTTCCATGTTCCCACCCTGGAGGACTGGGGATCCGACACTGCTGCCCCTGGTGCAAGGGGAGAGAGGACACCTTTCTGTCCAGGGATCCAAGATCTCTCCCTTAGATTGCAAAAGCCTAAAGATGGAAAATGCTTACAGCTGTGTACACATCCATATGCATAAGAGAAGAGGCCCTGCTCCAGCACACACTTACGTCAATCTGCCGTCACCAAGATTTAGGAGAAAGGCAAAAATTCCCTTGCACTGCAAAACTCAGGACAAAGAAAGGAAATCAGTCCTGTGAGCAGAAGCAGGTGTCAGGGGACTTGGCTCTAGCACCAGCACCCAGTGTAACCCTGAGCACATCACCTGCAGGTTTACTCACTGAATACAGCTGCCAACTCTCTAGGTGTGGCTTCACTTCATGTTATTAAGGGACTCTCAGACTGCTACAGAAAACTTGACCAGTTTTGAAGGCCATGTCTAATCTGGTCTCCATGGCCACACTGTTTGCAGATGAGCAGGTCACCTGTAGCTCAGCAGCTTCAAAGAACCCCACAAGCCCTGCATCTGAGTAGCTGCTTAGAGTCTAAACCATAAGAAAAAGCCAGCATCTGCAACAGCACTTCAGATTTTTCCTGTTGAACATAAAAGACAGCAGCATTTCAGAATGAATGGGAAGACAAGCAAGAGAAATAAGTGAAATACTTATTTCCCAACCAAGCCTATTTGAAATGAAGTGTAATTACTCTGTTCCCCACCACAAGTAAGAGTTTCAGTGCAAAAAAGGGAGCATAGGCCTAAGGGCTACACAACACAATGCTTTTTTATGGATGTTTTGTAAGTAAGCTTGACACTGGGAAGAAGATTTTGTAAAGAATCAGAACAAGAAGTCGTAATTCTTCATGGAGAGAGAAGGGGAAAGCCACGCAAGAAGTCTGGGGCTTTTTCTTGTAGCCAAGGGGGCATTTAGAGAACTTACAACTGAACAGGATTTTAATTCAGAGCATAATTTTTCTGCAAAATCATGAACAAGGCTCAAATTAGCAAACTGACCCACACAGTAAAGCAGGTGACAAACTGATGGGGTGGCACTGTCTGCTTTGTGTTTCTTGGGCATCTTTAAGAATTGCATCCCACATTTATTTTCCCTTCTTTCTTTAAGCATGAAGCAGTTTCACAAACTCCACAGCCTGATTCCTGCTCCTTTGTCAATTGGAGCAGCTGTTGAAATGTGTTGATTTATTGAAGCTTTCCTTTTACTCCTCTGTGGTAGATGGGACCCAGAAGCAGTTGCATTACTCCTGTGCCCACACTTCAGCATTTCCCTAGACAAGGTAACAAGGAGCCAGGCCAAATGAGCAGCACAGGATGGGCTCAGCTTTATGTCCATCCCCACACCTTCACCCCACAGTTTTGGTTCCACCTGCCCGAATAGCTCAGCCCCATGCCCACCTCACAGAATTATCAGAGTTGGAAGGGATGTATAGAGATCATCCAGTCCAACTCTCCCACCTCAGTGGCCTGCTCTGGGGTACAGTTTTCCTTTTCCTAGCACAAACCAGGTCCCCACAGCCTCTAGGGACAGAGGCTCAAACACAGGCAGCATGAAAGTACAATGGTGCCATAAAACACAGGAGAGGTTTAAACTCCTGGCTTCTAAATAAAGTCACTTCCAGCAGCTCTCCATCCCCTTGGGCCACACGCCAGCCTTTGCAATTCACTGCTCAGAGCTGCCTTCCCAGGAGAAGGTGGCTGGAAGGGACATTACTGCAGTGCCTCCCTCCAGCCCCAGGAGTCAATCTGTGACACCAGCGGTCACATCCCTTGTCCTGCCACTCTGATGGATGCCCTCTGTCACACTCCCCACAGCTGCTGCAGAACCACCATGAAGGTTGTGGGCTGGGCTTTGGTTCCAAGCCACATCCTGGGGAAGATATAAAGCAGAAGGTGCTTTTATACACAAATCAAATGTTCAATACCTTTTTTATTTAATCTTGGCCTTTTTTTTTTTTTTTTCTATTGTTTTAACAACTTTACTCTTTTGCTATGAGAGCTCAGAAAAGTGACTGGGAAATGCCCTTAGTGATGCTCTACATCCCCCCTGCTGTTACTCAAGCAGGATTTAAAAAAAATAATAATTACTCAGACTCCCTGTCTTGGACTTTTTCCCTGTGATCAGACTGACAACTGGTCAGGCTGGAAAGGGAAGAGTTAATTAATAAATGTCACAAGATGAGCACTTAGGCCACGCAATTACCATCTCCTGCTAGAATACCTTGGTGAACCAGCAGCATTAATGGAAGCAGCACTGTGCTGAAGTCGAAACACTTATCCTCTGACAATGCTCTATTGCAACAACTTTATTTTGATGATACCGGATGATTAATGCTTACAGCTGCTGTCATTTCCTTTGATAGATTTTTGGGACTGTGAAGTGACATTTGCTCAATGCACTGTTCTTGAAAAGCTGCACTCATCGTAGCACAGAGGAGAGATGCTCTGTGCATCCATCTGCCAGCAAGCAGGCTGTGAGCTGCAGGTGGCCAGGAGAGTTACTTTGAGGAATATGGGGATACTTGCAGAAAGCCTCACCTGGTAAAGGCTGCACGGCTGGTACAAAATAGAGTTTGTTTTAGCCAGTGAAAAGAAAGGAGACTGTCAGTTACAAACATCACAGCCAACAGCTGAGCTGTTTTGCCACAAACACGCTGAAAGAGCAGTGCCTGAGCACTCATCCAGGGATGAGTTTCAGCCATACCAAGCTCTGATAGCTGCTCTTGAAGCCAAAAAGCATCCAAAAAGCAGACTGATCAAGCAGTAAAACAGGAGACACACAAATGTCAACCACAGCATTCACTAACAGCAAGAAAAAAAACAAAAAACAAACTTGAATCTTAACCTCTGTGCATCCAAGCTCCTGCTCACCTGTAACATGAGTCAAGAATCAGCCCCTCGCCTGGCTGTTGCCAGGTTTTCCTAATCAATCAGCTCATTAATTCATGCAAAGCATTAGACAGGCAACAGATGGACAGCTTTACACAACAGTACAATATTTCCACACTGAAATATTTCTACCAAATTCTCTGCTGGCAGCTGCCTGTCTGCTCCCACCTCACTAGCACCGAAGGGTCCAGGCTCCAGTAGGGACACCCATGAGGCCTGGAGCTGCGGGGGTCTCCCCTGGGATTCCCTGGTTGGAGATATCCCTCTTCCACAAGGCCTCTTACAGATTTGATTTTCATCTTGTCATATGTAAAAGCTGTCTGGGGAGCATAATGATTTCAGATTCACTCACTGCTGCAGTCCATCAACGGAGTGGTGGCTGCGGGAGCTGCGCTGGACGGGTGAGTGATGGAGCTCCAGCTCAGCTCTCAGCAAGGGGAGAGCATGGGCAGAGGGTAGGGAAGAGATGCACAGCCAGAAACAAGAGTTAAAAAGAAGAAAGAAGGTGGGAGGGAGGGTAGGAGAGCATAACCTGCTCACTGCAAGCCTGGGACAAGCTTTCATCTGCTCCTGGGAGGCACGGCTGGGAGGGAGCAGTCATGGTTTGGGTTAGTGTCCCTGCTCTGTAATTCATCATCATATATTTATAAATAAACCAATAGATAAATTTATTAAGAGCTACCCCCAAACCTGGTTTGTGCAGAGACCACCAGCCTCCACTTTCCCTGCATGTGTCTGACCCAGCTTCCTCTTCCAGGAGGAGCTGAAGTGCAAACACCCAAGAGCAGGTCTCAAGAGCAATTCTTCCCTCAGGACAAAATGAGAAGGGCCAGTGTTGAAGGAATTATCCCTCAGCTCGTCCCCCCTTATACCTCCTGGTATAAGTCCCCCTGAGTAACACACAGCACCCTCTGCCTCCCCATTCCTGAGCAGCTTTGGGTGCTACCAGCAGAGAGGAGCAGCCCTGACTGCCCACAGCCTTTCCAGGGATGGTAACACCCATCCCTACAACTACCCTGAGCTTCCAGGGAGGGGGAAAAAAACCCAAAAACCACAAACCACAACAAATCAAGGTATGCAAATCCCCCTGCTGTGGAGAGCCCAAAGGGCCTAATCCTGCTCCACCATGCTGCCAGTCACCCTGCTCTACCCTGAGAGGATGCTGCTCAGCATCTGAAAGGAACCACTTCACATACGGACTCTTATTCTCCCTCAACCCTAACCCAGGCCAATGTTGTGCAGCCTGCAAGCATAGAAGTATTCATAATATGGAAAACTGGCATTATCAAAGAAGCTGCAGTTGGTGCCATGAGCATGACAGCTGTGTTAGGAGTCTCACAAAGCAGAGAGGGGAAAGAAACAAAAAAAATGGAACCCACCACACCAGCAAAATAAAAACAAGAGGCAATAAAAATAAATTAATGATGTTGCTCCAGTTTGAGTAAACACTAATTAAAGAATGTGTAATTGAATTAACGGACTATTTAGAAAACCCAGCTAAACCTGAGTGGGGCTACAAATACATTATAGAGCTCCTTTGACATCACATACATCTCATGCTTCACTACCAGCAATTTATTATAATGTAACCAGAATCTCTAGATCTATTTACATCCTTGTCACTCACTGCTGTTTCACATTTACCCCAGGTATCTATATCCTCCCTCCACACACCCAGGTGCTCCTCATGGAGCAGCAATGACCATTTGATTACTTAAAGCTGTGTAAAAAATTACATCAGCTCATCAAACCACTTCTCCTCCCTGTGCTCAGTAGCCACAGGTCTGCCTTTAATTTGTGTAGAGCCTGGGAAAACATCATGCACCTCACTAAATCCATCTTCTAGAAATACTTTTTTTTTTTTTTTCTACAGGTTTGGTCCTTATTACACTGGGAAAGGCCCTGCACAAGCAGGACACAAGCCTGGCCTGGAATAGGTTGAGAAACTAAAACCATCACACACCTGGAGGAACACATCATCTCAGCAAAAAGAGGAGAAAAAAGTCAGCCCTTCAAAGGTTTTACAGCAGATTTTTGTACCTGTGAAAGGTCCTGAGAAATTCCATTTGCAGCTGGGGCAGTTTACTAGTGCTTTTGGTATTTAGCAAGGGGCTTTACATACATTATTCTTCCCTCCTTCCCAGATATTTACAGCAAGGTTTACAGTTCTTACTACACCTGAGGTTCTAGAAAGAGATATAAATACATGAAAAGGAAAAACAGAAATCCAGGAAAATTGTTTAGAACAGCTGACAACATCTGCAAGGAAAGAAGCATGAAAAAATAACACGGGTAAATCTGAGTTCATGTACACATGTATGGCTCTAGGAAAGGGAGAAAAAAAGCAGTTTTAAAGTAGCTTGTACTTAGGTATAGGCACACACTGCAGCAAAATATGCATGCTCTTTATAGAACATATTGGAAGACTTTTTCCCTAAAAGATGCCATATAAAGTGTAAAATTTTATTATCTCTGCCTGTCCGTTTTACAAAGATATATACAAACAAGTTGCCAAATGTGCCTGCAGTTTAACTCCATTAAATCCAATGAATGAGTTTGGCCCACAAAAAAACTCTGCACTTACTGTAATAAAGCTAAAAGCTGATAGCAGCTGATAAAGTGAAGCACATACATTTCCATACGCTTATTCCTGCCGACATAAAAATATGAGCGAGCTACAGAGATTGTCCTCCCGTGTCTAAAGAAATGCTGAGAGGGGAGATAAAAAAACAGACCTTGGAGTTCTTCTCTCCAGTTACCCCTAAACACAACTGAGAGAGGCATGGGGGGAAGCCAGGAGCTGTCTGCATTTGGCTTTCCTCACCAAGAGCCCTGAGCACACACGATGTCTACAAAACCCCTTGCTGATGGTTTGGTCCTTGAGTTGGGTCAGATCCCACCCAGCAAGAACAGAGGTCCCAGCCCTGGACCCCATCTTGGGACACCCGTGTCACCCACACTGGTCCCTGGAGGAGGACAGGCTCAGGCCCCCCAGGAAGGGATTCAGGAGGGTTTTCCCCCCGTAAGTTGATTTGCAGAGGGCTTTCCTTGGGGTGGTTCTCCAGCCATTGAATCATCCTGAATTTTACTTCAAACACTGCAGGGAGCACCACACCAGACTCAGCTGACGGATTGTAAGCAACCCCCTGACTGACAGACTTGTTCTGGGGGATTTTTTTTTCCAGTATATTCAATTTTCTCAGGTTGCTGTCATAAACACTGCAACTCCCACTCCCACTTTCCCAACCTCTTCATGTCCTTCCAACTCCCTTACCCAGGCTGATACCGTCCCCAAACCCTTACTGCCACCTTCTCCAGACCCCCCAACCCCAGCGCAGAGGCTCTAGGTTCCCCTCACCTGAAGCTAACTCTCACACTCCTTTCTTAAATATTTATTTGCTTTTACTACAGGGATATCTCAGAGACTCAGACAACCCCTAGGCTAGGGGCTGAACTTATTGTATTCACCACTCCAGCAGCCAAGCTACACCTCACATATTATTTTATGCTCTTTCTCTACACCAAGCCCCTGCCACCCTTCTCCTGAGGGTGTAGAGGACATGAGACCGAGGCTCAGGGTCTCCACACCAGTCCCTTCACCCCAAGGTTCCAGTAGCCCTATTGCTTTCCCAGCTCTGTTGCCTTCTTCAATGCAGTTTTGGACCACACCTGGCTCCATAGCTCTCCCACTGATCCCCAGCCAGGTCCCCTCCACTCCACTGACTTTCCAAGTCACCACAGCCAGACACTCAGCCCCAGCACTGCCCAGCCATCAGGCTCACTCAGACGCCCCCCAGGCCCCGAGTTTGTAGCACCAATAAACCAGCAACCAGACCAGGTCATGCGAAACACTGCTGGAGGCTTTGCTCCCAGCTCACACCCCCTGGCAAACCTTCTGTAGCTTCCACACCCCCCTCAAAGCCTCCACCAGCTTTACATACATTACACACATAGCTCCACCAACTGCCACCCCACATCCCACTCAATGAAAGCACAACCTACCTGCACAGAGCCCCCCACTTTTCCTCCTGAAGATTCTCAGTGCCCTACAGTAGCTCCTTCTCAAATCCCTCCAGCCTTCCCAGTGCCCTTTGCTGAGTAACCAGCTAATCCCAGGCATTCGCTACACCTGGGGTTAACACCAATCCACAGCTAAGTGCCGGCAGCTGGGATGCTGCAGGCGCTGCTGTGCCTTCCCTCAGCATGAAATCCCAGCCCTGAAGCAGCCGGCAGAGAAACTCCACCCGGAGCAGCGGGTTGGGATATACTTGGTCACTGCTTTCCATGTCCCTCTGGAACCCGGGGTTTGGCTGATGTAACCTGCTTATTTGTCCCCAGTGCAACCACGGGGAAAATAAGGATGGGGAAAAAAATGCCCAAGGATGGGGTTGAGACTTGACAAAGAGGCAGGAGAGGACTGGGCTCTCTGGGCACGGTCTGCGTCTCCTGCCCCTTTCACAGCTTCTCCAACCTCAGCACAACACCCAGAGCCCATCTCGGAAGCCTTCTCATCCTTCTGTTTGCATGCATTGTGCGAGCCTATATTTAGCATATGATGGGAGAACCAAAATAAATAATCCATAGCCCAGAAAAAGAAACCTCGCACCTAGAACAAGCCAGAAGCCTGACCTTTCGTGGTTAAGCCGTCCTGGTGAGAGGTTAGATCCTGTGTTTTATGATCATCAAACAGGAAAGCACCAGACAGACAGGGAGAACAAGCTCTTATCTAGACCTGATTTCTTTCCCCTCCAGGGGATCCTGTAGGATATTTCAGTTCTCGCTCGCTCGCTGTATGACACTTCCCTCCCCCAGTTACTTGAAATCAGCCAAATTCACAATCTAATCTGGCTGGGAGTCAAAGGGGAGAAAAATCAAGTCCTAATGCAGTGACTACTTTGAATGGGGAATTGAAGCCAATCAGAAAGGCATTATTGATCCCTCCTCGGAGCACCTCGGCCGGGGAGGGGAAAGCTGCAGAGCTGCCCACCGCTGCCAGCCGGGGCTGCCCTGCCAGGCCTGCAGTTTTCCCGGGCTGGAAGCCTGCCCTGTCCGGCACAAGTTCCCTGCCTGCAGGCACAGGCAGGGAGAGCACACGCCATGCCCGTGCAGGCACTGGTGAGCACCCACAGCGTGCACTAGCCCACGGCATGCACTAGCCCACAGCATGCACTATATAGCCCACGTGTGCACAGGAAGGTGACCCCTGTGCTACCTACCTCCGTATGTTTGTGTGCAAACAATCGCAGTGTGCACGGCTTTGGAGGGGACCCAGCTACCAGAGCCAGGCTGCTGTATCAACCAGGGGGTGCATGCACAGCAAGGGCTGAGTGCATTGGAGCAGCTTTAGCGGGGTCAGCCCTGTGTGAGAGCCAAAGCACAGGATGCAGGGATGGAGATGGAGAGGTGGATGTGTGTACCTGACCCCCCCCTCAGCTGCCCGGCTTCCTGACCCACAAGCACGATCACTGCAGCAGGCAGGGAAGGCAGGAAGGGTGGCTCAGCCCAGGCAGGTACAACAGAGGATGGGGAGCGGCCGGACGGGGCTGGGCTCAGCTCTGGGCATCCCGGGGTGCCATCCCGATGCTCTGGCCAGCATCAGCACTGGCTACAAGCTCCTCTGCCTTATGTAACCACAACGGGGATGTAGCCGTGAAGAGGGGATGGAGACCAGAGGGCAGAGGAGCTTCCCACTCAACACACGCACACACATCCCCAAAGCAAAGGGGGCCGGAGCAGAAGCTGGAAGCCCCTGGTAAATCCAGATGCCAGGCCGAGGCAGTTGCGTTGCCTGGGCCCGGATCGGGGCTGCCCCGGTACGAAGCAGGTCTGGCCGCCGGTGCCGGTCCCTGCCGGGGAGCTCCCGCCGCGGCGGGCAGCGCCGAACACCGCCAGCTGCCTCCCTATCCAGAGGGGGCAGTCCCGGGGTTCCGGGAGCCAACGGGACGCGGGGCAGCAGCGCCCAGCAGGGAGTCCTGGGAAGTTTGG
Source organism: Heliangelus exortis (assembly GCF_036169615.1). Classification (NCBI taxonomy): domain Eukaryota; kingdom Metazoa; phylum Chordata; class Aves; order Apodiformes; family Trochilidae; genus Heliangelus; species Heliangelus exortis. Next base: position 8,081,380 of record NC_092438.1, on the reverse strand, counting down.
GGAATCTCACATTTTGCCAGGAGACAGGAGGGAAACATCCCCCCCTAAAAATATCGATAATAACCCACGCGGGGTCCCGGTGGATTCTGTCCCCCCTCGGGCTGTGCCCCCCAACCGGCCAGCACGGGCACCGAGGGGCCATGCCGCCACCGGCACCTCCTTACCTGCCGGTGTCACGTCTGCTCCTGCCTGCCCTGCTCCGGCTCTTCCTCCTCCTCCTCCTCTCCTTCTTCCTCCTCCTCTCTCTCCCTCTCCCTGCTGCTTGGGGCTCTTTATGGAGATTCATTCATTCATGCCTTCCCATCGGTCCCTCAGCGTTTCCCTGCCTCCCGGAGGCAGAGCGTGTGACGCCTCGCCCCTTTCCAGCCACTTTCTGCTGTCACACAGCGGCGGCCGGGCTGGGACACGCGTGGGCAGCGCCGGGACGTGGGAGCAACCCCTGGAGCGGGCAGGATGGGGGTGGGCACGGCACCGACCCCCCCTTGGGGTACAGGCGGTCTCTGGCGCCCGTCACCGGGCCCTCGGGTCGCCCCCAGGGCTGCCCCCCCCCCCCACCCACTCCATCCCATCCCACGCCGCTGCCCATCGCCGCTCGCCCACCGCATCTCGCTCGTGCCGCGGAGAAGGAGCAGATGGGCCCGCACCCCCAGGGCAAACTCTCGCCCCCTCTTTCCCTCTCTGCTCGCCACCCCCCAGCCCAGCCCGTCCTTCCTCCCCTCCCCCCTCTTCCGCTGCCTCCGCACCCGCGGCAGGACCGCATCCCGCCCCGCCGAGCGCTGCCCCGTCCTTGCAAAAGCGCTGACTCAAGCTGGGAGAGGAGCGGCTAAACCCGGCGTGGGGAGCCAGGGCTCCCCACCAGCCAGGCACCGACATCTCCCCCCACCACCCTCCCGCATCTGATTTCCACTCCTCTGCCCCGAGGAGGATGCCCCCATCCCGGGGGGCCACTCCGGGTCACCAGGCAAGGTCCCTCACATCCCCAGGACGAGGGTCCCTCCACTGCCCAGCGCTGCCTGCCCTCCCGCTGCACTTCGGGGGGGCTGGGGACACCCCGCCGCTGCCACTGCCCCCGCTACCTGCACACCCCGCCAGGCCGGGGCAAACACGGGGGGCTGAGGGGATTGTACGCTCTGCAGTGTGCCGGGTAGCACGGTGGGAGGTGCTGAGGGGGGTGTTATTTTGGGTGCTGAACTTCAGGGGGATTTCCTTCTCCTTGCCCAGGCACGAGGTTATTTTTTCCAACCAGGCAGAGCGGAAAAATCCGCTTTTTCCCTCAAAGACACCATCGGAAATGTGAAGAGCAGAGTCTGGGTTTGGGCTCTGGCGGAATCATCAGAGCGGCAGACTTAATTTTGGGGTGAAACCCCTTAAAAATACTCCCCGAAGGGCCCCGCCCTCTCCCCGGTGAGCCGTGCCGTTTCCACAGGCGGTGCCACCCCCTTTGCAACGTTGCCATCAATTCCTATTAACGATCGCTTTATTCACCGCTGCAAACTTCTAAATATTTAATAGAAGCGCAAACCGGCATCGAAACACACGGAGCTGATGGGAGGAGGCAAATCCCTGGCTGGGGAAGGCGTGAGCCACTGCCTCCGGCGGAGCCCGGCGGCCCCGCTGCCTCTGCCCCTGGGGGAACCTGTTGATATCGGTGTCGTCGTGTGTCCCCCCTCCCTCCCCTTCCCCTCCCTCCTCCGGGCTTTCCCAGGGCTGCAAATCACAGCCTGGATGTGAGCAGCACCGCGGCTCCCCCGGGCTGCCTGGCCCCGGGAAAGCAGGGAGGGAGGATGAGGGGTTTATGGCCGGGAAGAGCGAAAGGAGGAGAGGAGGAGAGTGCGGGAGGGGGACACACACCCCGACGAGCCGGATTGTCCCCAGCTGAGGGACGCCGCTGCCGGCCGGGTCCCACCGCGTTCGGGTGGAGCACATCGAGCCAGACGGGGGATGGTGACCGCCGGGAGTTCGGGCTGGTTTGGGGTTCTGCCACCGAGGGGTGGAGAAGGGGATTGCTACCCCCTGCCCTATCTTCCCCGGGCACAAGGCCATGGCCTCGCCGGCGATGTCAGGAGAGTCCCAAGCGGGGAGGGGGGAGTCGGTCCTGCACAGGAACCCCCCGAGGAAGGAGAGGAGGGTTTCAGCCCGACGTCGGGGAGCGGCGAGGCCCCCCTTCTCGCGTCGCCCTTGGGTCCCCAGCCCCGGCAGAGCTTCATTAAAATGCAATCAAGAAAATTCTTTGGCAACTCCGGCCGCTGTTTAACACCGGTTCCGCCGGCTGGCGAGTGCCCCGGGCACTCAGCCGAAATTTGGGAACTGAGACAGAACTTTACAGCAACATCTGTCATTATAATTAAAACTTAAACACACCAGTCGGGCAGTAATAAGCTCCCGTCCATCGTCCCCATTTTTCCACCCCCTATCCCTTTTAAAATAGAATAAATATTAAAAAAAATAATAATAATAAAAAGAGAAAGCGGCTCAAATTCATAGGCAGGTACCTGCCGCCCTGCCCCAAGCCATCAGCCCTGCACTCGCCCGGCCCGCAGCCGGTGGCACCTTGCGAGGATGCGGGGCCGGCGCGACCCCGGGGACTGGTCCCCGGCTGGGTGCGGTGCCCCCCCACCGGAGCACAGACAACACCCCCCGGCCCTCCCCTTCCCCAGCCACCGCCGCCCTCCTCCACTAATTTTCTTTAATTAAAGCTCTATGTGAGGCACGTTTCGCGAGGACAGAAATAGCCGCTGAAGGAGCGCGTGTGGGGAGGGAGGCAGGTCCAAACTGCCGGCGTGGGAATGCAGGAGGGATCGGGGGGGCAGGGGGAGCAGAGCCGGGCAGTGGCTGTACCACAGCCCCCACCTCAAGGTCTGGGGCCGCTGGGGTTATTTGGGGTGGTGGGTGAGAGTCAACGCTAGCCACGAACGCTCCGTGCGGCGGGAGGGGATGCGGTCGGAAGCCCCCTGCACCCGGAGGGACCCCGCTGACCGCTCTCCCCGGAGCCCAGGGGCTTCCCGCAGGCAACAGTTGCAGCAGCGGCACGCAGGGGCTCCCCCAGGGGTGCTCCGTCTCGGGCGAACCCCGCAGGCGGTGGGGAGACCCCGAAATGGGGATCCCCCATGGGCGGGGACACAGACCAGGGTCCGGCGGGGCTCCCTCGGCTCCGCGCCCCCGACCCGTCCCGGTGGAGCCGCTCCGGGCCCGACCCCTCCTCGCACCTGGAGGAAGCGGGGAGCAGCAGCAGCTCCCGCCGAGCCCGGGGAACCCCCACCCGCGGAGGGAAGGACGCCCCGCTCCCCCCCACCACCCCACCCACCCTGTCCGAAGTCCCAACCTGGGCTGCAGCCGCCAAAAGTTTGGTGACACGGAGTGGCCACCGGGGGCTGCGCGGGGCTCGCCGGGCACCCGGGGCATCACCGAGCACCGCCGCGGCGGGGAGATACCGGGCCGGGGGCGGGGGGGCCGGGGCGAGCTGGCACCTGGAGCGGGGTCGGTGCGCGGCAGGGGCGGGGGGGCTCAGCTCAGGGTTCCAGGGGGTGGGTGAGGGGTCCGGGCGGGCCGTGGCGGGGGCTACGGTGGCACCTACCTGCTTCGGCGGCGGCTTCCGGAGCTCGGCGTGGCGGGCAGCCCCGAGGGGCGGTGAGGGGCGGTGGGCGCACACGCGGCTGCGGCTCCCCGCGGCCTTGAAGGCGGGCGGGCTGGGGGCAGGAGGCGGGCAGGGAAACGCAGCCGGAGCTGTGCAAAATCCCAGCGCTGGAGTCGGCTTCCGAGAAGAGAAGGGCTGCAGCTCCTCACTGCGTCAGGCGGAGAGCTCTGCCCGTGCAGGCGGTGCCGGGCAGCGCTGCCAGGCCCGGGGGGCTGCCAGCGGCTTCGTGCGGCTGGGCTGGGTTCGGCTGGGGTGGGCTCGGCTCGGAGGTGCAGAGCGGGCGAAGGTGTGCAGCTCAGCTCAGCCTAACACTGCCCAGTTGGGCTTGGTACTGGTCGATACTGCTCAGTACGGCTCGGCTCGGTTCGGTTCAGCCCGGCTCTCCTGGGCTCAATGCGACCCGGCTGGGTCCGGCCGCGCTGTTAGGACACGGAGCGATAAGCGGCTTGGCCGGGAGAGCCGGGCTGGCACCGTGTGTGTGTGTGTGTGTGTGTGAGTGTGTGAGTGACACTGCGTGTGACACTGCGTGTGACACTGCGTGTGTGTGTGTGTGAGTGACACTGTGTGTGACACCTCGTGAGAAGGGGGTGTGAGTGTGTGCCTGCGGTGTGATACTGGGCACACACGTGTGTGTGCGGCGACACTTGTGCAGGGGTATGTTGGGGGGTACCTCTGTACCTGTGACAGGTCTGGGGTACAGGGACATGGTGTGTCTGTGTCTATGCACGTGTCTGAGGCCATGCAAACACGCGTGTGCATGACAGCCCTCTTCCATCCCTCGAACCAAACCTGAACCTCTTTGGGTCAAATTGGGCCCAGCTGGGCCATGCCAGGTGACACTGGGAGCACAGGGGCTGGTTTGAGCCAGCTGGGAGAGCCAGGACAGCAATGTGGCTGGGCCAAGACCCCTGCCCACAGCCTCCACGGGTCTCCACCCTCTGTGCTCAGCCCTTCCCAGGCATCCTCTTGCCCCACACCATCCCTCACTAAACCCAGAAAACTCATCCAGCCTCCATGGGTTTTTTTGTGGGTTTTGTTCAGTGCTGGTTTAGGAACACAACACACAACTTCAGGGTGATTAAAATGTGTCTGGCACTGAGCCGACCCTTGGAACAAAAGTGCTCTCCTCTCCCCCAGGGCACTGTCATTTGAGGTAAGGAATGGCCAGTGCATTATTTGTGATGGCCCAAGGTGTCTCAAGCCACCTCCAAAACCATCTCTGAGCAAACGAGTCCCTTTTGCAGCCCTGCAAGGACATGGAAGGGGAGACAGAGAAGGTGGGGTTCAGGGGAGAAATTGCACTCCTTTCAGTTTAATAACAATACCACCACCACAGCCAAAAACCTGAAGCGTGGAGTAATAGAGCTGAGAGACAGCCTGGGAAGAGGCAAGCCATGGCCCCTCTCCAGATGGCATCTGGCAACCTGGCACAGTGCTCGGTTGCATCAGACACACAGCACTGGGGAAGCACCCACAGAAGCACAGGAGACACCTCTGCATGATAGGGAGGATGAGACAAGGAGAAGGACTCCAGCATCCTCTGCTCCACAGCCCACATCTGTCCCCAGGCCTGCTGGGGAGGTTGTGGGGCTTGATCTCTGTGGTTTTCCTCATTTCCCCTTTTTCTCCCTCCTCCTCTTCCCCACCACCACCTGGACCCATCCCCTTGACTGCTCCACCCCTGAAGCAGGGATTTCCCATTTTTCCCATGCTCCAGGAGATGCCCTGGAGTCAAGGAGTTCCTCTTGAAATTGTGACATGACATAGGCAGGAAGCCAACATGAGCCTCCAGGGTCAAGCATCTTCCTGGGTGCCATCCCTACTGTGACTTTGTTGGAGAGGTCTCTCAAGCTCAGGGTTTGTATCAGGAAATGGTCACGTTTCCTGCAAGGAAAGGACACTGCTAGGTCCCTCCTGGTGCCAGCAGCAGGCTGTCCCACAGTGCAGGGCACAGTCTCCTCCTTGGTGCCACACAGCCCCTGGGGCAGCCAGAAACACTCCAGCCTGGAGATGAACCTGGCTTCTGGCACCTGGAAGAAGACTCACTTGGAAAGGACAGGAATGCCAAGAACACTGCATTCCATTGCAGGTCTTCACCCACAGAGATCAGCAAAGAGCAGAGGGAAGGTTTGCAAAAGGCTGTTTGAAAATTTATTGCCCACAGGCACACAGCACCCAAATCCCCAGGACTGCTTTGGGAGAGGCAGGATCCCCCAAACTCTCCCTTACCCTTGGATCAAGGACAGGCTCAAAAGCAACATCATTCCCACCAGCTGCCAGGCCACCCGGGGGAGGGCGGTGGTGGTGTGGAAAGACATGGAGCAATCAAACAACTTCACAAACCAAGATAAATTAATAAAAGGAGTATTTCTGAGCGAGCTGTTCCAGTTTGTCTGGGAGGAAGTGATGCCAGCCCAGCCTCTGGCCCTATATTTAGTAAAAATCTAAACCAGACATTGATAATATTATTAAAGACAGGAAGGAGTAAAAGAAGACGTAGCCTTTCTGGGATGACTTAGCTATTTACGCCAGCTGGTGGGAGGAGTGCTGTGAAAAAGGTGTCTTGGGTCAGGAGAGCCTCTGTGGGCCCTTCCCCTTGACCAGCAGAAGAAGCCATCTGACACAGCAGGTCTGAGCAGCCCCAACCCAATTTATCAAGCCACATGGGAGGGAGGGGTGGCTAATAAAACATTGGCTGCCTCTCCCAGCAATGTGGAGGGGGTGCAGGAATGAGAGCTCTTCTGCTGCCTGTTGTGGCATCACCTGGAAAGGAGATGCTGGCCAAGGGACAGAGTATTGTCTGGGCAGTGCTCCATTTGTCCCTGCAGAACGGGGAGGTGTCGAGTTAGATGCAGACATCAGTGGCTCTGAAATGGGATGTGACCTTGGGCGAGTGTTGTTCCTCCTGGCCTTGCTCAGGGCAGGGACAGAGTTGTCACCTGTGTGGTGCCCAGAGCTGCAGGGCTTGACTCTGGATTCTCTTTGTGTTACAGTGAATGTGACAGCCTGGTGTCCTCTGAGGGAGAGGCCTGAGTGGCAGGTGCCAACATGACAGCTTTGTGGAGAGCCTGGAGGAGAGCCTGGTGTTCCCACCCTACTTGCATGGGACCCCATGGGAGGCTTAGGATGGAGGTCTGGGGTCCTTTGCTCAGTTGCACCATTCCTACCCCCTAAAAGCAGTGGTTTCAAGTGTCTTAAAAATCACAAGTGGCTGAACTACCCCTGTGAGACACATCACAACAACAACCCACCATGCACAGAGGGTGTAAGTCCAACCAGCCTCATTTCACTGTGAGCTGTGCCTGCAGCTCTCCACTCCTGCCATGAGTATGTGCAAAACAAGCTGTGACAGGAAGGTCCTGCCAGCAAAAAGGGAGAACCATCTTTGCAGGAAGGGCATGATCTTTCCTTTCACATCCTTACAAGACCAGCTGGTGTCCCCAGCTCAGAGGGGGTGTTGATCTGCCCCACCTCCAAGCCACCATCCAGCCAAATGAGGGGATGCTGCAGGGTGGCTCCCAGGGATGTGCCAGCGTGGCTGTGGTTGATTTGCTATTTGAGGGATTTTTTTTTTTTTGCAGCCTGGGATGCTTCTTAGCTGTTGTTGTCAAATCCTATCTAAAAAGCATCAGACTAATTAGAAAACAAAAAATGACATTTTACGGACTGTTAGTGCTGCAAGTGGACTAAGGCCTTATGGTATTTAAAGAGTACTTGGAAAACAACCACGGTATTTACATCTGGGAAAGAGTTACTGGATTCAGGCAGAAGCTGCATTTCAAGAACGTTTTTGTTTAAAATACTCAGCCTTGGTGATGACAAATATTACCGCACATCATTACCCCAATTCTTCAGGGTGCTAACACCTCATCTGTTGCAAATCATATCTGCTGCAGATTTGGCAGCTTGGATGGGGTTTTATAGATTCCCATTTGTTCTGATTTTCTTTTTCATTTTTGCCTTTGAAACTCCATAAAAAAAGTCAATTTTGTGTCAGGGAAAGGCAGCAGTGGGGATAGAGGACTTCCACCAGCCCCCAACCCAGGCACCGAGTGGGCGTGCATCATGAACCACACTGCTTCTGGCTTCCTACCTGGAGCTGCTGGAGATACCCAGCACCAGTTTGGTCTCTAGATCTACCTCTACTTGCTGGCAACTAAGGTGATGTCTCTGAGGATGGTGGGTTTGTCAACCACCTCTCAAAGCAGAGACCCTCCCCAACATCAAGTGTTGCTTGCATTGACTCCCAAAGTCTGAAGATGGGCTTGATTTTGTCTGAGTCCTCCTTGTTGATGCTGATCACTATCTCCCTGCCAGGCCTGCATCCCTGTTGACCATAAGGGGTCCTATGGCTGTGACTGTGCAACATTCAGTGTCCCTCACAAATGCTCTAGGGGATTCATCCCACTGTTGATGGTTTCTTTTGCCCCCCCTGGATACTCTGACATGCTATTGTAGTGCAGATTACACAGTGCCTCCCACCCAAGGATCTCCATGTGAGTAAACAGAGTGAATAATTCACAGATTTTTGTCTTTCTTTCCCCCCTCTCATACACAATTCATCCATGAGGAGAATGAGGAATTCTCCAGTGCACTTGACCAGTGTCATCCACAAGTAAGCTCTGGGCTTATAGGTGCATTTCTGCCATCAAATCTTGCAATTTGGGTGGTGGCCCAACATTTTAAACCATGTGTCCCAGGGCAAAGGTCACCTCCAAACACCAGTGGATGGAGAAATAATCTCTCTTTCCTTCTTGGCACTGCAGAGACCCAAGCATAGACCTTATGACTCCTGTTTTCACAAGTGGCCACTGATTTGGGAGCCTCATTTAAGACATCAAAGACACACTGCTAGTACCCAAGGCTGAGTCTCCTTTGGGATGGTGATGGAAGCAAGTAAGCCTGGATCTGAAGCTCTTAAAAAAAAACCCTTTCCTTTGTTGCTGTGCCATCAGTTCTTCTACAGTCCTGGTGTCCATCTGAGGACATCTCCAGTCACCCTTTGCTCAAGAAGTCTCACCTTGTCACACACGAGGGACCTCATCTGTCCCTCAAAAGACAGAGCTGGTTCAAGGCTTCTTGGTGGCAATGGCACAACTGAGTGATGCTATTCCAGGGCTGTCATTGAGATGAAGCTACTTTGCCAGAGCCATCCTGGAAGCTGCTCCCCAGCAAGAAAGGTTGACAGGGAGCACACACCTGCCTCGGAGACATGTAGATGCAGCCTGCCTTTCTTTTATTTACAGAGCATCAGATTGCACATTCCCTAAGAGCTCTGATTCATCCCTCCCAAACCCTAGAACAAATATTCCAAAATCAGTCTACAGCATGGGGACAGGCTTTGTTCAGTGCTTTGAAAGAGAGCAGGTAAAATCATTACCCTCACTTTGCATAGCAAAAATGATATGCATAAAAGCTGCATAGAACAACCCTGCAAAGCTCAAAGGAAACAAATGGGTGACTTGCACCATGAATTTCAATGGGACTTTGTGCCGCCAGGATAATAGCCAGCAAGACAGTGAAATATTGCATAGAGAGACACTGGGCAGTAAAAACAAGTTTGACTTGCTAATGCAGTGGAATATCCTGCAATATCACACGGGGGGAGATTGCAGAGCAATTGAACAGGGGCACGAGTGGGCAGCCCAAGAGGTAACAGAGCCCACTTAGGCACAGGACAGGAATAATTTGAGATGGTGGCCAGGGGGGTCTTTTAAACAGAGCCAATTATTCAGCTTCTCACTGGAGCTGCCCCCTCCCCAACCACCATCCTGCCTTGAAGAATTATTTATCCAGCTTGTCCTGGAGGCAGCACCTGGGTTGCAGGGAGGTCTCCAGCCAATTTTTCACCTGGGTTAGCTGCAGCCCTTGGAGCGCCTGACCTGCGGGGAGCCAGCAGTGGCTGTGGGATGGAGATCTGTAACCAAGTGTCTCATTATTATTCCCAGCAGCTGCCTTCCTGCTGCTCCCTGGCTGCTGAGCACAGCCTTGCCTCAGGTTCTCACTGTGCTGTGGTCCCAAGCAGGTCAGACAGGAGAAGGCTTTACAGGAAAGCTGTGGGAAGGGGTTGGCCCCAGGGAGCTCCTGGGCAGGGCTGCATCATCCACTGCAGCATCCCAGCTCCACAGGGACAGGACCACAGAGTGTCTCTGCCTCCTGAGAGCTCCCTGCTCCCTCTGCCAACCTCAGTGGGATATCCTGCAGGCTGCAGGCTCAGCAAAGTCTCTAAATACTGGCCAAGGAAAAGCATCCTCCTATTTGACACCCAGGAAAAAAAAGGAGGCTTCCATGTAGCTGGATAACTCATTTGAGGCTGGAGTGGAGTGAATTAGCATCCTTTAAATTAAAGAGCACTAAACAGCATCTTCTCCCCAAGCTGCCACTAGATCCATTTCTACATGGATACAGTTATAGCACACACTTTGCAAGTAGGCCCAGAGGAACAGGGAGAAGGAGGGAGCAAGGCAAGACAGAGAGGCTGGACAATGCTCTGACATGGCAGGGAGGGGACAAGGAGATGTCTGTTCACACACACCAGGAGCAGCCACTCTGTTACTGAGGCAAAGACATTATAGCAAGCAATTCCCTAAGGCACCCTAAACTTTTATAGATTGCTGATGGTGAAAGCAGTAAATGAAAGGACACCTTTAAGTGAGCACTTGTGTGTTAAAACAGTCCTGGAGGTTGTCCCCATGCAAAATAGAGCGTGTCTTTCCAGGCTGTGTAACCCCACAGTGGGATACAGCAGGTGAGAGGTGCCAAATCCAGACACAGAAACCTTACCAGGACATTCCAGCTGCCTTTTCAAGATGTTCCCAGCTAGGGGAAACAGCAGTGCAATAGTCTGACCTCCACCATGGAGAGTGGCTACTGGTTCCTGTGTGTTGCCATCTTGATGTTTAAGGGTCAGTTGTGGTTTTAGGACAAAGGGAGACAGGAGAAAGGAGAGAACAGCTGAGATGTGTAGGTGAAGCTACAGGACAGGATTGGTTATGGCCACTTAAATGCTTTGGCTCTGAAAAGCAGAAAAAAACTAAGATGGGTGAAAGCAGAGGACAAACTGGAAATTCAGATGGGAATACAGCTATCTAGCATGCCAAACCTGGGATTAATGACACCATCTTAGCTTCCTCTCTTATTTTAAGGCTGACCAGAGATGCAGGAGAACATGAGCATATTCAGGAAGAGATTTGGAAACGGGTTCAGGATGAGTCACACTGTGCACCTTTTTTTCCCCAGGATCCCGGGAGCGGAGACCTCTGAGTCCTTCATCTTCTTTATCTGACTCCAGGCAGGCTGAGCTCAGCCTTGGAATAAGAGCACAGGGAGCAACTCTGCTCCATCCAACACCAACCCGCAGCACCAGGGCTCAGAAGGCAGCTCTGGGGTAATTTCCTTTTTATTGACACAATGTTCAAAATAGCAAAGCACATGGGGCTGCTGACTCAGAGGTACCCAGGTAAGAAAGGAGTCGCCAGGGAAGCTGCAAAGCTACAAGCAGATCCCATGATGAGACCTGGCCATGCAGTGACTGCAGCCATCCAAAATAGCATTTGTCTCCACTGAGACTCACAAGCTCCTCGGGAAGGGAAGGACCTGCTATTCAGCGATACCGTCAGATCCCAGGGGAATATTTTGCTCAGAGAATAGGAGTTTGGATGATTTCTGCAGCTCCCCCTCCCAATCTCAATTTACCTCGCTGAATTAAAAGCAGTGTGGGCTGGAAACGACGTTAAAAGGAAAAAGGAGACAGAAAAATCATGCTGAGGGTATTGTTCTGGATAAATAAGACATAGGCGTGTTGCAGAAGGTAGCTAAACCCGCCCTGCAAATGGTCTTCTCCTGCCAGGAAGATGTGACAATAATTACTTGGGCTATACATAATTATTGTGCTGCTTTGAGCAACTGCCTGCCCTTGGCACAGTTAAGGGAGACTTCACCTGATATCAGTTAATGATGTTAACCATTAGGTCCTTTATGTCTCGAGCCACTAAGCAGGCTGGGATGTAGGGAGTGGTGTAGCCAGACACTCACCTCTGTGTCTGCCCCCCCCCCCGAGGGGAGAGCACTGTGTGCTTGTTGCAGGAGAAATGATCCCAGTTGCAGCAGTGACTGGAGATGAATGGATCCCAGCACAATCCTGAATCAAAAGCCTCACTCAGGAGATGCTGCTTCCCACTGGCTGGGCCAAGCTGGCCCCACAGATTCCAGCGGTGGTTTGTGGTCCTCAAGAGGGGTAAGGCAACTGCTGGAAAACAGAGAAGTGGTTTGATGATGGAAAAAAAGAGAGGGAAGAGGTAATTAAATCACTTTTTTCTCCCCTGGGTGGAGAAGGCTCCAAATTGCTCCAGTTTTGGTCCAGCTGCCAGAAAGGGACCTGTTCCATGGGTCACTTGGGGAAACCTCCATGGGATAAATTAAATGTTCTTCATTTAATTGCCTCAAAGAAGGAAATAAGAGTTTTATAACCAGCTGTCAAACGCTCTGCAGCTAAAATATCAACAAAATATGACAGACACAAGATGGAAAAAGCCTCTGAGGTTTCCTTTTATTGACTGGGAAGTCTCTGTTTCTTATCTTATTATCTTTCAAACTAAGCTGATATGAACTGAGCAACCAGGAAATTGAACAGCATCATTGGTAAAGACCATCCTCTCCCCAATGACAGTGATGAATACCTGAGAAGCCCCATCACTTCAGCATGGTGGGATCTAAGAAAACTGAGCATCTCATCCCATAGAATCCATTTGGCCAGAGGTCCAAAGATCCTGCATCTCCTATGGGTTTATCTGGCAATAATCTAACAACTGGGTGGCATGGAGCTGGGCTGCAGATTGATAATCACATACTTGAAGATCACAGGCTATGAAAATTATTGCTGTGTTGGCTGGAATAAATTATGCAAAGCAATGTGTTATCTGGAAGCCTGCAACACACACACACAGACACACACACTTCGGTGATCTATCGCTCTCCATGCAGATGTTCTGCTGCAAAGACATTTTAATTAATACATTGAAAATACGTTTCCTGCCTTGTCTGAGCTGGAGATGAGCAGGAAAATGATGCTGAGTGGGGGAAAAGCCCCCACTGCAAAAAGAAAAGATGAAGGGAAAGGCAGTGACTTAAAACCAATTAGAACGAAGCTATGTCTGAACTGGGGCCCAGTCGTACATTCAGCTGGTGTTTGTGGGCGAGTGGGCAGCAGGGATTAAAGATGCTCTCCCAAAGGCACAGATCCTCAATACTTACTGCCCCTATTCCTCCTATTCCTCCTGACACTGCCCCTATTCCTCCTGACAAGGACATTCCAGCACCTACTCTCCATCCCCAGCGTCCCTGCTGCCTCCACAGGCAGCACCAGGGAGGACCCAGGTAAAGGCTCAGTAAGTCACCATTCACAGCAGAAACCAAAGTGTGAAAAAACACGGGTCCTTCCAGAAGGGCCACCAAAATGAAAGAGCCCAGTCAAGACACTGTCCACACCAACAACATCTGGATATAAACACCTCCTTTCCATCCAGGAGAAATAATTTGAGGAAGCAATTTCTGTCCCTCAGTATCAACCAAAAGGATGGGACGTCTGGCTTCATTAGGAAAAGGATTTTTGCCCTTCATGTTTTTCTTCTTTCCTGTTATATTTTTACTGATTCTCCTGCTTCACCCATGAGACTGTCCCACATGGGACAGCCAAGGACCATAATGGCAGCAATAAATAAAACCAGGCAATGATTGCACAGGTGTCCTCAGTGCCTGTCCCCAGAGGTGCAGCCCTGTGCTCCCAGGAGTGATCCCTCCCCTGTGCCACTGCAGGTGTTAGAGGTGGCCTCATCCATCACTCTGCAAAGAGGAGGCTTAAATTACCCCCACCAGGAGGTAGACACACAAAAGGATGGGAGAGGAGATGAATCTAATGAGCACAGAGGGCTCCAATCTCAAGCAGGGAAAAACCTAGATATATTCCCAGGAGAAAAAAAAAAAAAAAAAAATGAAATTAGCCTTGCCAGGCTAGGGAGTGCTTATAAATTGCAGCAGAAATGTTTGAGAGATAGCTCTGCTCTCCACAGGAGCTTCTCCCTATCTTTGGGATTTAAGCCTGCTAATAGAGGAGTATGATGATATTATCTGTTTGTATTGCACTTCTTATCACAAACAGTTCCCAAAGTGATTTGCTATCGTGTCCTCTGCGAGCTGCTGAAACATAGGCCCTGTTAGAAAGCAGCAGCAGAGCAGGCACCACCCCGCTTACAGGTGGGGGAAATGGGGGAATTTGGACCAGGAAAACTTAAACCTTTTGTTCCTCCGACCCTTGCATACCAGCAAGGATGTGGGATATATTGGGTCCTTGGGCAAGGATTGGGTCCTACCCAAAAGATCTGTGTACAAGAAAGTCTGCTCTGTCTGTTTAGCTTGGTGGGATGACAGAGCAAACTCTGACCTCAGCCAGGTTTGGACCAGAAGCTCCTGGGAAAAGCAGCAGCTCCAAACTCAAGCCTGACCCACCCCTTGTTGCTCCACTCCAGACCCACATTCCCCTCTGAGAACCCCACAGCAAAACCCCAGGGTTATTTCTGTAACTTCTGCTCAAAAAACTGCTAGAGCCACCAATATTGCAGCATGGGTGTGGGTAGGATGATGGAAAAGGGGATGAAAGGTGGAGAGGTAAGGGCAAAAACAGAGGGGGACTAGGAGAGAAGTAAAGGGAAAATTTACCATCAGTAGGCAATGGCCTGGAGGGCTGGGAGATGGAGAGACTCATTGCAGCCACTTTGTCCCTGCTGCCATGTAGCCCCAGAGGATGCACATTATGTCTCTCCCCAAGGATTTATTTTCCTGCAAAAACTGCAGATGAGATCCCAGCAGCTGACAGCAGTGGCAGCAGGAGAAAATGAAGCAGAAGCCCTTTGCCAGGTGGGGAATTGCCTGCATTTCTCACCCCCCCATTGACTCTGAGCGGCTCAGGTGTTGGCATCTGTTCTCCAGCTCCCAGCTCAGATCAATGGGCTAACAGCTCTTTGATGGAAAGCAGAAACTCACTGCTGTATTTAGACACAAAACTGAGCAGCTTTCTCCCAAAACAACTGACAGAAGAGCCCGAATCCTGCAGCCTCCAGGCCAAACCCCAAAAGCAGGTTGGAGGACTGCAGTGCAGTCACCTGCGAGCATCACCTGGCCATGCACATAAGCAGAAAAACTATTCCTCTTTGTTTTCCTTTGACATGGGAAGACGGACACTTTGCAGAACCATTTCCTTCCCTAAAAGCCATGCTGTGCCCAATTCTCCTTCCTACAGCCACTTTTTAATCAGACACACTGGGCACAGGCACACAGACCTCAAGAAGCGTTGTGGAGAGGCGAGAGCCTGCAGCTCCGTGCTGGGAATACCAGTGGAGACACAAAGCACTTTCACTCACAGCTACCTGGTTGCCTGATTGACACTCTGTAATAAAAAGATTCACCACATAATTACTGTGCATTTGGGATGCAGCACCAGGTTGGTTTTTTTTAACCCAGTGACAGCTTTAAACAGTAGTTAAAGTACATGTTTATATTAATGTCATTAGTTATTTTTGTGCATTTTACAGAAAAGGCTTTTCCTTGAAATGACAATACAGTAAACAACAGCTCATGCATCTTCTGGAGGCATCTCTACTTTCAGATGAACTGCTGAAGCAAATAGGGAGGGGAAGGGTCTGAGCTGAGATTAAACAAGCAACAGCTTGACTTGATAACAAGGGGTGCAGGATGAGGTGCTGCTGTTGGAGCTTCTCACCACTATGGGGTAAACACAGGAGCCTGAAAAAAATCTCTTCCATGCTTAGTGCCCTGCTGGGGCAGCAGGGACTTGCCACATCTTCACATGTGACAAGCTGTTGGTGTCTGAGACCTGACTTCTGCCAGTACACCTACAGCTGGGATGGAGGTACAAGTGCTGCTGTATTCAGGGATCTATCCCAGCCTTGCCAGAAGAGATGTTAAACTGTTACTTGTTAAACTGCTTATAATAAACGAGAGAAGGAGCTTGGCATTTACTGGTATGGAGAAACAAAAATAAATTATGTTTTTTATTAAGAAATATTACCTAGAAAGTTTATTTCTATTGCAAGGACCTCCAACAGCCAGCAATGTCATAAAGAGGAAAAAGAATATGGGAAGGGGAAAATTAGAATAATGAAGATGATCAAATAAAAGCACATGCATCTCGATGTCGTGGTTGTGTTTGTATCTTCCTGCAATGAAAGAAAGGCCACATTTCACCAACTGATACAAATTATCCTGGAATCAAAATGAAAATAGGTACTAAAGAGGTGGTGAAATATTATCAGTCAGGAATGGGAACGTGGGTCCTTCCATCACTGTCATCGGGAAGCTGTGGCTCCAGTGGATTCACAGACCTCAGTTCCCAGCCCTCCTGCTCCACTGCCAGCATTTGGGCTGGTACCAGGAGACCTGGAAGATGCTCTGGACTCTCCTCCATCCTCCACATCTCTCCATGTCTCCACATGTCATGTACCCACCTGAGTACCATCTGTGCCTGAGCAGCATGGGGCAGAGGCAGCCTGCCCTCTGCTCCCACCAGCTATGGGGACAAATCCCTGCCCTTCACAACAACACATTTTGGAGGCTCATTTGAGAGCCGGGGTGCCATCAGCTTTCAGAAGGCTCCTTGACCCTGCCACTCAATCTCTCACCACCACCAGGCAGCCTTTGTGAAAACCCCATTCCTTTCCTCTCAGAAGTGTGATCCTGCCCAAGAGCTCCTCCTCCCACAGAGACACAAAGGACAGATGCAGCCAGAGCCACCAGAGGTGCTTTGTACCAGCTCTGCTCTTTCCACAGGGCAATGCCAAAGAACCAGATTAGCATAAAGCCCTTCAAGGTGACACCATTACATCTTTGCTGGAACTTCACTGATACAGTCCTGACACAGCATTTCTCTGAGTATTTTCATCAGATGACCACTGCTCCATTGCTTCTGGAGGTACCAATGTGGTGGCTTCAGCCTTCCTTGCCCCCTGTGTGCCATGGGAATACTCCTCTGCCTCCTGCTTTGACTTACATCCACTTCTTGCTGTGCTGTCATGATGGACACAATAGACCCATTCTCAGGGCTGGGCTGCATCTCCACAGTGGTTGTCACCCACCATTAACTATGTGACTCAGGCATTTTTCCTGAGCTCAGTTCCCACTGGTAGCAGCTCTCATCATCTGCCCTTATGTGTGTGACCTTGCACTGCTGGCACTCTTAGATTTAATCACTTCTCTTCTACTCATATTGAGATCACCCAGGCCTTCTGGTATGACATTATGGACTCTGTATTGAGGATATTTCCCAGCACTGCATCTCCAGAGCATTTCATCAGCCTAAGACTAATTTTGATATCAAGGTCATTAATCAAAATACAATGAAAACATGTTCAGTGCCTGAAAGCTGTCCTTCAGAAACTTGGTGAACTGTCAGCCCTTTGCTGAGTGCTTCCCTGCTCCACATTGTCCCACCTTCTATCCCACTGATTCCCATCCCCTCTGATTTAGTTAACAGGAGACAAGATAGCTGAGGCAGCCAGGCTGTGAAACTGCCTGGGAAGGGAACTTTGGAGAAAAAATGGAAAAAGATGATATGGCTCAGGGAAGAGGATGGTCTGAATGCACACATCTGAATGACCCAAATCTGATGTGTGCATCACAGCAGCTTTGTCCCTGTGGGGAGGAGGGGGCCACACTGCTGCTCTCAGGGACAGACCAAAGCCATCTGTGGTCCCAGTGTTGGCCTGGCACAGTGTGACTCTCCATTCCCACAGGAAAAGTAAATGTCTTCTCTGGAGGAAGGAGCAGCATCTGGATTTGAAAGTTTGCATCTGAATTTGCTTAGGAAACATCCTGAAACCTTCCTCTTTGCACACATCTTTCCACAGTGGTGGAAAGGACCCTCAGCCTGGTCCTGGAGCACCACAAACCTATCCCAGATTTTCCCATGGAAAGGAGCAGTGTTACAGCACT
This sequence comes from Heliangelus exortis, assembly GCF_036169615.1. Lineage (NCBI taxonomy): Eukaryota > Metazoa > Chordata > Aves > Apodiformes > Trochilidae > Heliangelus > Heliangelus exortis. The sequence continues at coordinate 8,063,745 of NC_092438.1, read as the reverse complement.
GCCACATCCCGAGGGATGGCACTACAGTGCTCATTGGATGCAGATCACCCAAATTAATAACTGAGCAAGGAAAAGGAGGCCTGCAGAGAGGATGCAGAAGAGAAACAGAAAGTTACCAAGGGACAGAGGAAGCCACGGTGTCCACAAGGAGCCATTTGGGTGCTCAGCTGATGGCAAGGGCAGTGCACACATCCAGGGGGCCCAAAGTCTCCTCAACTCTTCCCTCCAGCTGAGTGGCAGGCAAGAAGTAACCTCAGTGATTGCATTTCTTTGCATGACCCCATCTAAAACTTTCGGCATCAGATAAACAACTCCCAAGGGTCAATTAACATGTCTTGAGATGATTAGAGTCTGACACTGATGAAACCCAGCAGTAATTAGCAAATTAAAAAAAAAAAACAACCCTTTTGATTAGTACTCAGCATAATTCCCTCCAATTATTCAAAGTTCATGACTACAGGGGGTGGAATATCTCCAGGAATATTTATTTATATCCCTATTTTTTTCCAATCAACTTTGTGAATCTAGTTAATCATCAGCACTTGAACTTGTTAACTTGGAGAGTTTCAGAGCTGTCACTCTGTCTGATTGCTGGAGACAGCCTAGGGAAGAGTTTGGGGAGCACAGAGAAACCAAATACCTGTCTCAGGCAAAGAAAAAGCAAGGAAAAACCAAGAAGAAAGAAAAAAAATCCCAACTCACTGCAGCAGCAGAGAAAATAAAAATACAGTGTTTTCCCTCTCTGTGTTTAGAGTCACAGCTTGGTGCTGGCATGTTTTGCACCAGCCTGTCAGATGGTGCTTTGCAAAGGCAGGCAATATAACTCCTCCTGCACATGGACAACATCCTCTCCAAAGAGATGCTCGTGCCTGCAAAGCCCAAATATCTGGGCAGGAGCAACTTGGGCAGCCAACTTTCCCCTGAAAATATGCTCCATAGTATGCAAGCAAAGAATGGCCTTAAGGTATCAAACTCCTTAGCTGCAGGTGTAGTAACCCTGTCCCCCATCCAGCCCCCCACTGGGGCAGGGCTGACCTGCCCACCATCCATGGGAAGCAAAGGCAAGCTGCAAAAAACCTGGAATTGCTCTGAAGTCATCATTGCCTGCAGGGAAGCTTTGCTAAAGCATTTCATGCTTGTCTTCAGATGGTATGAGAACAGCTTTCCTGCCCTAAATCCTCCCACAGCCTTTCCAGGAGGAGGGAAGGCACCAGAGATCATGAAGCTTCTCCTGCTCTCTCTGGCCCCAGTGCTGACCCAGTGACCAGCACTTGTGGTCAAATGGGGAGATGGAGTGAGGAACAGCATCCCCACGCTGCCATCAGGGGAGGGTGGGATGTGTGACCCCATCCCACAGCCCCATCTGTCCCAGAACTGGCACCGTCTCCTTGCTCTCACACACACAGATGAAGGGGGAGGCAGAGATGCCACCACCCCAAAGGATGAAGGTGATGGGAGCACTGCAGAGCTGTGCCAGGAAACCCTTCAATGGAGCCAGTGCAGACCTTGACACCTATGGCCTCCTGACACAAGGTCTCAGCAGCCCCACTGACACTTGCCTGCTACAAGCCACATGTCCCAGGCAGACACCCTCCACCCCAGTGGGGTGAAGGGATTCTCCTTGCTGACCTGAGTGGGCAAGTGCTGGGGGAGTGGAGATGTGAACACTTGGAGAGAGGGCTTGCCAGGCTCTGAGATGCAACTTCTCCACCCTCTGCTTCATTAAAACCTTCTTCCCTGCCTGAGGAAGCCCTGAGGGATGGAGAAGACCAATCCCAGACAGGAAGGCATACACTTAAAACTTTCAAAGCCATCTTTCATTGGACTTCTCTACATTCATCACTGCAGCCTAACAGAGATTTTCTCTCTAGTTTAGATGACTTTTTTTTTCATTTAATCCTATCCATCGAGAGCCCTCTAGGGAGCTCCTAACCCTGCTTTAATAACATGCTCATTAGCAAGGTTATTCAGGGAGTGGTTTCTATTTGACACTCCAGCATCTTTCCAATTAATGTTGCTTTAAAACAAGCAAACCTTAAAAAACAGAGAATAGCAAACATCTCAGAGTCAGCACTGTGGGAAGACAGCAATTTCCTCTTGATTTCCACCTCCCTTCTCTCCAAGATTTGGTTCTTAGTATCTCAGCTATTTGCTGAGACAGGACTAAATGAAAAGAGTACAAGGCCCTGCCATCCTGGCACCTTGGGGATGTCAAAGCAGCCAGAACACCAAGTGAGACAGCAAGGGTGGTTTTGTTGAGCTGGATCAAGTCCTGCATGATGCACACTGTGGGTCCTGCATGTGCAAGCTGGTACCAATGCACACAGGCACTCCCAAGGGACACCGGAGTGACATTTCTTGCCATCGCTGCAACTGGAAATTCCCTCCACCAGCTCAACATCTCCCAGCACAGGTCTTTCCCTTGGTCCCTCACTTGAGCAGGGCAACATCTGTGCAGGGCAGCAGAAACTGAGAGAGGCTGCACAAGTGATGGGAAGCTGCCACAGCTGCTGGAGCAGGGATTCAAAATTCCTCTGATAGCTCTCCAGGTAGATCTGGCTTACTCATATAGTTACAGAATGACTTTTTCTTTTGGCTTAGTTATTCCATACAGGGATGGTCCAAGGGCTGAAACAGCTCATGAGCTCTGAGCTCATCTCCATCCCATGACCTTGCATGTGGTATTTGCCTCAGTTTCCCCTCCATGAAGGAGAGTTCTGGACCCAGATCCCTCGGGCCAGGTGCTGATGCCTCTTGGTGACCAAAAAGAGGGAGAGCTTTGCACAGCAGGTACTGCAACATCAGGACATGAGTCCTGGTTTCATGAACCTGGTTTCAAATCAGGTTCAATTTGCTCATGGTAAACCTGACTGAAGCACTTCCTTTGCTGCTCACCACTTCCCCTGCTGCAGCAACAAGACCTAATAATTTTACTTGAGATGTAGAAAACTGAAATCTGGGTCGGAAGCAGAGAAAGCAGAGGCATAAATGCTACACATCCCACTGCAAAGAACCACCCTTGGCAAGTCAGCAGCTGCACAGGGAACATGACAGGGACAAATTCTGCACTGACAGAGGGCCAGCACCACTCCACTGACCAAACAGAACTGCAGCCATTTGTACCCCATCTGAGCTTGGCCCTGGAGGGCTGAGACCAAATGCTGCTTGGGCCAGGAATGAAATAAAAGGAGGTAAAAAGGCAAGAGAAGCAGTAAGAGGGCTAAGAGCCAGTGAATTCCTAGAGTTGGTAACAATACCAAGAAGGGATTTGAGCAGGGCTTCCCTCCTGTGTTGTCCTCAAGTCATTCCCCACAATTTGGGCTGAACTGAGTGGATAATTGTGTTGCCTACCACAGCTGCTGAGCACGTCTCTGCCTGTGACACAGGGAATAATGTTGGCGTTACCCGGGTGTGTGAACAGCTCAACTCTGAGTAAGTCTCCTGGCATCCTCTGCTCTCTGTCATCACAAGTCCCCCCTAGGCTCTTCTCTTTGCCTTCCCCAGTCTTAGGCAGAATTTTGGCTCTTTCCTTGTTAATTAAATGACAGCTGTCTGCAGCCAGAGCTTGAATTACACCTGCCTAAAGCCATTGACAGTGATTGGAATTGTTGTATCATTTTGATTGCAAAGATTCCCACGCAAGTCAAAACAAGCAGGGAGTGCAGGCATATGCTGAGAGCTATTACCAGGGCTGGGAGATGGCTTCCCTTCTGCTGACATGCACCCAAGGCCTACCCCAAGCTCTTCTTTGCACGAACCTAAGACCAAAGCTGAGCAGAATATTTTCCCCCTCTCTCCCTCCCTCTGCCTGTGTCTCCTTGGAATGGTTTTCAAGTGGGAGCAGAAGATGGTGAAGCTATTGGTGCTGTTGGCTGGAGCTGTTGGTGGGACCCAAGGTAGTGCTAAGGTTGAGGTACAGCCTACAGGCATCCAGCTCCACTCAAAGAATTATTTCTTTGCATCTTGCAGCAGCTGGTGTTTCCCCAGCTTGTTTTATGGCTGTGGTGGAAGGAGAAAAGCCAATGAAAGGGATGTAACTGAAAGAGGGCAAATTAGAAGCAGGCACAGGAAGATGAAAGAGTACAGATCAGTGAGGCTATACAGAAGCTCTCCCCAGCTAGGACTGTGCCAGGATTTCCCCAGGGATTGTCCACTCCTCTCCAAGCTGCACTGCGGTGCTCATGCCCTCCAGCCTTCCTCTGCAGTTGCTCTCCACTCCCCCACAAAATTTTGATCATACACACAGCAAACGGGGTGCCCAAGACTTCCCAGAAGGTTGGGAAAATTCTGTGCCCATCTGCTATTGGCAGGGCTCCTGGGCTGTGTCAGGTGTGCTGAGAGAGGAGTGGGGAGCAGCTCAGGGAGAGGAGGCTCTGATACCAGCTGAACCCCTGGTTCCCAACTTCCATCAAGTGCTCTCTCAAACTGGGCACAATGCTATATCAAACTGGGCACAATGCTATATCAAACTGGGCACAATGTAAATATCAAACCAGCCAGTAAATGGGTAATCTAAGAAGAAAAACCATTGGTGAAATCAGGCTGAATATGGGAAAATCACAATGAAAATCCCTGGGGGAGGGAGTTGGAGAGATGGTGATGTCCTTTTGTAAATGAAACTTTCCACTGTATTCTCTGAGAGCAGTTTTCTTTAAGACCAGATCTCACTTCTAAAGTTAAGTAGGGGGAAAGCAGAAAAAAGTTTTTGACAGGTCAAATAACCTAAACCAAAACATTTCAGTTCAGATCCAGTGAAGTAAGTGGGGTCCCCAGCTGAAAGATGAAGGGAGAGGAGTGGGACCTGAACCATTTTTTCCCCCCCTGATTTATTGCATCAGATACCAGCCAAAAACTCTTTGACTCACCAGCTCTGCTCTCCAGACCAGGGCCATGCCAGGGGCACCCAAAGGACACTGATGGGGGAACGTTTGCCCCCTGCTCAATCCTCTGTCATCACTGGGCAATCGTGGTGTCCCTTCCTGTTGCTACAGAGACAGCCATGATGTCATCCCTGCAGATGAAGAGGAGCTCCCGGGAAGGGCAGAGAGGTCACACAGGATCACGTCCTCCTTGTGCCAAACCCCAGGCACCTTGTCCCCAGGCATGCAGGGGTGTGCTGGGGGTTGCAAGAGCTGCAGGGGGAGAGGTGAATGGCTTCGTGTCCTCAGGAAATATATTTTAAGCTTTCCATCCTGAAAACTCACTTTTTTTTTTTTTTTTTTTTTTTTTTTTTGAGGTCTGGAATAGATTCTTCAGTGTATTTGTTTGGAGCAATAATGACATCCAGTGGCTGGGAAGCTCAGTCCTCAAGGGGAATTGTGTGTGAGCAACCCCTGTCCTGTCCCTGTCCCAGGGTGCTGAAGTGGGGCAGGGGGGAGCAGATAGAGCTGTCTGGGGTCACTCCTGGCTTCTCTGGCACCTGAAGGAACAGCACTAGGACCAGCCCTACAGAACCAGCTCCTGGGACATGCTCCCACTCTGCCACAGAATCCTCTCTGGTAAGCACCAAGCCTGCTTCTTTTGAAGTTAAGGGTCTCAAGATTTCAGGGAGGAAGCAGAATGAGAGCTGAGGGCTCTGGCCACCCCAGGGCTTGCTGGAGGAGAACATCAGGTCAGTGCCAGCCAACAGAAGCAAGTCAGGCAGTGTGGGCTCTATACATTGATCAAGTTTGTGGCACTGAGGGACAAAAGCCAAGGCATTTGAGACCACACTGAGCTCTTTCTGTGCCCAGGGAAACCAGGGTAACCCTGAAACACTGGGACACCATGGCAGGGTACTTGGGCTGCAGGATGCCAACACAGGCCAGCTCAGTGGGGTGTTGCTCTGCCCATGCCAAGGGTGACATCAATCACAGCTTTCTCAGCAATTGCTCTGAAAGGGATCCCCAGGCACATACATCACGGGGAAGAGGACAATGCCTGGGGTATATCTCAACTCCAGAAACCTCAGCATAGGAGTAGAACTTTGGTATGCATGGTGGGCAGGAGCACATCTCCTTGGTGTCAGGGGGATGATCTGGGTTCAGCATCTCCTCTGAGCCATCCTGTCACTCCATCAGTCCTGGCTGGGCTGCGTGTGTGGCATTTGCAGAAGTAACAGCTGAAGATCCTCTTGGCAGACCTCATCTCGGGGCCTGTGGCGAGACACAAGGAGTTCTTGTCCCTTTTGTCCAAACCAGGGGCTGGGACAGCACCATTTGGGGATCTGAGTCATATCAGCAGGATTTACATGGGATGAAATGAGACTCAGCAGCTGGGGCTCAGCCACCACAGTGGCTTCATCACATCCCCTGAAGACAGCAGAGGCAGGAGAATTTGAAGCCAGAGCCCAGCTGTTGGGTCTTTAAGGTCTCTGGATGCAACCCTTGCAAAAAGCCAGGTTGGCAAATTCTGTCAGGAGCAGTTTCTTTGCTCACCCCTGCCAATGACTCCTGGGCCAGGCTGAGGTTTCACTCCAGAGCTGACGGCTTCACATGCATGGATGTCCCTGGTTCCCCTCAAGGCTCCAGTGATGAACACAGCTCTGCTCACGTGTGCCTGCCCAGACCCCAAGCAAGTCACTGAGATGTGAAGAATGCAGTTATGCAACATGAGGTTGTGTCTCAGCCCTGGCTGAGCTGGCAGAGGGGCTGGCACAGACTGGGCTTTCAGCACTGCCAGCTGTGGCTGAGCATCCCACCAGGGCTTCAGCATCCTGTATCATTGCTGGAGTGGACTGGGCAGTTGGGATCCAAGCCACGGCCATGGCACAGCCTCAGGAGCTGGGCAGCAGCCATGAAGCTCTAGTGTGTGTGATAAGGGTGTGAGGTTTGCCCCAAGTCTGCTTTTCAGCTGCTTCTTGTCTCAGCTGTCACTGCACCTCAGGGAGAGCTTCCTTTGCCCTGGATTAGCAGGTGGAGCCATGCATCTCAACAGTGCCTGGGAGAATGCTAAAGTTGATTAAGCCAAGGGTACTAATTACAGAGGGTCAACAGGCATCTTCCTGCCCTGGGAGATGTGCACAGACCTATGAACAGTCAGGAACCCAGAAGATCAGTTGATTAAAGGAATCATCTCTTTTAGAAGCCACCTTAACAGTAAGGTCACCACTTTGTTGCTTGGTCTGTGCTCTCCAGAGTGGCCAACGTTTCCCCAGCACAGGCTTCTTTCAGTCCATAAGTGCTCAGACACCTTCATTTCAGTGAGATGGCTGCTGAAATGGCCTTGCTCACACTTCTCACTCCTTGGAGAGGATCACTGTGCTTGGAGAGGATCCCTGCTTCCACGCAGAACTGTGGGGAGAAGATGTCTCCTGCCATTGCTGTTAGCAGAGCAAGTCCATGGTTTAACAGTTTGAGAGCCCCAAAACTGCCTCTCTCCAGCTCAGAGGGGAAAAGGTCTCTGTCAACGTGGTGCTGCTCCACTGGTGTTTCACATAGGTGATTCATGAACAGGCTTCTTGTTGTTTTCTGTTCTTAAAATCAACAGCAAGTACTCAGAATTGCACCTGCACGGGAGAAGCACTCCAGAGTCCAAGGTGCCTCTCTCCTGCTGCTTCTATCAGACCACCAGTGTTTCAGGAGAGAAGAAGACCTGAGGCTCTTCCCTTGAAGTGCCATGTGCCAGTGTGACAAAGAAACCTCTGCTGAAGCCAGGGAGGGATCAGCCACAGATGTTCCAGGTGTTACCTTGGCCAACTTATCAACTGCATGGAACACCTTCATCTTCACAGAGCCTTGGCCAGATGCTCACCAGACCCCAGAGCCTGGGGGTCCCAGTGGCTCTTCTTGGCCAAGTTCCTGTGTGTGGGGAGCTGGAGGCAATCCAGAAGCAGCCCTGCTGCAGAGGTTTCTCCAGTGAGAAGCAGAAGGGATTGTTGCACAACTGCAGGAAATACTCCTCAAATCTTTGGTGGGGATTTCTTTCTAGGAGAGATGCAAGGGAGAGCCAGCCTTTGCAAGCTGTGTGTGAGAGCAGGCAGTAAGCAGGTGTGTGGCCACAGGCAATGCTGCTGTCTGGTTTGCAATCTCCTTTCATACAGACACTGCCTCCCCTGCCTTCAGTTCATTGCTGTCACTCATTTCTGGACTGTGGGAAAGCGAAAGAAAGAGGAAGAAAAGGAAAGGAAGGAGAAAAAGTGAAAAAAGGGGGGAAAAAAGAAAAGGAAAAAATAAAATTAAAAAAAATATATTGCAGGCCCAAAAGACCCTTCTAACACAATGTTTAATAGGCCTTCTCCTGTTATATTAGCACTAGACAATGAAGCTGTTCAGCACAAGGTTATTTCCCTCTAGGATAGAGCAGTGACTTGCTGAATGCTTAAGGAGATGTTTAGCAGACGTGTTATTGCACTCCTGAAGGCTGAAGGATGACCAACAACCCGTGTTGGCCTCTAATTGCCTGTGTGCTGCTGGGCATGCTGGGTCTGGAATAAGATAAACCAGAGGTCTTGGTTGAGGGAAGTCACCCAGAGCCCTGCTTTTGTACTGGGGAGGAAAGGACACCTGACATTCCCTGAGCAGCCTCTGATCCCTGGCCTCCCTCTCCCAGCAAACCTGTGAAGATACACAGCTCCAACAGGCTTAACACCCCACTGGTGACAGCTGCCACCTCACCCCTCCTGAGAGGTCTGTTTCCTAATGCTGGCAGCAAATCCTCCATCAGTTCCCAAAGTGCTGCAGTAGAGAATACAAATTGTACTGACAGTGTCCACCAGCCACCTGCAGCAACCCTCCAGTCGCTGCTGGAGACCCCCTGACAACACCAAGTGCTGTGCTCCAAGTGATCTGCTGCCCACTGCTACTGTGGGTCCCAAGCTAAGAAGTGGGGTTTGGTTATATAAATTGATTTTTTTTTCTCTTCCAGCTTACGCCCACAAGGTACAGTTCTGTCAGTCACTAATTAAGGAAAACCATGTCTTCCCTTCCTTCAGGCAGTGCTCCTTACAGCCTCACATCATCTCAGCCTCCCAGCTGCCTCCACAGATGTCATTTCTCTCATGATTTTTCCTGTAACTCCTCACTGCTGCTTCCCACTCTGGTGCCTTATTGACACGCCCCAAGCTGGACGGGGTTCCCCTGTGACCTGCCCTGTGCTGTGCAGTACAAAACAGTCCCTGCAAAACCTCCAAGTGGCAAATCACCTGCCACAGGAGCTCCTCAGTCTCTTTCTACCTCTCTCAGTCTTTTTCTTTTCTTCCCTTCTCCTCTTCTTTTTTTTTTTTTTTTTTTTTTTTAAATTAGCTTTTTTTTTTTTTTTCTGTTTTGACTTTTCTTTTTACTTTTTTCCTCTTTATCTTTCTTCTCTTTTTTCCCTCATACCTTACTTCCTTTGAATGCTCTGATTTAACCCAGTCACTGTTTCTGTCCTATTGTCCTAGTGCCCCCCTCTTACTACATCTCATTTTAGGTCTCTAACTTATCTGTTAGTTATATTATCTAGAATAAAAATGTCCATGTATCTCAAAGATACAGGTTTAACTCCCAGCCCTGCCACAGTCTGTTTGTACAGAAAGATGCTTAAATGTGACAGCAGTGAGTCCCATAGAAAATCCCTCCTAGGTGTATTTATAGAGAATGGCACTGTGGTTTTGATCATCTAGTCCCTACAGGTGCAGAGTTGCTCAATCTCACATTTTTCTAGTCCCTACAGCTCTTCTGTAGAGTTTAGAAACCTCAGTACCTCTCCAGCCCAGTACTGCTTTGTTGCTAACATAAATCTCTGCTCCCCTGTGCTGCAGCAAGCCATTTAGAGCTCTTTTAAATGTCATTACCTTTTCCTTGTATATTTTTGATCCAAAGCACAGGATAAAGCTAACAGAAGGAAATCAGCATTTTAACTTGGTGATGTGGCAGTTCATGAGCCAGTTAGCTTATACATGAGTCTGGATGATAAGGCAATTGGCTAGTGGAAAGAATATTTACAGGAGTCTTTTCCCAGCTTTGGAATTAGAGAAAATAATCCTACTAAATTAAACAAAAGTCATAATAATATAAGAGGGTGCTTCTTAAACATAACAGTTTCCTTCCTTGCCAGCAACACAGAACTCAATGTTTTCAACACATGTATAATGCATTTTTAATGTAAACAGCAGGAGGCATAATTCCAGCATAGGATGTGAAATAGAAAGAGAAATTGTTCAGGAAGGGAGCTGGGGAAATTGCTAACACTGCACACAGAATGGAACTTTCTCTAAATCCTAAGCTCTGTCTGTGGGGCACTGCAGCATCAATGCCATTATCACCACACACCACGGACAGCTTATTGCTATTAATTATGTTAGCAAAAGAAAGGATCCTTTCTGGCCAGACTGGATGGACAATGTTAAGCCATGCTGGAAAAGTTGGATAAACCTCATTAAGGAGAATTTGGCAGTGAGGGAGATAAGGCTGCCTGCTCACTGAGTTCAGGATACTTCAAAGGATAAAAATGGCTTGGGATAATGGATTTCTCAGGAGTCAGGACATGACTGGGCACCTTACTCATTGTGCAGCCCACTGCTGACACAGGAGCTGGGGTCTTCCTAGGAAAGGGTTCCCCACTTGCCTTGTCAGCTTTGCAGCCACGTGCTGTAATTTTGCCTGCATTGTAACAGTAATTTTGGGGTCACAAGCCTCTGCCCCTTTCTTTCAGGGCTCCTTGGTTTCAGAGGATGCCACAAAAGGGCTGTGGTCCCAGGCACGCACACAACAGGATGGCAGATTCCAGGGAAGCTGCTGTTTCCAGTGGTTCCCAGTCAGTGTGGATGGCTGGGCTGCACATTCTCCTGTGTTTGCTCCATCTTGTGTTTGTATTGAAGACACAGTGAGGGATGAAACAGTGGGTTTATTATGCATGCAGACAAGAGCGATCAGGGAGGGATGGCAAGGACACTTTGGGGACAAGGCTGGAATTCCAAGTGATTTAGACAAGTTGGATGAAATGGCCCCAGCTGCTGAGGTGAGATGCAAACTGGGGACAACAGCAAGGCACTGCATTTCAGCAGGGGACAGAATGAGATTTCAGCTCACATCCAGGGTATCAATGAAAGAATGGAGGCAAAGCCTGCTTTCCAGGAGCTGGGATAAGGGGAGGCACAGGGCAAGGGTCTGTTACAAGAAGACACAGAGCCCTGCAGCTCTGCACCAAATGGGGAATGGTCTCTCACCTTCCATAGCCGAAGAAGTAGCAGAAGAGGGAGGTCTCTCCCTCAGCTTGACTGCTAAGTCCTCAAGGCCTTTAAACCCTAACCTTCAGGATGGAGGGAAGGGTCTGTTCTCTGTAGCTGCAGCAGACAGGACAAGATGTCATGAGTTTAAACAGCAGGGAGAGCAAATAAGGTTGGACATGGAGGACTGTGTAACAAGGACTGTGGAGCAGGTAACCCCGGGGCACTGGGGAGTTTCCCTATCAAGGGACTGAACAGCACAAGAGCTGTGAACTTTTGTCTCCTTTTAGTGCTCAGATCTTTTCTCCCTTCCACGGTGTCGAACATGTCATCTATGCTGTAAGAGGGATTTGGGAATTTTACCCATCCTCAAGGAGAGGAGCTGGTGTGGGCTCCCCTGTGGCATTTTCCCCGGCACAGGGAAGGCCAGGCCCAGCTCATGGTCCTCAATACTAATGCTGCTCTGAATATTGAGAAAAGATAGGAGTGATGATATTTTTGAAGGCAATATTGAACATAAATAGAGGTGGCAAGGTGCCAGATTCAAGCCATAGCTGTTTTCAACAGAGCAGGGTGAGGCATTCAAAGAGTCTTTTGAAAAACCCATTAAGGCTCCATCGAAACAAGGAGCTTTTCATGATGACAGACTCCTAGGTGCCTCCTTTGGCTCATTCATTGAAATAGAAAAATCAGGCACGTTTTCCCCTCATTTTCTTTCATTCAGACTCAGCCCCTCCAGGGCAGGAGAAAGAAAGAAAAAAAAAATCATTAAAGTTTTTGTTGTGGGGAAGAAGGCAGCAGCATTTCAAGTTTTAACAGATCTTGTATTGCTCAGCCTGAAAGCTGCTGTGTGCTGCCTCCAGTCGAGCCCTCAGCTCCACTGCACTGTTGCTGACACGGAACAGGCTTAGCAGAGAGCTCCCCAGCCTGCAACCCTCACCCAGAGCTCAAAGCTTCCATATGCAGAAGCTTTTCAAGTATGAAAAGCCCAAGCTTTTGCCTTTCCACCAGAAGGTTTTTGAACACTTCTGGGTCTTTGTAATAGCAGCGTCTGCTTCGTCATTTCAATTTCTGCATGAGTCACAGCTCTCCTCAGGTACCACTTTTCCTTTCCCACTCTGGCTCAGAGATAAGATTTCAGTGTCCCAAAGCAGTGATTTTAGAAATTTCAGGCAATGGATTCATGTCCAGAAAAAAAAAAAAAGAAAAAAATCTTATCTATGACAAAAAGGGAATAGGAAGGGGAGGAAAAATGGGTTTGTAGTAAAATTGTTAAGAGACCAAATTGGTGCTTCCTTAGGAAGTCCCGAGGATGTAAAGTACCAATTAATGTGCACATGATGTGAAATATGAATAGGCCAGGGCTTTGACTCATCCCCCAGTATAAATCAAGGGAAGAGCTTGAGTCGGCAACACAAGAAGCAATTTAAAGAGGGAAAAGGAAAGGCTTTCATGTCAGTCTGGATGTGCCTGCAGCCATTGCAGAAGAAATACAAGTTAAGAAATTTCAGGATGTGGAGATGTGAGCTGAGGGTGTCTGCAGTCTGCCCTGGACACATGCCAGACAAGCACCCTGGGTCAATATAATTTTTTCCCAGTCATGAATCCAACAACCATTGCAAACTTGATCACAAGAGCAAGGACCTCAGACTGAAAAGGAACAATACACACTCTAGTTCTGGATCCCCAAGCACTGGATCATGCTAATCAATCAATGTTCTCAGTGCCTCTGGAGGAGACAGATTTTTAAAAGATTATTTTAGGAGATGGGACAGGGACCACATTGTTGAGAAAGCCACCAGAACTGGTCATGTGATTAAAGAAGATGCTTGCTCTACATGCTTACAAGTGAGCTGAAAGATGGGTCCTCCTCTAGGAAAGGTCCTCAGGACCTATCCTTGGCTGTGCCCTCAAGTTGTCCCAGGCAAGACAGAATCACATCAGGCCTGGCTGATTGATGCTCTGAAGCAGGGCTGGTGCTCAGGCAATGAGAACAAACCAAAACCATTTTTGGTGCATTCTCTATTTACAGCTGCAGGAAACAAATCCATCAAACAGGAAGAGAAATTCAGTTGTCACTGTTGCATCCCAAAGGAAAGCTGAGCTGACTCAATTAAAGGACATACATGAGTATTGATTATTACCAAGCACAAATTCTCTCTTTCTCTCAACTATGTGGTACAGTGTTAGTTTATTTGCCCCCTCCAGGTTATTCTTAATTTCAAAACAACACGATTGTTGTTGTTCTAAATGTACAATACAAATTGACAATAAAATAGAGCTTGTATTACTGCAATCCCCACTGGCCTCTGATGAGTTAGTAATTCAGCCACCTGATTTCCTCAGTCTCTTTTCCTTTTTGCTTGTGGATTCTACACTCTCTGAAAATGTATTTCTTGTTTCTGTTCAAAGCAAAGCCACCTCACAGCAGTGGGCTCTCTGAAAGATTTCTTCTTGCCCTTCAAGTCCAGCACAGAGGAGGCCAGATCTGTCCCAAAGATCTCTTCTTGTAATAGCAGCCATCAGTCACTTCTTTCATTCCCAGGGCAACTTGTGCCTGAGGCATCACTGAGGGCAGGTTCCTGGGACTCAGCCCAGCTCTGTATTCTGGGACAACTGCTTTGGAGGGGACAGCAGAGCCTGTGAGCTCTGTACCTCAATTTACACACAAAACACACAGGCTGGCCCTGGGCAAGGGCTAAGCAAGCTAAGGTCTTCCTGGATAAAGAAAGTGTCAGATCCTCACCAAACACCACTGCCTGCAGAACTGTTTCTTCAAGTGGGAATTCATCACCTTTGCTTCTGGAAGTAAAGCCATTAGAGTACCCTGCTTATAAACTTCTGAGCCTAAAAAAGCTCTCCAGTGGCTGAAAACAGAGATCTCAAGGTCCTCCAGCTAGGTCAGAGCAACCAGAAAGGTCCAACTTTCTACACAACCATCATCATTCTTCTGTCCTTGCAGTGCAATCTGGGAGCCCAACTTCTCTGACACCTGCAGTTTCTTGCATGGAACTAACAAAATGCACTGACTCCATTGAATAAGGCTTGGGACTCGGAGGGTCCAAGATCTCAGCAAAAGATATTAAAATTCTCCATCTTCCTCTTGCCTGATGAAAGAGGGATGAACTGTGTTGGGCCAGTTAGAAATTAAACTATTTCCAGTGCAGAACATCTACTGCTGTCCTAGGGGACGACTCAGGGTGTGAGCTACACATTTCTGGCCAAATGGTACTGGAGAGGAGACCAGGGCCAGCACTTCAGCTCTGTATTTATGGGTATCACAAGAAAACTTTATTGGATACACATTTTGCATCCCTCTCTCTGGAGGATCCAGCTGACTTTCACTATATTTTTGTTATTTTGCTTTCAGTAACTGACTGTATAAATACATGTATCTATCTATATATTATTATAAAAAGGGAATTTTGGTAAGAATTCCTCAAAGTACAGAGAAATGGTGTTTCCTTCTTCCCATTGGGAGGGAACATGGAACCCCAACCCTGAGTGCAAATCCAAAGGGGATGGAGTGGGTCTGCCCCTTCAACCTGTTACAGCACTGTGCTTCCCTCCTCTAAAGAACCACAAAGCTCTTGCCTTGCACAAGGGCTTTGTGCCAAAGCAGCTTTTTCTTCTGGCTCCCTCCCAAGATGTGCTGCTTTCTCCATTTAAGCCACCTGTCAAGGGCACCCAAGCGCCCTCCCTGAGGGTCTGTGAGAAGTGCCACATTCCCTGAAGGATAAAGCCCAAGATGTGCTCCTCCCACCACTGATCCCTGTGTCGGATTTCAGAGGGTGTGAAGTCTTCAGCACATGGTCCCAAAGGTTTTGCCTGACAAGCAGAGCCCAGCTTCCTCCAGGGACAGTGCTCACATGGTGGCACAGCCAAGATATGGGACCACCAAGCAGTTAAACAAGAGACTTGTCTGTGTTCAGCTGTACAACAGGGTAATTCAGTACCAGCCCTGGTTTAGCACCTTCATTGTAGCCTCTGTACCCTTATCAGAGTCTCTTCTCCTTTCTCCAAAGGGTGGGAGGTCTTAGGATTTCCTTCCAAACAGGGAAAATGGAAGCAATACTTGGAAAGTTTTCACAAAATCAGCATCTTCTGTGGATAGTTTAGGCCAATCAGATGTTTCCTTTTGCTCTCTTTTTCTGTGTGGATGAAATATTGACATGAAGTGAAATGACTGCAACTCCATTTGAAAAATCATCAAAGCAGAACACTGTAACCTCAAAGTTACTTTTGAAAAAGGGAATGATCAAAACAATATGGCCTGATGTGTCAAAATAACATTTCTAACAAAAATTGCTTTGACAACATTTTTCTCAAAAGCTCATCATTGCACCACTCCCAAAGGGATGATTCCTGGTGATAGCATGAAGAGATCATCCAGGAATTTTCTCCTCTTATACTTCTTGAGGCTGTGGAAATGTGTACTGCCTCTCCTTTTCTCTTCCTCTACTGTCTTTCAGACTTTTAGATTTTTGTGCAAGGTCTTGTTATTATTGTTGACCATGGGGAGCATGTGTGTGAAGACACACAACCTTAGAGACCTTGAAGACTTCACAGCTGTGTCACATTTGCTTGAAGTAACAGGGGATTGCTCTGAACTGACAAGGATGTCCCCAGAACAAGAGTGATTTATCAGAAATGCAGGCAGATGAAAAAAAGGTGAGCCTGATGGGAAAGTTGCACTACATGTTTCACCCCACTCATATTCATAAATCCAATATGGATCTGTTAGCTGGTGCACATGTACAGAGCTGATATTTAGATAGGATGGGGTGTGCTTCTGCACTCATCAGCACAGCATTGAGGTGTCCAGCACATAGTAAAAATACATATGGGAAATTATAGCTGATTGTGTGAACCCTCAGTTCAAGATAGTACATGCTGAACTCTGTCCACACAAGGAGGATGGTACAGACCTGAACAGAGCATAATGAATGCCCTTCTTCATCATGCAGGTGTCACTTCTCCTGACTCAGATTCAATTACAATTGTGGAGTTGATTGCAGATTTCATCCCACTCTTGCATATCAAGAGCATATTCAATGTTCCAGGGACTCAATGAAACAAAATGTCAGCATGTGGTCGTCCTTACAGCCCCTGGGTCTTGTTCAGCCTTGGTGGAGCTACATAAAGAAGGAGTTTGGCCCTTTTGTCAGATGCAGGGATACCTGTGGAATAGTATGTTCAATCCTTTATGTCAGGACATCTATCTCTTCTCAGCAAAATGCATCTGTGATTCCTTCCCTGTTTCCTGTTTTGTTTTTTTTTAAATACAGAATTATATAGTAACACTCAAAGAGAAGGAGCAGGGAATGAAATTTTTTAATTTAAAAGTTTATCTAGTCAAAGAAAAGTTAGGGAAAGCACTGAGCATCTCAGGTGCTGATTAACCTATAAATGAAAAAATAATGAAGACAGGGAAGAAGAATATTAAATGGAGTAAATTCTTAGGGGAATAGCATCTTGGCTCATATACAAGTCTGAGCTGCTACAGGAGAGGAATGGGAAGGCTCGACTGAAGAAGAGGGGACAATCAGTGGCCTCCCATGGAAAACAAGGAAAAACCTTGGATGGAAAATAGCTCCACCTATATAACAGTCCAGATCACATTCAACAACAACTGATAGTAGGCTGCCTCCATATGGTCCCTGGATGCTCTCCTTTTACCCACCCAGGACCACTGCAAGAAGCACCAAATCCTGCAGCAAGCTGTTTGTCTGGTGACAAAAATGGGTAGGGACACATTTTTCTCTCAGTCTGGTTCTCTCCAGCTTCTCTGTGGGAGCAGATGCTGTGGGATTCATGTTGCATTGTTGTGTAGATAAGTAGAAACTCCTCTCAAAAGCTCTAACTTGGCTTCCAAGTCAACAGCAAATAAACTTCTGCAAAGAATGCTGCATTGTAACACGGGTCCCCAGCTGGTTTTGGGAACATTGTTCTGTTGGAAACCATATTTTATGGGATGTAACTGTGACAGGGTTTTCTGAAGAAGGCTGAACCTGTGGGAACATTTCTCACTCCCTAGAAGTTAATGGTTGTTCTCAGCACAGATTTATAATTTAATTGAAAATTAATAGCAAGAGAAGAAAATTTTATTAGAGCTACTCTTAATCTTCAAAGTTTTCACTGGGAACCACCTGGCTCTGCCAACCCAACCCATAACATGTATTAGAGGACTGACAGTAGAAACTATCAGAGTGGAGAATAAAATAAAAACAAGGCAAATGCTGGTGTTGATTGCTCAGGAGTAACTCCATTACATAAGCAGTTACTCCATATTTATGTGGCTGCAGAAGCTCAGCTTGGCCCAGTGCCTTCTTGATACTGAACATTTTTCCTTCCTTATAATCTTTAGGACCTTTCCCAAACAAGTATCCCTTCAGACTTCTATTTGTAATGTTTGTTTGCATGATACATCAGGAAACATCTCTAAAAGGAGACATCAGACTATGGCCTGGAATCCTCTCTGTGCTGCTGTGCTGCAGGCTGTGAAGGGGAGATCTGTTACCATTTAAGAGCTGCCCCATTCAAAAGCTGCTGAAGCAAAGAGCAAAAATTCTCTGAGTCAACCCTGAACCAAAGTCCTGGCCAACATCAAGGAGCCCTATTCTTTTAGAAGAGCCTCTTTTCAGATAAGACTTTCATCCAAGGTTATCCAAATGCTTGCAATCAAGTGGCATTTTGTGCTAGCATTAATCCTGGTGTCCTGGCCATGTTCCAGTTCGAGTAACAATGTTCTGCCAACCTAAATTCCTCCAGAGGTTTCAGAAGGATGCAATTTTCTTCTTCCTTTTTGCCCTCCATTTCTGGGTGGTTAATTCTGGACAGTGACCATGTTCCACCCTAGCACGGGCTGCATTTCACAGATGGGCAAAGTGGGCCTTGAAATGAGCAGGACCATAACGCTGCACAAAACCACATTATTAATAATAAATGACTTTTAAAACACATTTGTCCTTTTCTTTTAAATTATGGTATCAATTTAAAACGTAGATCCGGAATACTACTGAGGTCTCTGAGACAGATTATTGGCAATCCAGCAATCAGAGAAGTGCACTTTAAGTTGCAATCAATACACTTATGACACCAATGAAAGGGAGGTGTTATATAAGGATTTTTTTTCCACTGGTAAGAACCCTGACAGACAGCTATTGCAATGAGGAAGGGAAGTCATCCAGATGGACTCTCCTTCACACTAATGAAGCCATCTCATAACTGTAACAGAGACCTCATGTATCTGCTGTGACACTTAGCAAATCCGGGCATGAATAAATAACCAAAGTCCAATTGAATTAACCTCCAGCTGATCATCACTACTAAACAAATTATCCTAAACTCTGAACAAGATTAGAAGGACTGGCACAGGCCAGAATCATGTGGCAGAAGTGTTAATTCAGTTTAACAAGTTTAAACTTAATCCCCCAGTGTTCTCTGATCTCAGGGTTTCAGGACAAACTGGTTCCAAAATGCTGTTTGAAGAGACAGGAAAGGAGGCTTACATGAAATTAAGAGCAAAAACATGAGCTCAGACTGGAGTCGCCTAGAGAAGAAGAAGAATTGCAAGTGCAGAGCAGAGAAAGGCTTAGGTAGAACATTCCTTACAGAGACAGAAGAGAGTAGGAAAATTGCATTGATTTCCTTATGGAATATTCCAACCTCATTTCCAGGATGAAATTTAGAAAGTTGATAGCGTATTGGCTTTTCTTGATTACCATGCTTCTTGTACAGAAACAGGAGATAAGCACCTGTGAAATAAGAGACAGTATTTTATTTTAATGCCATTTTTTCCAGTACATAATTGTATTTTTCTCCTACGAGTACATTTGTACTGTCCATCAAATGCTCAATTCAATTATTACAAACTTCAGTTCACTACTTAGAATGGCACTAACAAGAAGTTCAATACTTACTTCTTCTAATGTTAATTCATAAAATTATTTATGTGGTCAGTTAAAATTAACTTTACGCTTCAGTTTTAACAGACTCAACGTTTTGTGGGTTTCTGAAATGTTAAATCTGCTTCCAAGAGAAAATATTTATTCTCTTAGTCTCCAGAGATAGAAGCAGATGTAGTAAACTCTACAAGTTTTCTAAATTGGAGACAACCAGGAATTGAAGCACTTCTAAATACCAATTCCTACAGCCTATGCACGAGCCTCACAAAATCTTCCAAATCACAATGCTCCTCACAAATGTCTTTCCAATCTTCTGTCATAGGTAAGTCCTTCAATATGGCACCCAGCTTCCTAAATTCTCAGTTTTTCACAGACAGCAAGAGAACCAAGTTAGTGAAGACAGATAAGACTGAGATCTGAGAGCACCTATATCCCATTGAAGGGCATCTGCCTACAACCTCCTGCCTTGTCATGCTGTGTCTTTATATAGGTCTGACTTTAATTCTTTATTGCAATTTACAGCATTACTAAAAAGGATTATGTGCTAAATTTCAGCACCAGAGAGAATTTTAATTTTGACTGGATGGCAAAAAAAGTAAATAATGTACTACAAAAGAGGAAGAAATCAGGCACCAGGCAATTCCACCTCTTCCATCCTCAACATCTATGAAGAACTTAAAAATCAAATGGGGCCAATCTTCACCTAATATTCAAGAGGAAGTCCTACTACCCAGAAACCATTTTGTTATTGTTCCATTGGCAAGGCACAGTGTTGCCCTTTGTTGGGAAATGCTTCAATGTTTCCACATATTTCAGTTTTGTAAAATGAATACCTCCTGTAATTCTGAAACTTCTCTTACACAGCCCTAAAAATCGAATCCTGACCTGTCTACTGTGCACTTTGCTGTTATTTATGCAGTACATAAACAAAAAGTAAATATTTATTCTCATTTTCTATTGTGTGCACTGACTGATATCTCCCAAAGTGAACAGCAGCATTATGAACTGCAAATGATGATACATTGTCAAAGTTGGAACCATTTGGTTATATGCTTCTTACATTTTCAAATATTCCCAATGCAATTTCATAAATGTCTTGAACATAATGAGACAATGGATTTTTCCTCTTTCAACTGTGTCATAATGAACAACTATTAGAAACACTTTATTATTTCCAGAGTTTGAGGGATCAGTGGCCACAGAGAAAATATGCCCTTTTCAACCAAGTTTTTAATTGTTTTCTCACTTGAAAGAGGAACTAATTTATTACAGACAGCACACAAGGCATTTGTCTCATCAAAATGTGTCATTGTAACTGAGTGAATTCTAGACAACAACACTATTTAATTTGCTGTCACAATTAAGTGATTCATACAACTGACTATACTATTAGTATCATACTAATACCCTGACACTCTCTTGTGGTTCTGCATGTTATTTCTCTGCTTTTTCACTTCTTAGGAACTGAGAGGTATGAATTTCATTCTTAGAAGCTGTGCTACAATTACGTTTATGCAAATGCACATTTACTCCATTTGCATGCTGTCTTTCATCTGACAGACCACCTCAAGCAGCTGAAAAACTCCTGCAGAAACCATAGTGAGCTTTATGACAATTACTGCTGTCTTTACTGATCCATGGAAATCATTTCTTCAGCCACTGCAGTAATGCAAAACTTCTGCTGTTCACAGGGTGGATCTGCTGATGGATGATACCATCCACAGGAGCTGTCATGGTCATGATCTATGCAGGGCTGTTATTTGACAAGTGAAAATTATGTAAACAGTACTCAACCTCAATCTTGCCTCATGATGACTCTGTCTGTTCTGTACCCCCTGGCTGCACTGCCCAGTACAGCCAGCTGTTAGCTCATGATAAATATCTGCCATAAAATTATTATTAGACAGCACTGGGTTGGCTCTATGATGTAATTCTGACTCTTTTAGGTAGCTGGAGCTCTTTTAGCTCTCTTAGGTAGTCTGGAGCTATTCTGGAGATGTGTTTCACATATTTCAAGAATTTAAATTACATTTCAGTGATTGCTGAAGTAATTTCTGGATATTATTTGTGAAGAAATGTGGGATCTGCTGGTGTAAAAGGTACTAAACATATGAAAACTACTGGTGTTGGAGACCAAACACCCAAGAAAGCATTTTCAGCAACATCCCTCTGCAAGTGTGACTTGTCTCACTTTTGCCAGGCTTTGCAATCTTAGCAGTCATCCCCTTCTGAAACTCTCTTCCAGCACCAGGAGAGCTTTTTTCTCATTCCCTCCCCATGGATCTGAAACCCTCCTCCAGCCTGCACAGCAGCTCAGAAAACACAAATGACACAGCATAACAAAGTCCTACAAGGGCTAGAGTGCTCCTCTATTTATAGGTTGCTAAATCTGACTTAAAAAAATAAAAAAAATTTTTAAAAATCCCAAAGAGCTCCAGTCAAATTGCTACCTAGATGTTTCCAGGCCCAGCCACAGTGTGCTGGCTTATTGCCACTTTTTTAAGTCGTACCCTGCAAGCTGAGTTTTCACAGGAAAACATGTTAGTGCACATACACGAGCAGTTAGTACTTACACAGACACTAATGAACATTCCCATATTATTTCCTCACTAAGTTGCAAATGCTGGAAAACAAAACAATAGCATGACCTGACAACCTTGGGCATGCAAAACCATCCAGCGTTTCCATTTCAAATGTGCAGCTGAGTGCAGCTCACACAGAGAGGGAACAATTTGGTTTTGAGCTTTATGTTAATTTTTTCCTAAAAGACTGTGTTTTTTCCGGCTGAATTCTACAGTGGGGGAAAAAAAAAAGGGTTTAATCAACAACTAAATAGCTTTGAGTGGTTCTGCAATGCCTGATTGATTGGCTTAGCTTTCCTCTTACTCATGCAATGAATTAAATAAGAAACATCCCATACAACAAGAGCTGTGTAGAAAACTTAAGAACAAACCAAACCTCTTAGACTTATTTCTCAGAATAAGAAATCATACTATTTGTTATCCTAGGAAACCAAGAAAAGGGACCAGTACACAGAAGAGCCAGAATCTCCTCACTTTCCTTCAAAATATAAGCACACAAAATGAGAGTCTCTGACTTTTAACTCTAAGAATTCTGTTTGCCTAATCCTGGACACATCTAAACACAACTGCCCCCACTTTAACCTCAGACCTCCTACAAACCACAGGTTCCATTTCCATCCATGTGAAGAAGCAGTTGGGCTTTGGGCATGTTTGGCAGACCCATACCCATGTCAGGCTGAGATCTAGAAAGCAGGAGATAAAGCAGCTCCTGGGCTTCACTCCTGACTGTGGACAGCCAGGTTCAGAGCTGTGTTTCCACTTTGCACCAAGCAGTGACAAAGCCTCTGTCCTCTGACTGCAGAGAGACAGACACGGAGGTTCTGACTTCTGGGGCTAAGCCCAGTCTTTGAGAACAGCCCCAGAGGTGCTCCTCTGCCTGCTTCCCCAAGTATTCCCCAATTCCATAGTATTTTCCAAACACTGCCTCTGCCAGATGCTACTTAAATGCGGTGGGAGCTGCTTGCAAGCATCAGGAGGTGGATTTCTGCCATCCCTCCTACCCCTTTGACACCAGAGCTCCATGGGGAGTGCTCACCCCCAACCCCCAACCTTGCTGTGACAGCCCCAAGGGGAAGTTCAGCACTCTGGTGTTGTCTGGCAGAGGAATGTACTTAAAGGCAGCTCTGCTTCATGTACCTGATTTATAACAAGGGTCAGAATAATTCCTGAGCTGCTCCTGCATCAGGGAGCAAACTAATTCCTTTCCTCTCTCCTTGGCTGCACAGCCCAGAGCTCAGCTGCACCTGAGGTTCCAGCTCACAGTCTATACTCTGCATCATAAAAGATACAAGAGAGAAATCTAAACCAGAGAAGTAATAACCCGTAAACTAATAAACCAACCCAGCACTTTGATAGCCAGGCACTCCCCAGAGCAGGGATTATTAATGGATGTCCTGAAACACCATGTGTTGAGTTTTCAAGAGAAGTGGGAAAACATTTCTGGTGTTCTGAGAATCCTACTCATTTGCTTTATAAAATCAGTTCAGATAAACACAAAGATTACTACAAAAAGCAGCTTCCTTCCAGAATACACACACATAGAGGCATTCAGCACTTTCAAAAGAAGAGCAGTAAGACACTGCTCAAATAAATAATAAAGGCATAAAGCTGCAACATTGTGGGTAGTTTTTCTTGTCAAAGTACAGGGCTGTCACAGTCATTGACTTTCTCTGGTAACTGAGATAGTGACATGCATGACTTACATTTCTTCAGCAGCGAGTGCATGGGAGTGGAAGAAGGGATACTGAAATCCTGCAAAATCTCCAGCTGAGAATTTGATGGCTGTGATCTGATGTCCTGACTCTTTATTTCCCTTAAACTGTAAAATGGGGTATATTAATAACTTGTTATGTCAAAAGAGAGTTTATGCAGCTTAATGTAATGATGTCGGCAATGGGATTAGGCACTTTTTGAGGAAAAGTGATACAGGTAATGGGAGTGTAAGTCCTTTTCAGCCAGAAAATGCTGGGAAGCAGGTGGCAGGCAGACAGACCTCTCAAGAAAGGTCCCATTACCTGCCACGGTGTATTCTCAAATCTCTATCTCCTGCCTCAGTCACATGGAGAGTAGGATCGTTCCCCTTAGTTCATTATTTTTAATGTATTTACTTTTAGTGATGAAACTTCAGTGCTCAGTTACCTCCTGCCATCTGCTTCTCCAGTTTTCTGCATCCTACCTCACCACCATGACAAAATCAGATAACCAATTGACTGAAACTGTTAGAGGTAACTATTTTGTTCCAAATTAATGAAAAACAATGAAGTACAGTGCTTCCATGTAAATCTGAGGGAGAGTGGATTCTCTTTTTCCTTCCATCATGTAAAAAATAAAACGGAGGCTAGCAAGGATGGCAGAAAAATCCAATCCTTTGTGTTTCTTCAAGTAGAATTATTTTCTGGAGAAGGCAGAGCAGGGGTAAACTTTATGAGTCGGGAAGCTTCCCTGACAAGAGCTGCTATTATCTCCGTCAAACAGGCAAAGCCTTGAGTGATTGTGGTAAGCAAGAAAGAGGAATGTTGGGTTTTTTGCACTGCTGAAAAACAGACTGTTTACCAGACTGCAAGGAATGCCGAAAAGGTATCAAGCCTCTCTGAATTAACCACAAGAACTACCTGCTGAATTAAAAGCTTTTCCGTGGACCTCTGCTGCTCCCTAACGGTGCCTTAAAGGATTCTCAGAACAAGGCTGAGAGAGTGCTCTTGGAGTCAAGTTCTGTTAAAACTTTTAATACCAAAACCCCCACATTAATTCATGAGGTTCTTAAGAGAGGTGACCTGAACAGGCAACCCAAATTCAAATTACTATTGCTGCGGCCACAGCTGCAGCATTTTGTGCATGGTGGAAACAACAGTAAAGGAGAGCTCACACACAGGAATGTGTTTAGAGCCCATTTTAGACACAGCAATCGCAGAATTCTGGAAGGTTAGAAACGCCCGAGAAATACACATTTTCTGAGCTTTGTATAGCTTTGTTCATGAATGTCAGCATTTCAAAGAAGAAAAAGCCAAAAAAGCACAGTATTAGCATTATGCCACTAACAGAAATTAATGCTTGCACGTATTGCCTGTGTTCATCCACGTTTCTCTTTGCTGTCTTCACAAAGATGTCTTTGTCTCCCCCTACAGCACCGTGGGTCAGCTGCCGTGGGTCCCACGACTCCCGTGTTTCTTTCACGAAGCAACCGAACCACACGAGAATTATTTTCGGTACCGAACATGTGTCCTCCCGCCGGGGTGGGGTGGCCCGTGACAGAGCATGGCTGCACCCATGGCCCAGAAACAGCCTTGAGGGGAAAGCACAAGTGGAGGCCTGAAGTGTGGCCCAACAAGACCCAGTAGGTGAAAGGGGTCACAACTCATGTGGAAATGGAGGGCAAAAAAGTAAAAAAAACCCCAAAAGATCGTAATGAGTAGGCACCCTTAAGCCCCCGGCTCCACCACGTTCCCCCGACACAGCACTCCCTCCCGAATGGCTACGGGCGGGCTTCCTGCCCTGGGACATTCCCTACAGACACAGGATGGAAGCCAGAGTAAAACGGGAAGAAACCGACCGAAAAGGCCGGGATGGACCGGGAAGAGGAGCCCGGTCCGGGGAGAACGATACCCCTAAGAGGAGCATGGCGGGGGGGGACTGGATATGGCGCCTCCCCGAGCAGCCTCGGTAATGGCGGCGGGGAGGGGACGGGAGGGCGGCGCCATCTCCCCACGCCTGGGGCCGGAGGAAGGAGGGAGGGGAAAGGCTTCGCTTCCGCCGCTGCGGGGCGGGCCCGGACGGAGAGAGGCGGTACGGCGGGGTTCGGAACGGGTAGGGCCCGCTGGGCCGTGTCCGCAGGCAGGTGCCGGGGGGGGGGGAGGGCCGGTGTCTCCTTCAGGAAATGCCGAGGCCTGCGGGGGTCGCCCCCTAAGGAGGCTGCCGGGGCGGGCGGGGTCGGGGGCGGCCTGCGCCGAGGGCGCGGTCGCTGTTCAACCGCGATAAGCGCGAAAGCCTTTAAATGGCAGCTGGATGGTGCTGGGGAGTGCTGCTGAATTCCCCTTCCCGGTCAGGGATGTGGGGGTTTGACCGTTCTTCCTGCACGGACACACAACACCGGGTGCTTTTGTGTTCTGAAAGCAGCTTAGCCCGGGTATTTAAAATGCCGGGAAGGATTCCGGCTTGGTCTTTGCTTTTACATCTAACGTTCTTTTATAGTTACCGTCTTGTTGTTTTTCCGCAGCAATGGAAGCGGGTCCCATCGTGACATCCAAGCAGCGGGAGGAGGTGGTGCTCGGGGTCCCCACTGAGGTGGTGTGCACGGCGTTCTCCAACTCCGTCCTGGTGGTGGTCACACAGTACGGCAAAATGGGGACAATCGTCTACGTGGACCCCAACACAGTCGGTGACAACATGGGCAGGCCCTCGCTCACCACGAAGGTGCTGCTGGGCAAGGATGAGGTGAGAGCGGGCGCATGCTGCGCAGGCAGCGAGGATCAGGGGGATGTGTAGGGAGCTGGCAGGGAGCTGGTGAATCAGGGCAGGAAAGCAGCGTTCCCACAGGGGTAAGATTAATGTAAAAAGCAAGAAGGGTTCATCAGGAAAGTATGCGTGCTCATCTGCTCTTTGACACAACGGAAGTTTTAGCAGTGAATGGTTTGGGGATCTGCTTCTTTGCAGCCTACAGGATATGGATTGCTTCGATGTGTTTATGGAAGGTTTGATTAAGCTTCTGTTGATTTAAAGGTTGCAAGATTAAGCATGCAGCCCTTGGTAATCTTTTTTTGGGTTTCTGTTCCAGTGAGTTTGTTTTCCTTTTGAAGGTCCTCTTCTTGTCATTTCCCTCCTCCTCCTCAATCTGTGCCAGCCCCATAATGGGCTTTAGTTTCCCTCTCCCAAATGTGCTTGCCAGCACCTACCCTTGATAAAGTTAATTTGGTTTACTTCAGCCATTTCACAAAGCTGGAGAGAAATCAGAAGAAAATGTATTTTGCAAAGTGTCAACTGGTCAAGCATTAAAACAGAAAGTTGCAGAGCTACAAGATTATGAGTTTTTTTCCATCAGGGTTGAAGCTACCAAATATTAGTTGCTAACCTTAACTAGAAAAACTCTAACAACCCAGTTCCCTGATTCTAACCACTGCTTCCCCCTGTGGAGTTCTTGTTTTTTAGCAATGGCCTTCCTCCTCTGGATGGGAGATGCTTTGCTTTCCCTGCTGTGATGTCTGCTAATTCTAGCCACCTCCACCCCCAAGCTGGTTTTATGTTTTATTTGGAAGGAGGAAGTGCACTTACTTTGTTACATAGTATTTTTAATCACTTTGCTAAATTAATTGATGCAAACTTTAAGAAAAGGCTTTCACTAGTTTGCTGCCTTCCTGCTTGTCACCATTAACATTCCAGTTTGGGATTGTACACACTTCCAAACCACACTGGAAGCTAAAATCAAGCAAACTTATTATCCTGATAAATACATAACTGTGGGTGTAAATAAAACCTACAGGCTGGATGTTCTTGTTAAAGAAGCCTCATTAAAAAGTTTATATCTCTTTTTTTTCCCTCCTTCAGCTTCACTACATAATTCTGGTTTTCATTGTCCTGTTACAATCAGATTTTTTACACATGGCATGCAAAGCCTGATTGAGAAAGTGCTTTTTAAAGTTTCACTTTCTGTGGCTTGGCTTTGCTGACCAGCCAAGCTGCCTGCCTGTTCCCAATTGTGTTGAAACCACTCAGCAAACTCCCCACTCTGTCTTGAGTCCAGCATCCACAGGTCCCCAAGGTGGCCTTGCAGGGCTCCTCCTTTCCCAAGTCGTGTGGGAGAGCTCTCCCAGCTGTCAGAATGCACATCTGTATCACACCTTTGCTTTTCAGCCCCTCGTCCACGTTTGTGCCAAACACCTGGTGGCATTTGTCTCTCAGGAAGCTGGGAACAAACCTGTTCTTCTCGCCATGGCTCTGAAGGACAAGACCATGGAAGGGATACAAGCTCTACGGGAAGTGATCCGGAGTTGCCAAGTGTGGTGAAGCTGTGCCATCTGGATTCAAGGAAATGATCTTGAGTCTGTGACTCATCGCCGCTTATTTAACACGACAAGAAATGAAAATGATGGCACATCTTTGTGCTGGTTTTGGACTCGCTGAGGAATTTCATTACTTTTTCTCTACTGTGTAGAACATTTGTGGGGTTTGTTACGGTGACAGGTTTTTACAGTCAATATAGACAGTGATGAGACAAGAACAATCGTCTCAATATTCAAGAGAAGTGTTATTTTTGTCCCATTGGGTGGGATGAGTATTTGGGAAATGGCACAGCTCTGCATTTGTGAGGAGCAGCAGATGCCAAGCTCTGTAGCTACACTGTACCGCAAAGGGGGAACACCCAGTGCAGAGTGAATAAAAGAAACATTGAAGAATCTAATTTTACCTCTTTTTTTCTTTTTTTTTTTTTTTTCTCTGTGAAAATCACTTCAGTTGCAATACAAGCCTCCATAACAAATTAACAGCAATTGCATAATAGAAAAGGTTTTCTTGCCTGTTTTTAAGGAAATTAGTCCTGTATGACTGCTCTTGTCCTTATGTCAGTCCCTTCCCTGATGTTGTCTGAATCCATTTTCCACTTTCACTCCAAGTGTAAAGAGAGGTAGATAATTATGCTCTGCAAGTTTCATGAAAGCTGATGGCAGGGTGGAAGACAGGAACCAAGATTAGTGGCAAGAAAACCACAAAAAAACAGCTGCTTATGGGTTATATGGTACCAGTACATTGAGAGGCAGCACATGCATAGCTTGGACCACCTGCAATGAGCTGTCCCTCTCCTAAAGCATCAGTCTCAGGAGACTTGGGGACAGAAGGGTTTGGGGGACTACACAGCTGTGTTTCTTCTGAGTCTCTTGGAAAAAAAAGTATTGGGTGAACTTACATGAGCTGAACAGTCAAACTTTTGCCATTTGCTTGGAAAGCATGTTTGGTTTTACCTCTTTTTGTAACAAATAACACCAAGTCGCAAATTTTTAAGTGATGTCACATCATGAACTTGACTGAGCAGAGGCAAGGGAAGACTTCTGCTCTGTTAATAGCTGTTGATACCAGCAGTGTCAGCATAGAGCCTGTGCCTGCCCCACACAGATCCAGTTGTTGTGTCATTTCTGTTGCTAAAAAAAATCCCCTAAAAATAGAGAAACAGAAAATGCATTTCAAAAGGATTCTTCTCTGAAGTAAGGGTTATTTACAGTATTTAAGGGTTTATGAGAAATGAACTTTTTTTTTTTTTTTTTTTTTTAAGTACATCCAAACACTGCAGGCTTGCAGCTGCCCTTGAGAAGAAATTTAATCTAAAAGTAATTGGCTGAACTGGGCTTCCAAGAATGAAAGATTTGCATCTGTCAGGACTCCCAAATTTTCCTTTTTACACTGCTTTGTCTAAGAGAGCTGAGAGAGACGTGGAATTTGCCAGTGCCAGTCCTACTTTGCTCGTAAGGATTCTTCCCAGCACAGAATTCAGAATTCAATGTGTTTCACAAATCCTGGTGCTCCTACGGTGTCCATAGCTCCAGCAACTTGTGTAAACTGTACATGAATTAGCAAACAATGCAAATCATAGAATCATAGAAATCACATCATGTCTTCAGCCACAGTGATTTGGTGGCATACCTGAGTGTTACCCCAGGTGAGCACCTGGTGTCCTGGTTTTGTGTGCCACCAGGTCTGTGCAGGGTGGTGGGTAAAGAAAGGATGTGGACCTCTCTCCTGTTTGGTGCTTGAAACCAAGACCAAGTTATCTTGCTGCTTTTGCAAGGATGATAAATCAGACCACAAGTAATCAGCCCTTTGGCTTTGCTCCTTTCTGCTCTGTATTAAGCCAAGGGAAAGGCCTGCCCCAAAAAACACAGGCACAGGTCTGCCTCTGCCACAGGCTGCCTGTCTTTTAGCCAGCACTGTCCTCCAGGTCAGGATTCATTCCTACTTGCAAGAAAACTGCCTGTGCCACCCAGGCAGAGCTCTCACCCCCAGACACGGGACCTGTGTCAGGCTGGGGACAGCAGTCTCAGGCTACACCGCGACTTCCCATCCGTGTTTGCATTCCGGGCGTGGGTGCCTGAGCACGGTGGACTGGAAAGGTAAGTTTAGTAGCTTTTCCCCAGGAGGCAAAGCCCAACCTGCTGCTCCAGCTCCTGGGCTCAGCTGGGGTGCTGGCAGGGCCCGTTGCCAGCGGGCAGGGCTGGGAGGGTGCCCGGAGGAGGAGTCTGCCCGGGTGCGGGTGGAGGAGGGCGCAGGGGATGCGGACGCAGGTGCATGGCAGCCAGAGCAGCTCCAGGAGGAGCCCCACAGGGTGAGTGGGGTCCTGGAAGGGGTCGTGCAGCAGCTAGGGGCATCCAACACAGAGCAGAGGTTGCCCCAACAGTGGGTCCTGAGCACCCGTGGGAGCTGCTGGGAAGGCAGAGGGGTGTGAGAGCCCTGAGAGTGCGTCGCTCGCTCCTCCGGACTGGCTTGGAAGAGGGCTTGGTGCTGCCCTACCTCAATTTAGAGCTGTCTGTTGTAGGTCCTTCCTCCTGGGTGGCATGAGGATGGTGTATGGAGAGGCTGGTCAGGTAAATAACCCCTGTGTCCTGGCTTTATCTGGAAGCAATCAGGTGGAAAAGAATGCCTGCTGCTCTCGTAGGCTCAGCCTGGATGCTCCCCTTCCCCAGGTGGGGGTCAGGATTTCCCTCCCTTTACTGGGTGCACAGCCAGCACCACAGAGGCACTGGTGGGGGCTCTGGGGGGTCACCTTTCCTTTCCGGCCATCCCAGCCCCACGGGGAGTGCCAACGTGGGGATTTGCCCCATGTCCTTTGGATCACTGGGAGTGGTATGAGCTGGAAGTGCGGGCTCTGTCAGCTTGGGGCTGGAGGGGGGGAATCCATGGGGAGGTAAGAAGCTCGGTTTGCAGGTGGCCTGCCTGAACACAGGTGTCAGTGCTCGGTTTCTTTTCTGCTCAGCACTCACTTAGCATCTGTAATAGCCCAGGAAGTGAATGTCCCAGGTCGACTGTGCACCTGCAAGGTGTCTCAGAACAGCCAGACTGGATGTGGTGCTGGCTCAGTCCCGTCTAGGAGCTGAGTTTTGCAGCTAGGATTATTCTTTGTGTCTCCTCACCGCCTTTGTTTTGGAAGCAAATGGCCCTCTGGCTGCATTGAATTGCCCAGCTACCTTGCACAGCCGGGATCTAATTACCTCTGGAGCTGGGAGCCTTGGCTCTGAGTGGCACCGAGGCTTTTGTTTTTAATGACTTGCTCCACCACGTTCTGAGTGTGACAAAGCAGGGGAGCCTGCCAGGACCGGCGGCTGGTGCCACTGTGCTTGTACTGTGATGGCTGGGAAAGCTAATAGGGACTTGGGATGTCTTGGGCCAAGCATCTGTGTCAGGGCGCTGGGCTGAAAACAGAATAAATGAGTTTAGCAACGACCACAGCTCTCTGCCATGTCCTGGGAAGCAAGCTGGATCACATCCTCCCCTATCATAATGCTCTGGCAGGGGGAAAGCATGGCCAAATCCATCCATAAGGCCACAGCCAGCAGCAGGGCAGCCCCTCAAAAGAGTGAGGAGTGCTGGGGAAGGGAGCACAGCTGGGCTGTCACCTCCCTCTTTCCGTTAATGTTTACAAGGCAGGTCCTGTGTTGCTGCCATCTGTCCAAAGACCACATCCAGATCCCTCCCCGGCTCTCCTTGGGATCCTCCTTCCTGCTGATCAAGCCCGGGCTGCGGGATGGTGGCAGGGAGGAAAAAACCCAGATCCCCACGGGCTCCGTAACACTACCGGTCCTGCTCTCCCACTGGACACCTCCGGTTCCGATTCCCGGGCTGGTGGGTGCAGGTACGGGGTGAGCTCCTGGGACTGGGCCAGCACAGTGCTGCCCCGGGCAGCTCCGCTTACAAACCCACTCCTGCCAGGCTGAGATGGGGGGGGGGAAGGTATTTTTAGGGCTATTGATCTGACACCAGCTGAGTTTCCTCTCCTGTGAGGTTGGGGTTCAGGGAGAGGGCAGGAGAGGAAGCCACCGTGTCAGCTCCTGCTTTGTCTTGTTTTCTGTGCTTAATTGGACCGAGGTCATTCCCTACCACTTTTATCTCTGGCAGATATTTTCTTGCCCTTCATCCATTCACACCTATAGTTTTACCGTAGGAGATAGTTACCCAGCAGCCAAAATCTTTGTTTATTAACAAAGCATCTATATTGTTAGAGCTCTGCTCACAGGTGGCTGGTTGTTTGGTTTTGGCTTTTTGGGTTTTGTACTGCTATTGTTATACTTGGGAAAAAGCAGCCTGCCCATAGATGAGCAGGAGAGGCCAAACATGGCAGCTTATGCATCTGCTGGCCTTGAGATATGAAGCTGCCCTATAAATAAAAGTGTATTATTAGGCTCGGCCTTGCTGTCTGGAGTACATGGGTCTGGGTACATGATGCCCCTGTGCCCCAGCCACCCTCTGTGCTGGGAACACTCAGAGTCTTGAGGAGAGACTGGATGAGGCTTGAAGCAACCTGGTCTAGTAGGAGGTGCCCCTGCCCATACAGGTGGGTTGGAACTGTATGATCTTCAAGGTTCCTTCCAACCCAAACTATTCTATGGGACTAACTTCAGGGAAGACAGACCTGGTGGCTAGGTCCAAAGCACTTCAGCAGCCCCAAAAGGCAGCTGCATGGCAGGGTTGATCCCTTGTGCCTAATTCAGGATGAGTTTATATGCTTACATCTCTAGTTTCTGGTAGAAAAGGCTTCTGACACACAAGTGTGAACTCACACAAGGGGCACAAATGCAGACAGGTCTTTCCCTTTCAAGTGGTCTAACAACCCCTGAGAAAACAAGAAGGAAATAGTCTGAGGAGGGAAGCCTGTGTTTTGGGCAACATGAGTACCACATACACATCCTCAGAGAAAAGAGGGTCTGCTGTTGAAGGATATTTGCATTTCCTCACTGGGAGGAGCAGCCCCAACCATGGTGAACAGGCTGGTTTGGGTGAGGGACACTCTGGGTGGGAGCTGAATCTCACAGGAGGTTTGTCCACACTTGTGTGGGCTGGGAAATCTGCTGGGACCTCCACCTTAACCATCTTACCTCAATCCTGCACCACTCCCCTTGCCTCTCCCTCCTTGCAGATGAGTAATGCCACACGTGCCTTGTCCTCTCCTGTGGTGGCTGGCAGTCCAGGGCCTGTCACGGTGGCCAGGCTGGCCTCAGCCCCAACATCCCCAGCCCTTGTCCTGCTCACAGCCACCCACAACAACTCTGAAGATGGCAAGCAGCTTTTCCTGACCACAACAGCAGCACAGGTCATCTCAGGCATCTTCGTGTGGTCGGCGCTCATCGTCACCTTCCACCAGGTACAGGATGGAGCAGAGATGGAGTTCAGTGCTGGGACTGGTGCAAGGGCAAACGTATTGATTGTCATCAGATTCTTTGTGAATCAATCACCTACAGATAAATATTTCCTCTTGTTGCTGCCTGGAGGGGATATCTCCACCGTCAGGTGCCAAGTGCTGGCAGCTCAGGAAGGTGGACTTTGCCCAAATGCTCCCAGGTTGGCTGCCAGAGCCAGGAGAGTCTGCAGGGCATCAGCACTGCCCAGAGGGAAGCAACACCCCTCGGGGTTTCTCATCTGATACCCAGGGTCTGTGCCTCTGGGCTGTGTGCTTCCAGCTGCCTTGAAATGTACTGCCAGTGGGCATGTTCTCCAGTGCTGCATGGATCTGTGCTGTTGAAGGCAGCCCTGGGGCAAGGTGGTGCCTCTGAGCACTGGGATGGGGCTGCATGGGGGCTTGGCATGGAGGAGGGCACGATTCTTGCACAGCCCAAGGGCAGGATCCCCATTTCCACATGTTTTTGTGGAAGGGTTTGCCCTGGGGACTGGGCTGGAGCCTGTCTCACATGTCTGTTCCCAGTGATGGGTCTGTGATGGAAAGCCAGTGGGTTTTCCCACCCCTGTTCTCACCCCCTGGGGTCCACATGGAATGAGCCTCCAGCAGACTCTCAGCCAGAGGGCATCTCTTGACCAGTGGTAGCCACAGCTCTGCACACTTTGCAGATCTACACACACCTGAGGAATTACACCATCCCCAAGGAGCAGCGCTACATCATCCGCATCCTCTTCATCGTGCCCGTCTATGCCTTCGACTCCTGGCTCAGCCTCCTCCTCCTTGGCAGCCACCAGTACTATGTCTACTTCGACTCAGTGCGTGACTGCTATGAAGGTGAGGGCAGGATCTCCTTGGCAGGGAGGCTGATGGTAAAGCAGGGCTCTCCTTTCCCCAGCTCACATCTCTATAGTGTCCTGGATTGCACAAAGTAACACATTTTCACCTCTTTCACTTCCCATTCTTCCTTCCTCCCTGCAGAGGTTTTCCCCTTCCTCCTCCATCGCCAGCAGGGAGGGCATGTCCCATGGGCAGACGTGAGCTGGTGCCCTTCCACTGCATTGCCTGCAGGCTCAGAGGGTCACCAGTGTGATGCAGAAAGTCCCTGACCATTGCATGCCTGCCCATGCTTGTCTGGGTGTGCATGGGCAGCTCCATGGGACACCTGACTGTGTGTGCTCTGAGGAGCTGCTGCATCTGCAACCCATCCTGTGCACATGGTGTGATGTGTCTGACTCCACTTGGAAGTCAGATGGATTTCACCTGATGCTCCTCTTGCTGGGCTCCCAGCCACTGGTGTCCCAAATGCTGACACTGTGCTGGGGTGAGTGAGAAGGCACCTGAGCAGGAAGGAATGTGAAATTTAACAACACACACCTCCCTCTGGATCTCCATCAGTCCTGCTGATCCAGTCTGCTCTTGCCTTGCCAGCTTTTGTGATTTACAGCTTCCTGAGCCTGTGCTTCGAGTACCTCGGAGGGGAGAGCACCATCATGTCAGAGATCCGTGGGAAGCCCATTGCGTAAGCCCCAGCCTGCCACCTCGACCCTCCACCCGTTTTCCTCATCCAGCAGCCCTAATGGCATCTCCTCTGCTTCTGCTTCCAGCTCCAGCTGCTTTTACGGGACCTGCTGCCTTCAGGGCATGTCCTACTCCATCGGGTTCCTGCGCTTCTGCAAGCAGGTGGGTACCTCAGCTCTGCTCCCCTCTGTAGCCAGGGGCAAGGGCTCTCTGGGATGGCAGCAGGTCCCTTCCCCACTGCCCTGAGGAGAGGACTCTTTGTCACTGCTCTCCTCAGATGCTCTTTCTGGGTTTCTTTTTCCCTCCCGGCACCTGGCCAGCAGCAGGGCACTGCGCTCCTGTCCTTGTCTCTGACTCACTGCTGAGTCAGGGTCTCCTCCCACTGCAGAGCTGAGATTGCCATCTCTGCCCAGTCCCAGGTTAGCCTGGACTGGCTCTCTAATGCTCCAAGGCTGGGCTGAAAGCTGAATCCTGCCACCAGCTTGTCCCCAAGCTACCTGGCCATCCCCCACAATGTCGCCTTCAGAAGCTGCCTTTTGGGAGCCCTGCTCCCTTCACTCTGCAGCCCTTGAGCTGGTTCATGTTTCACCCCACCTGCGATGGAGACCTGCTCCCTCCTCTGGGTCCCAGGAGCAGAAGATTGGTTTGCATGGAGGGGGCAGGAGGGGTGGCAGAGCTGCCAGGAGGGTGGTGGGATGTCCCTGCTGCCCAGGTTGCAGTGTGTCTCTCCTCTGTGCAGGCCACACTGCAGTTCTGCATCGTGAAACCCCTCATGGCCATCATCACCATCATCCTGCAAGCATTTGGGAAGTACCACGATGGAGACTTCAAGTGAGGATGCTAGGGAGGGAGAAGGGTGTTCCTGGGGAGGCCTCTGATCAATGACAAAGGACAGGGTGTCCTGCCAGCTTTCCCTGGGGAGCTGCTCCATGGGTAGCCCAAAATGCTGGGGAATGGAGATTTGCTGTCCCCAAATAAGAAAGGAATGAAATTCCTGCGAGCCATAATAAAAGAGGTCCCACCAGCAAAGCTCAGAGTGGCTTCCTATTTGCCCCTTTCTCCCCACCTCTCCTTCTGGGCTGTGCTCCCCCCCATGGCAATGCCACAGACTTCTCCCTCCCCATTTTTTTTCCCCTGGGTTGCACTCAT
Source organism: Heliangelus exortis (assembly GCF_036169615.1). Classification (NCBI taxonomy): domain Eukaryota; kingdom Metazoa; phylum Chordata; class Aves; order Apodiformes; family Trochilidae; genus Heliangelus; species Heliangelus exortis. Next base: position 8,028,099 of record NC_092438.1, on the reverse strand, counting down.
TCCTCATCTCACAACCCAGGGCAGCAGTTCTCTCTCTCTCTTTCCCTCACAGTGTCCAAAGTGGTTACCTCTACATCACCATCATCTACAACTTCTCTGTCAGCCTGGCACTTTACGCTCTTTTCCTCTTCTACTTTGCCACCATGGACCTGCTGCGCCCGTTTAAGCCAGTGCTCAAGTTCATCACCATCAAGGCAGTCATCTTCCTCTCCTTCTGGCAAGGTGGGTCCCACCACAGACACCCAGCCCTTCTCCTTCCTTAGCTGCACCTGACCCAAGGATTTATCTCTCTCCCTTCCCCTCCACAGGGACGCTGCTTGCAATCCTGGAGAAATGCGGGGTGATCCCTGAAGTTCAACTCATCGATGGGAAGGAGGTGGGAGCTGGGACAGTAGCTGCTGGCTACCAGAACTTCATCATCTGCATTGAGATGTTCTTTGCTTCCATTGCCCTGCGCTATGCATTCACCTGCCAGGTGTACAGAGAAAAGAAAGAAAATACAACAGGTAACTCTTCCTCTCTTATTCCTTCCTTCATCAGTGAAAAAAGGAGACCTCTCCCTATAGCATTACCAATGGGATTCTAAAAGCTGTGAGAAGAGTCTCCTTCTCCTGTGCTCCATGAGTTCCTTCTCCCTCTTTCCTCCTGATATCCACCAGCCACATCAAGTGAATAAGAAAAGAGACCTTGGTGTGGATGGGCAGAATTATGGGATTATGGTATTACAGCACATGCTGCTGGAGAGGTTCCATCCTCTTTGAAATATAGAGCTGGGGATGCCTTCCTTCACCCTGGTGCTCAGCACCAGAAGGTGATGTGTCCCACAATCAGGCACTGAAATTGAATTTCTAAGGTAAAGTATCACCCATCACCCTCCTGCTCTGTTTTTCAGCAAACCTTGCCCCAATGCAGAGCATCTCAAGTGGGCTGAAGGAGACCATAAGCCCCCAGGACATCGTGCAGGATGCGATCCACAACTTCTCACCCGCGTACCAGCACTACACCCAGCAGTCAATGCAGGAGGTGGAGCACAAAGCACCAGGGGAGAACGGGCACATGGGCTCCAAGGCAGAAGGACTGAGTGGCAGGAAGAGTAAAAACATTGAGAAGAGAGTTCTGATCCTGTCAGATGAAGAGCTGTAGGAGACATCAGAGAGGACAGTGACACTGGAGAGGTTTAAACCCATGCAAATGGGAGCTGTCTCAAGCCTGAGGCAACCTGGTCTAATAGGAGTACTGAGAAGCCAGGAACTCTACCCAAAAAGCCAGGCTCATGAAGGGAGGATGCAATAACCCAGGGAAAGGTTAAATCAAATAGTGCCAGCTTCTGCTGCCCCAGCTCTGCTGGTGTTAGGGACTGGGCTCTCTTTGCTCCTGCAACCAACCAGCCCCATGGTGCAGCCTGGGGCTGCCAGGCAGGCAGAGGAGCTGAGGGCCAGCTGCCCTTACCCTCCTCTCACCTCCAAAGCAAAGCTAAGGCCTGAGAGAAATGCTTTTCTCAGCACAGTTCTGCTCTAGTTTCTCCCGAATTGAGTGAAAAATGATCTCACAGGGCTCCGTGGAGAAAACCAGCCCAGGAAGGTGACTTCACTTCACCTCAAAACCTGGTAACAGCTGAAAGACATCATCCTTTATTTTTACATCTTCCCCCCTCTCCTTTCCCCAGAAAAGCCAAGAGTGTTGTGTAGAAGACCTTTACCAGGAAGGAAGTGTAAGTCACTCTTTTCTCCCTCCAGATGGAGATGCAGCTGTCCCAGTAACTCCCCCAGGAGCAGTGGCAGGACCTCACTGGGGCTAACCAGAGGTCTCACAGCTGCATTTCTCAGAGCTGCCGGTGACAGAAGCACTTGTTTATGTCTAAACCGACTTATCTCTGAATGGATCAGGAGTTAAAAGGGATTCCAGCTTCCTTATCAGAGTCTTTATTAGGGAACCAGACTGTGACTGGTGGCAGTCGGAATGCGCTTACTGGGAACTGTCTGTTCCTCCTAACCCTTTGCTATTTACTAGCCCTGGGCTTTGCCCAAGCTGGAGGAAGCCAGGAGAGAGCAAAGCCCTGCTGGTGAGGGGTGACAGGGATGGAGGGGTGCTGGGGGCTGCTGCCACTTGGGTCAGGACCTGGGGGGAAGATGCTGCATGGAGGGATTCTCCCCATATCAAACAGTGATGGAGAGCACATATCCTTCTGCTAAACTTCCCCTGATTTTTTTTCCTCCCAATTTTAGTCCCATTTTTAGTCCAAATTCTATTCCTTTGTTAATCACATGATCTCTGGAAACTTACTTAAGCACTGTCCAGGCTGCTGTTTGGGGTGGGAGCTGCATAATGAAAGGACAAAGGTAACTCTACAGTCTCAGATTTGCAGTCAGGTGGCAGACAAAGCCATGAGTAAGGCTTAGTGCCGTTTTACACACAAATCCTACTGGGTTGGTTTTTTCCCCCTGCTCTTAAGATGCAAAATGTAAATCAAAACATGAAATTACTTTATTTATGAATTTTTTTTTCTAATAAATAGCAATTTCTACCACAAAGTGAACAAGCGTTTTCATTTAGCTCAGCAAGCTAAGCCCACGATCTGCCTGTTCCTGCTCTAAGCTGATGCTCTTAAGCTCAATGTCTTCCCTGCTCCTCAGTGCTGGCCCAGCAGAAATACCTGCACACGCAGCATCCTGCACACTTTGGCATTCCCTCAGGATTTGTGCTCATCTTTTTCTCTCCACAACGAATGGATCCAAATATTTATGTCAGAGTGTGTGTGTCCCGCTTCCCCTCCTCAGGCTGCCCCTCTTCCAACCCTCCCCTAAGCAGTAGATGCAGAAGTTCTGAGCTGCTTTAGCCAACCTATGCCCAGGCTCCAGCACCAATACAACCTCTATTTATTATGGTTGGACAAATCTTATCATGCAGGAAGCCTGTACTCCAAACAAGCAGCCTACAGCTAAGCCAGTCCTGCAAGTCCCTCTGCTCCAAAGCACCACTGCTCATACCTGCTCAGCCAGTAAGACCACTGCCACCTTTCCTGTAGTGAGGTCCATCAACAAGAGGCATCTGCTCTGCAGATCCAGGCATCCACCCAGGGTCCTAAGCATTCTGAGAGCTTCTTGCTCACCAAGTGCAGCTTCACTGCTTAGGCATGAGGCTTTGTAATGCAGCCAGGGACATCTCTCAGCTGAACATCTTAGTCTTCTCCAGCCCTCTGGAAGAGAGCTGGCCACAGCTGCAGGAACAGAGGCTGCTCTGGCTCCTGGGGTAAGGACAGACTGCGAAGGTGATGATGATGGCACATCTGTCAGCGTGCTCACGGCTGCTGAGATAAAGACTTTACCAAGAACACAGCAAGAAACGTAGTTGTACTTCACTGCACATATGATCGACTCCAGTGCATAACGGGCTGCATTCATTGCTCTTGCCAGCAGGTGCAATTCCCACTGCAGACAATAACATTTGCCTATTTATGTCAAGCCCTGATTACTGTATTATATGTAAAACAGGTCTTTCATGCAAGCAAAACAAGGCGGGGGGGGAGGAAAGGGGGGGGGGGTGGATCAGCTGTGGCTCATTCGAGTCAGCAGTGTGACACCAGCCCCAAAGAGCTGGGATGGACACCAGCTGGCTGCTGTGCTCTGCAACAGCAGGACACACTCCCCTCTCCAGCAGGCACGAGCTTGGCCTCCTGGGTGTCCTTTTTCTTGGAGAGGCAAGAGCTCACAGCTCAGGCTGGGTGCCATCACGGCCCTCAAACCGTGATGCTCTCAGAACACATCCACGGAGAGCAGAAACACAGCGGTGGGGTGGGCTGAACGCACTCCCCGGCAGACATGGTCCTGCACTCCTCGGCCAATGTGTCCCCTCCACCTCCTCAACAAGGACATGGGGAAAGCTGGCAGTGAGCACAGGGGTGACCTACACAGGAGCCCGGCTGTGCCTGGAGCCACGCCAGCCGGCGGCTCGGGAGGAACAGGCTCTTCTCCCTGCCAACAGCAGGCTCCGGTGGTCGGCAGATTTGTTTTCCAGTTGTCGCTCGTCCTCGGGCTTTCCCCAAGGACGAGGCTGGGCTGTGGCAATCGATTCTGCTGGTGCTGCTCAGCCTTACAGGGATGCATCCTGGGGGGGCACACCCCAGCATCATCCCCCGTGAGAGCCGGGGCTGAGCACACTTTTGAGGAGCCGGTGGCAGGAAGGTGGCTGCTGGCGCTGCAGCAAAGCCAGTGCTCTCCAGCCTGCCTGCTTGCCTCGCTGCACCCTGCTGGAGGCAGCAAAACTTTTTTTAGGGTGTTAGCACCTAGCAGCAAGTCCCTGGGCCCAGCTGCAGACAGGCCGTAGATTGTCAGACCTACAGAAGAGAGCAGGATTCATGCTTTTGCAGCCCTGTTCACCTCTGAGACTCTTCTACCCCCAGATTTACGACGCTGTCCTCCCCTAAGCATGGTGAAGATGGAGTTCCCTTTCACTGCAGAATCTCCACCTTTTCCTCCTCTGTCCCTCTGACAGGCATGACTGGCCACCTCCTCTTCTCTCCATTGTCCAGCTCCATGCTCCCACATCCTAGGCAGCAGCTGAAGTAGATGACGATGTTCTTGCTCAGCACAGGAACTGCAATCGTCCCCCAGGCTTCACCTGCGTCCCAGCTCAGCCAAGCCTGCCCTGCCCCACCTCTGGCACTTAATGACCATCCATTACCTGCTGACACACAAAGCCTTTTCAGCCCTGCTTCTCTCCACTTTGTACATAACCCTACCTCTAATTCCAACTTTGATCAACGCAGCCACCTGCCTCCAACCTACTGCCACAGCCCAGGCCAAGCATTTTCCTCCTTCAGTTGTCCCTGAATGAAAACCAACCACTTGGAATAAGAGATTAAAGCCAATTCAGCCCATAGATCACCAGCACACTGGACCTTCTCTGCAAAGCCAGGAAAAACAAAAAGATGAAATACTGAAGTAAGGGGTTAAAGACATTTATTCACAAGCTGTCACATAGGGAAGCAGCAAAGGGATATTTCACAACCGAAAGGAGAAAGGAGCATCTCTCTCCAGTCCTGTGACCTGTCTCACAGCACAGGGGCTCCAAGCCCATGGCCTCACACTGCCAGCTCTCAGCACCATGACTGCAGGAAGGTGCCCACTGTGCTACAGGTCCCGTAACACCCACTGACTACACATGAAAGCACAGCCTGGGTTGGAAGAACAGAGAGAAGTGATCCGAGCATGGGATCTACCAGACACACAGCTTGGACAAGAGCATGTTCTAAATACACTCAGGAAACACCTGAGCTGGACAACTCCAACTAGACCTGGTCGCTCAAAGCCCCACCCAACCTGGGCTTGAACACTTCCAGGGATGGGGCATCCACAGCTTCCCTAGGCAACTTGTTCCAGTGTCTCCATGCCACCAGAATCACCAAGCTAGGTCAGATGCTTGCAGCCATCCTGCTCACCTTAGCCCAGCCTGCATCCCAAAACCACATCACTCACTGGCAGTGTCCACACTCAGTGCACCAGGGAAGGGCTGGCAAAAAAAAAACAAACAACAGGAGAACATCCCACTGATGATCAACTCAAGCTCCAAAATGCTGACCATAGACCAGGGCAAGTCTGAAACCAGAAAATGCTTTATTGGAAAGGTACAAAAAAAACCAGTCACTGCAGCTAAATTTACAGCAATAAATTACGTTGTGGCGGTCAAGAGAAAGTAATGGACACATACACAGGGCTATTCGCTTTACAAACAGGAATCCACGTTGCTTGGTATATCAATAATTTATTTTATAATAAAAAAGCAGCACAAAAATAAATATTGAAATGAAATTACTGAGTAACCACAGAGGATAGAATGAGCTGGTGATAAAAAAAAACCAAAAACAAAACAACAAAACAACTTAAAACAGAAGACTTCTATCATTAAAAAAATGAAAGCAAGTATCCACCATCTACAGAAACACCCCAGCAGACTGAAATACAGACAAAGGAAAACAAATCCACATTACAAAAGATTTTCATTTTTGTCTTTTTTTTTTTTTTTGTCCTTTTTTTTTTTTTTTTTTTTTTTTTTTAAATAAAAACAATCATGACAATGAAGTTTAAATGATTCGAGAGAGAAAAAAATGCCACCTTCTCCTCCTCCCCGGGTCTGAGCTGTCCCGTGCCCCAACCACTCCGTGCCCGGCCCTGCGCCCCATCCCCTCCCTGGCCATCCCGGAGCTGTGGTGTCACCCAGGTCTCTAAGCCTGCACCTTGAGGTCTCCTCAGGCAGACAGCAGAGTTGGGCAAGAGCAGAGATGATGATTTGCTTCAAAGGGATCTACAGAGCTGCCCTGGAGGGAAAGGTTCCCCCACTCCCAACAGAGAGCACAGCAAACAGGTCTCCAAGAACAGAGATGTCCCACTCCATCCCTCTCCCTGCTCCATGCTCTCCTCCTGCCTCCCACCAAGCTCAGGCTCCCCACATCACACTGTGGATGGGGAGCACCCAAAGAAAGGCCAGACCCAGGGGAGAAGGTCCCAGCACTCCAATCCAGGACAAACAAATCGGGGCAGAGAAGGGAGCCCCAGCATCCAAAGCATCGCAGCTAAGAGACAAGCAAGAGGTACAGCCCAGGGGGAGAGGGCACAGCCACCTCCCCTCCTGGGACTCACCCTGGGTGTCAGGCTTGCAAGTGCAGGACGGAGAGAAAAAAAAAAAAAAAAAAAAAAGAAAAAAAGAAAAAACAAAAAAACAAAAAAACCACCCCAAAACAAAAGAAAAAATGCAAACAAAAGCAAAAAAAAAAAAAAAAAAAAAAAAGCAGCAAACAAAAGAAAAAAACCCCCAACAACAACAGAAACAAACCAAATCCCAGAGGAATGCAATGTGACAACCCCAAGCTGGAGGACCCTCCAGGGTGGAGGAGCTGGGTCTCCAATGCAGTCAACAGCTTTCGGGTCATTCCTCCCTCCACGTTACCTTGCAATTCTGATCCCTCTGTGGAAGTTTTAGCCAGGACATTTCATTCCCCTCCAGGTCACCACCCAGGGAGCCCTGGACTGGCAATTTCTTTTAATAAAGATTTACAGTATCAAACTTGGAAAAAAAATTATTTTTTTTCATTTTTTTTACGAAAAATCTGTACGATAAAATGTATATAATTATATATTTATATATATATTTCTCTCTCTTTAAATATTCCCACGTGGTCCTTATGGATATCCAATATGGATTACCTACCATGGCTATGGTATCAACAGCTTTAACAAGACCCAGGCCTCTTGTTCTTTATCGAGTGACCAGAGATTTAAGTGCCTACCAGCACTAAATTAGAGATCACTTGGACAAGCCTTTGGCACCCTTCCAAGAACTGGAAAAAAAAAAAAAAAAAAGAGAAAAAAAAAAAAAAAAAGAAATACTTGGCCACAAGGGAAGTGCCACGTAAAGATATGTTTCTCAACTCATTCCAACAGCAAGAGAACCTCACAGAACAAAGTTCGACCTCCGTCCCCCTCGGTGTGACTGGTCTGAATTCCCCAGCTGGGGGAAGGGGTCAAGGGCAGCCAGAGGGTGTTCCTATCTAGCCAGGAATGTTATGGAGCTCTGGAGCTGTTTTAAAGACTGGAAGCATTTGGGCATTTTCAAGTCAACTGGCCTTTTTCAATGAAGTTTTCATTTAAAGCCCCAACAGTGCCAGGAGTCTCCATTTCGCCTGGTTTTGGAGGCACCTGTAAGGTCTGGGAAAGTTTCCAATGTCTGTGAGCTGGAGAACATGAGAGGACCAGGAAATGACAGTAACATCTTTCTCTTCCTCAGCTTCTGCTGTGGGAGTCAATAACTGGTACTGATACACAGGACACCGATCTGCCTGTTTGGAGATAGGGAGGGAGTGGAGGAGAAATGAGGTAACGCTAAGTGTCATCCAAACTCTACGTGTTGGAAAATCACTTGATGGAAACTCCCTGCTCCCCTCCATAACACGTGGATCTGGCAGGGGTAACGAGCCTTCAGGAGGCGTTTCACTTACACCCTTTCTGGCTCAGTAAGGTCACGGATGTTGATGTTGAGGACTGAACGAGAACCAAGTCCGAGGTTTCTCTTTTCATTAACCTATTTCACAAAGGACCCTCCTGGGAAATCCAGAGACTCTGATGACAAGGTGAAAAAAAAAAGAAAAAGCAAGCTAACAACTCCTTCCAAAGACAAGTAGGGCTTTGCTGTATTTCCACAAGCTTACTGCCATTCAAGGTAAGACAAAGCCTCAAACAACAAATTATACGGGGTGTCGGATGCTGATTCACTGTCCCCTTTGCAACAAGGATGGTACTTGATAATCCTCTTTCGGTCCAAAACATTCATGATTTTTCTGTGACCTTTGTTTTCTGTTCTGGAGCCCAAATCCTCTAAGCTCTTCCCCTCATCTTAAACTTCAGCCATCTCATTCTCTTCTCACCTGCATGACAACAGGCATCGTCCATTCCACAAGTCTCTGACCTGCCCTGCAAAACTCACAGTCCCTTTTCTTTCCTACCTCAAAAAAGAAAAACAAAACAAAACAAAACAGCAACAAAACACACAAACACCAACATAGCTATTATTTTTTTTACAGTGACCTGGAAACATTCATCTTTTCAGTGCTGCTGCGTGACAGCAGAATCTCTCCTTTCAGCTTCTCACCTCCTGCCCATTACCAAGCCAGAAAACCCTCTCCCAAACCATTGCTCAGAGCCATAAGAACGACTTCTCAATCCCAATTCCTCCATCCTCTACACACACCAATTTTCCATCCTGCCCTCCCTGTGCCTCTCAGGATAATTCATCCATTCCCAAGAGAAAGCATCAAGTTTTAGGGTCACATTCCCACAGGTTGTCTGAACACTGAGGGTTGTTCACTGTACTCTTTGGATCCCAACTTCAGCACCTGACGTGCTAAGGAGAGGAAAAGACTCTTCCAGCTCCCATTTGACCCCTCTCATAGCCCTTATCTGGTCATCAGAGACTGGTGAGCCCAGCTCTCCAGCTGGGATGTTCATTGCTAACCTACCAATGCTTTTGTCAAGGAGGAGGCTTTGCAACTTCTCTCCTCCTGTCTGAACGCCATTGCCCTCTAGTTACACTTCAGTGCTTTAAAAATATCTTTCCTAAATACTCTGCACAAACCCCTTCTCATAGTTTCGATCCCAGCAGGACTGTCCCACCTTCTTGCAGGCAGTTCTGCCTCCACCTGGTAATACTTGCCGCATTTTCCCTCCTTGTCTCCCCTTCTCCACCCCATCACAGAGATTTTCACAGCATTTACTGTGCCTCCTTCCCCTAAGCTTCAGGGAATCCAGGAAAAAAAGAAAAAAGATGCTACTTCAAGACTGCGGATCATTTGGAAGAAATAAACTGCATAAATATACCCAATTCATAGGCACACCTTAGGGAAGGAGCTATCAGGAAACTTGGGCTTGGAATAAAGGAGGCTGCGATGTAGTTTTTATAGGCCACACAGGTAATAGGGCTTATTAAAATATGTAAAATATATATTTTTCCATATTTTAACAGCATGGATTGAAAACAAAAGGTTATTCCTAATGGGTGTGGTCATACCCAAGCATCAGTCTCCATCGTCCTCCCGCTCCCATCCACTCATAGCAGATGAAATCTAATACAAAAAGCCTGTATCCCTGCCCTTGCAATACCAAATGGAAGTAGGGAAGGTCAGGGAGATCCTTCTTACAGGGAGTAGGATGCCACTAAAGAAAACTCTTTTTCCCTTACATTCATCTCACATGATGATTTCTACGGTCCATCTGTTTCCTGGCTCTTGAGCATCATTCACGAAGACTCTGGAGGCTCCTCAGGTATCTTCTCCCAGCTGGAAAGCTGCCCAGGGCTGAGGAGGGTTCGGGGAGGCAGGGGGAAGGAGGAAGCAACTTGTACTGCATATAGAGCTCAAATCCTGGACACGAGAGGTTGATGGAGCCACTGAGTCCAGATAGAAGCAGCCGGTTAAGTTCCCTTTGTAGGTTTGGGTGTTTTGTGTTTTTTTTTCTAAACTTTTCTTTTTTGTTGGGTTTTTTTTTTTCCTATTTTTTGCACTTTCGGAAGAGAATTGTTAAAATGCCAATTCTTGACGTGACCAAGGTCTCCGGAACAATGCATAAGAGCCTTCTCCCCTCCCCCTCTGAAAGGCTTCTAGTTCCCCCCACCGAGGGCACTAGGACGCTGCTGAAAAGGGCACAGAACTGGACGAGATTTCGGCTGATTTCACAATGGTGATGACACTGGTGGTGGCAACTTTGGTCGGGGTAATAGGCCCTCGCGCCACAGTACGAGCAAAGGTCTGGAGTGCTTCGTACTTGGAGCGCAAGGCGTCCAGCTCTAGCTTCATGCTGCTGTTTTCTCTGGCCAGCTTCTCCACCTCTTGCTGCAGCTCGACCCGCTGCCTCTCCAGCTCCTCTTTCTGAGTCACGCGCTTGATGCGGCAGCTGGCAGCGTAGCCCCGGTTCTTCAGCGTGCGCCTCCGCTGCTTCAGACGGATCACCTCCTCTTTGGTGAGACCCCTCAGGTGCTGGTTCAGCTCCCGTACGGACATTGACACGAGTTCATCATCACTCAGCACTGGGGCATTCTCTCCTGACTCCTCCTTTACCTGCAAATACCAACAGCAGAGGGGTAGCAGCGACCCGAGGTGAAGGGATGCTCTGGATAGGGAAAAGAGGCAGGCCAGCCCTCAGCAATAGGACACCCCTCACTGGAAAACACCCTCAAAGCACTGTAGAGAGCACGTGGTCCCCTAAAACACCAGGGTGACACGTGGCAGAGATCTGAGCACTGCTCTCATCTGGGTTTGGGTCAGCCTCTTAAGCCAAAGAAAGCAGGGAGCCTTAGACACCCTGTGTGAACTCAGGTTTTTAAGGAGAGAAATGTAAAGCAGACTGATGCCCTGTGTATTTCTTTGTCAGGACCAAGAATTCACATTGAATGCTAAAAGTGACACTTTTTCCCAGCATTATGCTAGGACAACAGCAGAGCATCTCAAAAGGTCAACAGCCACTTGTACACAGGGGTTAATTCAGCATTCTGTTGCTTTTCGTTTAAGTCTGTTCATCCAAGTAGTGTGCAAAACTAACCCTGCTTGGCTTCAAGGACCAAAGCCTGATTTGGTTTCCTTGGTGCACAGGCTAGACTCTGAAGTTACATGAGAAAGACATCAAGGCTTTGTGCCTTTTTCTCAAGTGGGTTTGCTTTCACTATTTTCAGGATCATCGAATCATTTAAATTAGAAAAGACCTTTCAGATCATTAAGAGCAGAACCTTTAAGCCATCATCCTTTTGTCTCTTCAGAGACTGCAGAACATCTGGAATGAAGAACTAAAACACTGAAAAGAAACTGCAACAATGCACGCACAACCCATGCACAGACCACCACCAAGCTGGTATGTCCAAGGTATTTACTATCTCCTGGATTTGAGAGACACCAGCTGGACACATCCTTTCCCTGGTGCCTCCCAGTCCTGAGAGCAGAAGTACTTCATTGGCAGTACCTGGCAGCACTGGTTTCAGGATGCTGCCAGTACTTGCTATAGTCCAAAGTCTCTTGGATAGCAAATGGGATACTCTAGCACTCATGCCATCCAAGAGACTTTAGACTTATTTTTGGGTATTGTCAGCATTTTTCTATCCTTACCTCACCTATAGATAGTGGGAAATTGTATCAGCATCTACTTTTAAGAGTCTAATGCAAGGAAAAGAACAGCTGTGTATGACCAACAGAGTCCAGTTCTGCAACAGCCACCCCAGCCACTCAGCATCACCCACTCAGCTTTCTTCCCTACCTTTAATGCCTTGTTCGGTTTGGGATTAGTCGTCATAACCTGAGCACAGTCTTCTGGACAAAACTGCTCAGAAATTGCAACTGAAAAAAAACAAAACAAAACAAAACGTTCAGGTCACAATTATCTCAGAGAGGAAGGTAGGAAGAAGATACCCAACACATGGTCCATGCCCCCAGACTCAACCACCATCAACAGAAATAACCCCAGAGTTGTCTGAAGCACTGGAATGGATTCAGGGATCTGTTTACCGTGTTCAGGTCCAAGAAAGGGAAATTTGTGTTGACAAGTGCATTGCTTTCTCACGTTAAGGACCTTGTATTTTGTTATGAAATACACTATGATTAAGCAGGGAAGCCAGGGCAGGGAGGGGGGGAAAGGACACCAGGTCCCATCTGTAACCAGCACACAGCACCTTGCAATATGTCAGCCCTTCTCATGGGAGCAGAGTGCGGCCTCCCGGGCTCAGCCACTTGCTCACTTCCCTCCGGAGGAATCCCAGACGCTCAGAATGGCCCATTAGGCCCTGAATTAAGAGTTACCTCGGCTCATAAAAGGCACTGAAAAGCCACAAGACAACAACTCCCTTCATTCTTATTTTGATTATTATTAACCCGGCTGGAAATTGAATCAGCAACCCAGAAAGAAGCTGTCTGGTTTGTAACCTGCTTTCAGTGCCGTCCCCACCCAAAGGAGACGCTACCAGAAAACCCAAACAAGAGAAACAAAAGCCCCCCCCCTTCTTCCCTGCCCCACAATAACAAAGCAAGGCAGGAGTTCACCTCTCCCAATGCACCCAGACTGTTGCTTCCCCATCCTCTCATCCTCAGCTTGCCAGAGCTGACCCGCCCGATATCCCTGGTGATATGGAGGCAGGTCCAGCATGTCCACCACCAGATAGACAGTCCCCTGCCCACCCACTGCCCCTCGCTCTCACCTCAGCCACCACCCACACCCCTTGGACCAGTGCCTGGCAGGCGATCCACCTGCCTGCACCTCCACCCAAAAACCTTCACCCCAGCGTGACGGCAGCACGGCGGGTCCGCCAGGTACCTACCGCGAGAGAGGTGACAGCAGCCGTGCCACCATCACAGCCTCCGCCTGTCGCTCCCCCAGAGGGGAGGGTGCGAGGTGCAGGTGTCCCCCCACCCCCCCGGCACAGGGAGGCTTCGAGGGCTGCACACCCCACAGCACTGCAGAGCACACTGCCTGCCTGGCGGGAGTCCTCTCTCTGTTTCCCCCCCCTCCCTGCTTCTCCAGCCCAGCCCAAACCAAACCCTCCCCATTTCCACGTCTGCATCGTGTCACACATCCTAATCATTCATGAAAAATCCAGCCAAAGCATCCCAAGCATGATTCCCTTCTGATAGTTGCCATGGTGACCTTGGGAAAGTAGCCAACCCGGAGACAGTCGCCATGGAAACAGAGAAGCCCAAAAGCAATAATCACTTCAGGTCATGTCTGTGCAAAGACATCACGAGGTCGTCGGAGAGTAAACAAACTCATTCATATCTGCAAACAGGGGGCGGCGGGATTTGGAAAGGTGCAAAGGTGGGGTGTGGGGACCAGCGGAAACTGTGTAGGTGAAGGTGCTGGCTCAGCCCGTGCTGCTGTCACTTGAATTTATCAGTCAAGACACCTCATCATCACACCACTTAGGTAAAAATCAAGATGAAAGGAGGGAGGAGGGGGAGCAGGGGAAGAAAATAATAATCTCATAAGTGCAAAGCCGCGAGATATTATCCTAGATATTGGGGAGCATATTTAGGCACCTCCTCTATTTTTAAGCCCGAGACAGCACAGCTCTCCATGTCTGGAGGAGGGACAAGGACAGCCGCACAGCGCACAAGCCAAGATGCTCCGTGATGAATGGACCACTTACAGCAACTGGTGTGCGCTGCATTTTCTAGAGCTTCACTGAGTCCTTCCCTCCTCTCCTCCTCCGGCACCGAACCCCACCCTGGGCACATCTCCAGCAGCCCCTGTCTCACCGGGGCCACCGGAGCGGGCCGGGCACCGGGCAGGGGACCAAGTCCCAGTCCCCGGCAGCTGCCTCCGAGGGACAGGGGACGCGCCTGACCTCAGGCTGCTGCCACACCGGGTGTGTTTTGCAGGCAGGCGGGTGGGCAGGATCCCCTGCGACCACAAGCATCTCTTCATCCCCCAGCGTTGCCCTTTTCGCCGTCCATCGCTTCCCCTCCACGCCGGGCGTTTGCCGCCCACCCACCCCTACCTCCAGACCGGAGGCGCTGATGTAGGCGCTTAGCAGGGAGGAGGAGGAAGGAAAAAGCTCCTCGTCTCTCGGCCAAACGGTCCCGGCGAGTTCAGGAGAGCAGAGGCGCTGGCAGTGGGTAAAGGAAGCGGCCGGCAGCCCCCTCCCTGCCGAGGCCCAGCGCCGCGGGCGCGCAGGCAGTTGGTGCCATAGTTATGCAGTGAGTCACCAGCTGTTTACAGAGTTGGAGAGCTCACATTCCCACAGCATCAGAAACTCTTCCTTCCCTCGGCATCCTCCACCCCTCACCCCCCCCCCAACCCGCCCCCTCCCTCGCCGCCCCCATCCCTACAAGGAAAGGGGCACGCTGCCGCTGCCGTCCCGCTGGCGGCTGCTCCGCGGTGCTAAAACCGGAAAAGGAAAGGCAAAAAAAGGAGGGGGAGGCCGGGGACAGACCCGTCACACCCACCCATTGCTCAGAAGCCCTTTTGATCCTCACCCAGCCCGCCTTCAAAGCGCTCGCTACGCCAGCCGGTGGAAAAACTGACTGCGCTTGGCCACGGGGAGATGGAAAGAAATGTAAAAGTAGGGGGGAAAAAACAAAAGCCAAGGGGGTGAGGGTGTCTTTGGTGGGGGTCAGTGCCTGTCACCCTCCAAGAGCGGTTCCGGTTCCATGTGCCAAACCCCCTTCTGGTCACCTGTTGCTCCATGTTGCCAAAGGAACATCGCCTTACCCTGCACATTCCTCGGCGGAGGGCATGGATGCCTTCACACGGGGTACAGGGTCCTGTGCTGCAAGCCTGTCTCCTCCAGCCCACCAAAGCCCATTGGATGGGCCAGCATCCTCCAACATGGGCTGTGATGTGTCCCACTGCACCAGCAGCAACAAGCCAGGGCTGCTGCTGCTGGCACAGAGACGAACAAGAAGGTTCAGGGAACCATCAGCAATTGTCACACCAGGCCCTCTTCAAACAAGGGTGGGAAATGGGGGTCTGCCGTGACCCTAAGGGCAGGATTTGCAGGTAGAAACACTCAAACAGGCTCAAGTCTCACACTCAGACACAAGTGCCAGGGTGAGTCTTACCTCTGCACTAGGTGAACCCACAGGTGTGGTCCAGGCTCTGCTCAAAACCAAAACAACACCACCCTCAACCCTCACCAACAGTCCTCAGGGGCCTCCTGCTCCATCCCCCCACCCCACCTACAATATCCTTCGCACCAGGACTGCTTGGGACTATTCAGCTTCCGACGACAGGCAACTAAAATCAGACAGCATCGCCCACAGTTAGGAGGCAAAACCCCACAACAAAATCCTAAACCATCCTCCAAACAAGTCATATCCAACAGTGTACCCTAAACACATCACATGGGGGTCTTCTGGGACCCTGCCTGCAATTTGATTATTGGAACCCTTTTAGTCTTTACCCTATTTCTGCCCTTCTTTTCTTAATTGCGTTTGCTGCATCACATCTAAAATTAGGAGCTCAGCTTTTTGGAACAAGGACTGCATTACATGTCTGCTCTGTAAGCAGTAGGACACACTTTGAACCACACATAAATAAAGCGGCGGGTAGTAATTCACCAACTGTAAGGGGCAAAGGCTTTTCCAGAGCAGCTCCACGCTTGTATTTAAAGCAAGTGTTTTGACTGTGGGTTACATAAAGAGCCGTTGTAATTCTGCAATAAAGTTACCCATTGACAGCTTTGCCAACGCCCTCTCCCTCTTTCAGCCGACTCCTATGCCTCCTGCAGCATCCTCCCAAAAACGTGGAGGTCTTTGGCTGACATTCCAAGCCTGACGGTCTCGGCTTGGATGATCCAGAGATCCCCAGTTCCTCTGCTTTGAAAGGGGAAGATGGCAGGAAGCCTGACACGGGCAGAGGTAAGACAGAGCTTTCCACACAAGGCTTGCAATTAAGAAAGAAAACATGCCAGAATGAGATTTCAGACTTTCCACGCTACAGGGCTTTCAAAGCATGTTACACATTAAGGAATTACTATAAAGTCACTGCTGACACCCAACTATGGATGAACTCGAATTTTAAAGCTCATTCTTACGCTGAAAGACAACCCTGGCCAGAACATGAGTGCCTGGCAGACAGCCCTGCATGGTGCTTAGCTTCCATCCTCTGACAAGGACAGCAAACTGAAAACATGCAACCCTCACCTTCAGTCAGGCCAGCGACGACTTCCAGGGGGCAGAAAAACAGCGCAAGGTTCAAGCAGCGATGGGGATCGCTGCCATCAATTCAACACCAACAGTTGCACAGGGAACACTCTCTCATTCCCAAAGGCAGTGACTGAATTCCCAGGCAGACGTTTTAGCCAAGTCACCCAAATTTTTCCTTTATCCACAACTTATTCCCAGCTCCAGAGCGCTAGCCAAATGGATGTGCCTACCACGAAAAACATCAGAGCTGGCAGGTGAGGAGAGATACAGATGCTTAAATCTTCGTGGCGGTGCCTCTGCCACTCGGAGGCATGACACGGATTCCCAGCACATTGCAGCATGGCAGGCAGAGCACCATCCCTCTTCCCATCATTCAAAAAGCCATTCTCCTGCTCTGACAGACTTCACACATCCTGTAAGGCAGACTGACGCTTGTCACTCATTTGTAATGAGAGCAGGGAGGGACCGGCTGATGGAGTGAATCAGAGAGTAGAAGCATATGCGAGGCAATATATTTGACATGAAGAGAGAGAAGACACAAGGAGGGGGTGAGTCACTGTTTACTGTTCTAAAGGAGCTCCACACAGCCTTTGCCCAGCTGGCCAGCTTTCCATTTCCCTTATGGATCGGAACCAGCATCCAGCAGCAAAGAGGAGACTCAAGAACCTTCAGAGCACATTTGAGAGCTGCCAGGACACAGCTCTCTGAGGCACTCTCTGGGGAAGCCTGGACAGGGATCAGACAGTCTTCAGTGGTCTGGTAAACAACCTAGTCAGATGTTGCAGAGAGCCTGTGGTTAGGGAGCAGGGGATACGGAGTACCAGGAGGGTATGCTTGTATGTCACCTCAGAGAATTCACGGAGGAGGGGTCCGAAGGGGAAAGGCATGCAGCAGACAGCTCTGGTACTGACAAGCACACAGCACATTTTCCATCACACACTTTTAAAATGCAGTGACAGAGCTACACTGGAATTACACCTCAGCTTCACTAGCTCAGAGATGCATCTGACCCAGACAGCCAAGCTGAGCCACCAAGCAACAAATAACTTGCTTGGACACACAGATGGATCCCAGGACAGAACTGGGATTCCTAACATCACTGCTTCTGACCCCACGTGCCAGCCACCAAGTCAGACATCAGCTAATAATGGAACATAACAGCATGGCCCTACTGAGTCCTGCAACACTGCAAATCAGTCAGATTCACCACGCAACCTGTCCCTCTGCTCAGGACCTTAGTGGCACGGTGACCACTCTCACGATTGCCTTTACCCCCCAAAGTTCTTGTGCTGATGGTCACAGAAGGCTGCATCACTTTGTGCTTGCTTCATCCTTGGAAGACTCTGCCTGAGTTTGACGATAGCCTGAAACAATAGCTAGGGCAGAAGTGGAAACTGCCTGTTCATCTCTACAGGGTGCTGAGCCTGAAAGTTCCTGATAATTGAAAGTGCTAGCGCTGCTCAAGTATTTCACAGCTGGATGTTTACAAAAATGATCAGTGAGCAAGCTTATCCCACAAACCCCGACTGCCGCGGGGGCCAGCGCTCCCAGCTGTCCTTTCTTTGCTTCCCAAACATCTCGCACAGCTAGAGATTTTCAATACCAAGTTCTGCAGCACATTCCACGCCATTAATCATCTTCCAGTGTTGATGGAAGTAAGAGCGTATCGGGCTGATCTGTATTTTTCCCTTGCAGGAGGCACACAGCGGTACTGAACTCCTTGCTGCAACAGATTGCCAAGATGGGCGACGGTGCAGAAATGAGATAAAACATGACAAAGCACACTGTCCTTGACAGGCAAGCAAAATAAAAATAAATAATAAATAAAAGCTAACAAATTTCTGCCTCAGGTTCAGAAACACTTGCAAAACAGGGTATGAGCCTGGTGTAATAAAACCAGGAACATTTCACACAGCTCCTGTACAAAGCCCTGACAAGCTCAGAGCTTGCAGAAGCAGGCAGGGTGTCCTGACAGTGAAAGACACCACATGCCCCAAATCTTGAGGCAATCACTCCGTTGCTGCCGGACAGCCGGCACCTCTGTCGGGTAAGAGCAGAGTTAACTCGGAGCAGCCTTGTGTGCTGTCATTGGGCAACGGCGGCGTCCATCACCTCTAGGAAGTGACTGCACGGGGAAGGCTCCTGGCAGGGCAGGCAGCACGGCGAACACACGGAAGGAGAGAAGGAAAAGCGGAGGAACGCGTGCACCCGTGTCGTCAGTGAGGAAAACCACAAGGTAAACTCATTTGCTGCTAAAACCCTGACAGTATCAAGGAACAACGTGTCGGTGCAGGGCTGAGCTCCTCCACGGACAGGCTTCACACAGACTGAAAGTGCAAGAAAAGGGCGGGCAACTTTCCGGGGGAATGCTTTCCTCTTACTCGTTTCCCCCAGTCTCCACTCAGCTTCAGGATTACGCTGAGTGAGAAGGAGGGGGTGGCAGGTGAAAGTGAAAATGGAGGCCTTTCCCTTTTCTGTAACAACTTTGCCCAAAGGGGGCTCGTTCCTAATTTCAGACCTCATGGCCTGCTTTCGGCAGAGTCTGTAAAAGAAATCCTCCACGGAGCAGCCCACGAGGGAGGGGAGCGGGCTCTCAGCCTGAGGAAGAGGAGGAGGAAGGAGGTTTTTCTCAAACAAAACATGACAGATCTGAGAGCTCAGCTCCCCTCGCTCACGGCCTGGATGTTGGAGGTTGGAACTATATGATCTTTAAGATCCCTTCCAACCCAAACCATTCTGTTTCCCCAACTTATGCCACCGCCCTCACTGGAAGCTGGGAAGAGGGGTTCCCCCACCCACCCCATTTCTGACTAAACCCCCCAAACCAACCCACACCCACCTGACAGTCACACAGCAGCACCCGCTCCCAGAATGTCACCATCCCCTTTCCTCCCACCGGCACGTCCCGGGGTGGCCACACAGCGCCCCATTTTCAGGGCTCCCCTCTACACACGTATCCCTCCCACCAGCTCGGGGGGGGGGACACCCCGAACACACGCGCCTCTCCCACCAAAACAAAAAGCAGCAGTGCTCGGGGGAGATAACCCCCACTCCCCACCGCAGCCCTGACCCCCCCCCCAGCCCATCCCATGGGGAGCCCAGAGCCCCGCCGGCGTTTCCCACCGGCAGCTGCTCCCGCCCGATAACCCGGGGTGCGGAGCGTCCCGCCGAGGCCACCACCACGCCCGGTGACCGCCGCACGCTGTTACCGCGCTGCCGGGCACCGGCTGCACCCCGGCTCCCTGCGTACTACAAAAGCTGCTATTTTTAGGCGGCGGAGCGCGCGGCGTCACAACAGGTTTCCTCACATATATTTTAAGAACCATTCAAAGGCAGAAGCAGGCTGCGCGCTCAGCCTTGGGGGGGCATGGGGGGTGTTTTTATAAAAATAATAACAAGAGAACAGAAAGCATCATCCCGGCGCGGACCCGCCGGCTCCTCCCGAGATGTTCCCGAGCCCCCGGGGGTGCGGGGGGAACCGCCAGCCCCGTCCCACGGGTGACTGAACGGGCGCGGGGTTGGAGACAGTGGGGAAGTAGGACCGCGGGGTCCCGCCGAGCCCCCGCCGCTCCCCGGGCGGTCCCGGTGGGTCCGGACCGAGGGCAGAGGTGGGGATCGCCTCCCCGACGCCCCCCACCTCGCCTCTCGCCGGTGCCCACGTGCGCGCAGCCCGGCCCGGCCCGGCCCGGTGCGAGGGGCGGCGGCGGCACCACGTGCCCGGCGCCGTGGTGACTCAGCACTTTTACCTCCGCCGCCCCGCCCAACCGGACCCGACCGGACCCAGCCGGACCGGGCCCAGACGCGCGCGTGTGTGTGTTTGTGTGCGTGTATGTGCGTGTGTCCCCCTCACCCCTCCGCCCCAATCACCGGCAACACGCGCGGCCTCCCCACCCCACTCCTTGCCGCTCCGACACCCCCCTCTGCCCCCCCGCCGCCCCCCGACACCCCCGCCCCTCCGCTCCCGGGTGGGTCCTCACCTGCGTGCCGGCGGGAGCGCGCGCGCGCGCCCGGGGCGGGGGCGGCGGCGTGGGGCGGCGGCGGCAGCGGCGGCACCGGGAGGAGGAGAAGGGGGGCGGCGGCGGAGGGAGGCGGTGGCAGCGGCGGCGGCGTCGGGGTCGCTGCGCGGTTCCCTCCCTCCCTGCCAGCGAGTCCCGCGGACAACAACAAGCGCGGGGCGGCCCCCTCCCCCCCGCCGCGCCGCCGACCAACCAGCGCCCCCGCCGCTTCCGGCATGGCGCGTCACGCCGCGCGTCACCCCGCCCGGACACGCCCCCCGGGCCACGCGTCACGGCGGCCACGCCCGCGCGGTTCATTCATGGGGAAGGGCGCGGGGAAGGGGGTGGGGCCTCGACACCGCCCTCACGGAGCCGCCCCCACCCCTTCTGACCTCCCCACCCACCCCCCCACCCACACCTCTCCCGCCCGGTGCACAGCCGAGCACCGCCACTCGGGACCCCTCCCCATCGCCCCGTTGTCCCTGCACGCCCTTTACCCATGGCTCGGCTCTTGCTGTCCCCCTCCCGCGGCCGTCGCCGGGATGTCCCCAGACCGTCCCCTCCCCATCGCCGAGCTCTCCCCGCCAACCCTGCGCCCGTGATCGGGCTGTCCCCAGATCCCCCATCGCCGAGCTCTCCCCGCCAAACCATGCTCCCTGTCCCCAGGTCACCCCCTTCCCATCACCTGGTTCTCCCGGGTCCCTGCTGGCCCTTCTCCCTCTTGCGTGGAGCAGCCCCTATGGAGGAGGCACAGTGTGGCCGTGGGGTCCCGGGGCTCCCCGAATGCTGCTGCAGTGCCAAATCCTGCTCCAGAGACAGATGCTGTGCCCAGTCCTTGGTCTTTGTGCAGCTGCAAGAGCTGCTAACACAACATCCTGACCTCAAAGGTGTGAGCGGCGCTTCAGACCCCAAGAACATCCAGCAATGATGATCCAAAAAATGTAGTAATATGGGTGGTTGACTAAGCCCAGCTGCCTCCACTGAAACCAGGCTCCTTTTGATTCTTTTTTTGACTGTAATTATGTTAGAAAGTCTGTGTCAGTCCTTTGCAGTTTGTGTTTTCAAGCCTTAGGGGCAAATATCCTCATGGGAGCAGAACTAAGGGCCGTAGTTGAGGTTTTGAGTAAGAATTTGGCTTTCACTGCTCCCTTCACAAAACATGAGCTGTGAAACTTGGAGAACCCTATGCCTGGCACAGCCCCCCAGGCCCTTGTGGCTGGAGCAAGCCCTTGCTAAAAAGAGGCTTGAGCAGATGCACCTTCCTGCTATTAAGAACCCCCTTTTCTTTATTGCAGATGAAGAGTCTGCTTAAAGCTCAACAGCTGATGGCTGGAAGCTGCCATCCGGTGTGGCTGCAACAATGTTGGCCTTCACCTCTCCCAGATTTGCAGCATCTGGCTGAAAACCTGCCCCAGGCACCAGAATGGGGCAAGCTCAGGCAGATTTGGAGGGCAGATTTCGCCCATCTCTGTGGTCCCCACTCACACCTCTGAGGTTTGCCTCCAGATCTCCTTTATGTCCACTGGGGGTTCTGGTGGCTCAAAAAGCCAAGACAAGCAAAGAGAAGGGTGCTGGTGGTGGGAACCTTGGGTCCACCCATGTCCACCTGCCTCCATGCTCCATGTTATAATAACCAGGAGTGAACACATCATCCATGGCTTCTCCCTGAGGCTTCTCCCTGAGGTGGTGGTCCCCAAGGCTAGAAGGGATGGGCTGGCTGCACAGTGGGTGGGAGCCACACCTTCCATGGGGACAGCCCCACACATGGGGCTCACCAGAACTCACCAGGTTATTTTCCCCTGTCTTGGCAATAACATGGATGTGGCAGATGACATGTGGCATGGGTGTGCGTGTGTTTTGTTACCTGAAATTCTGTTTCTGAGTGAATGGTGTTGTTCACAACAGCTCTTAGGTTTGGTTTTCATTCCCTGGGGCAAGCAACTTTGCTCCAAAGGTCTGTTGTCCTTTGCTGCTGACCTTTAGACTGCAGTGGCCTTCACTAGTAAACAGTGACCAGCTCTCCAGTCCCCCAAGAGTGGGAAAGCCTAGGCAGGGTGCATGTAATTACATACACTTGTTATTAAGTTGAACAGGAGTGCATGGCATAAAGGATCTTTGGTGAAAACCTGGATGGAAAAAGAGCTTTGCTTTGGGAAGTGTGGGGTTTTGTGGATCTAACCCACCTGTTGCTGTCCAGCTTCATGACCCCCCAGAGCAACAGTGAAGGATTCAGCACTGACACCTCGTTCACGCTATTTTGGGTAAAGTGCTACAGCCCTAAAATGAAAGGTAGAGGTGTTAAGAGTTCCGATTGTTCACCTTGGAGGAGAGAAGGCTCAAGAGAGACCTCGTAGCATCCTTCTGGTACTGGAAGGAGCTACGGGAAATCTGGGGAGGGACTCTTTACAAGGATATGGAGTGGTAGAACAAGAGGAAATGGTTTCAAACTGACAGAGAGGAGATTTAGATTAGCCATTAGGAAGAAATTCTTTAGTGTGAGTGTGGTGTCACCCTGGCCCAGGCTGCCCAGCAGAGCTGTGGCTGCCCCATGCTTGGAAGGTTCAAGGTCAGGCTGGATGAGGCTTGGAGCAACCTGGTCTAGTGGGAGGCATCCCTGCCCACGGCAGGGGGGTTTGGACTGGATGATCTTTAAGGTCCCTTCCAAACCAAACCAGTCTGGGGTTCTGTGATAAATACCCTGCGTTTTGAGCCTTTGCATGCATCTGGGCTGGGGAAAACCTAAAAAAATAATTTAATTCCCATATTCTCCACTTCAGCACTTTGGAACAGCATTGAGTGTGGGTCAAAACAAACAAACAAACAGTCAAACAAAACCCACAGAGCAAGGGAGAGAGGCGCTGAGGAGTGTCTTCGGGCGCCTCTACTAGAGAGGCGTGGTAGGAGCTGGGCTTCTTGTCAGGTTTTTACGGCGGAGCAGGCAGCGCTGCAGCGGCCGGGAGCCCTTCCTGCTGCCTGCAGCCCGCTGCCTGCCCGCAGCCACAATGTCAAGAGGAGACACGTGTATGTAAGCGCCTGGCATGCCCGGAGCGGGACCCAGGCAGGCCGGGCAGGGGGGTCCCGGGGCGCGGTGCCACCCCTCGGCGGGCTGGGGACCCCCCGGCTGCACGCTCTGCCTGTATGAGTCCTCCCCCCATCCTCCCTCCCGAATGCCACCGCTGCGGGGTGACATCTCCAGGCGGCCCCGCATGGACAGGGGTGCATGGTGGCGTGCCGAGGTCCCCGGGGTTGGCACGCGGGGGGCAACGGTGCTGGGCGGGTGGGCGCAGCCACCCACGCATGGGGAAGCCCCCCGTGATGGTGGGAGGCTGAGGCACTGCTCCGGGATGGCTTCAGGGCCGGGCCAAAGCACGTTGAGCCATTTTGGTGCTGAAGCCGAAGAAAGGCTGTCAGGGAACAAAATCTGCTTTTAAAGGGACACCGTTTTGTAAGGGGCAGGGTGGAAGTGAGTGGGGTCGGAGTACCCGTGGCTTGGGCAGAAGATGGCGAGAAGAAAGTTGTGTCTCTTATTGAAGGTGCTGAGATTGCTCCCTGCACTCAGCAGGAGAGTGAGGGTCTCTTTTGCTTACAGCCCGGGACATGTCTTTAAAATCAGATTTTATCAGTGGGAGGCAAAGACTGATGGCATATTCCCAGCCATCCCCAGAGCTAAAACCTCTGACTCAGGGCTTTGGGCGCTGTCAGGGGATGCTCAGAGGAGAGTGGAGGATGCTCAGAGCAGAGGATGCTCTGCACCTGGGAGCCTCCCAGCACCGTGGCTCTGCTCCTGTGGGCAGAGGGAGGGAGCTCGGGTTTGCTTGCAGTTTCCAGAAACGCTGCAGTCCATAAATTCAGACCTGGGAAAAACACCTTGTGGGCCAGCTCTGCCACACCCTGAGAGCAGGCGGGGTTCAGGCGGGTGGTGCTTTGTCCCTTGGGGCTGTAGGAGAGTTGGGTGGCAGCATCTCCTCACATGCCAGCAGCGTCAGGACCACCCGACCCTGGCAAAGCCACCCTGTGCTGAGTGAGTTCACTGCGTGGATCTAAGCCAAGGGCGTAGACATCCCGGTGCAAGGTGCCAGGGTTGGCAGAGGCGGGCAGGGTCTGCCTGAACTGCAGGTGTCAGGAGCAGAGGAGCTGTTCCTGAAGCTCAGCAAGCTTTCCCCATTCTACTCCTTCATACCTGCCCCTATCTCCTCCTCGCTCCAGCGCCAGGACAATGAAGTCGTACCAGAAGCTGACGACCCCACAGCCGGTGTCCTGCCGGGTGGAGGAAGAGGAAGGGGCTGGCTCAACACCCACCAGCCATGAGAAGCTGGCCCCGTGGTGGGTGGGAAGTGGGCTGCTGTTGGCTGCTGTACTACTGAGTGCCATCACGGTCTGGGTGCTGCGGCAAGTATCAGGGGGCTGGCCCGGAACTGCTCTGCCCCCCAAGTG
The DNA here is from genome assembly GCF_036169615.1 of Heliangelus exortis. NCBI lineage: Eukaryota > Metazoa > Chordata > Aves > Apodiformes > Trochilidae > Heliangelus > Heliangelus exortis. The sequence goes on along the minus strand of NC_092438.1, from coordinate 8,003,505 downwards.
TCTCCTGGCACCCGAAAGCCACCGCTTTGACTGCTACCCAGAACGGCACGTGGTGGTGACCCAGGAGCTCTGTGAAAGCCGGGGATGCTGCTTCATCGAGACCTCCCCACCAGCAGAGGGCAAGCGGGGGGTGCCCTGGTGCTTCTACCCCCCTGACTTCCCCAGCTACACCCTGGAGAGCCTCAACCAGACAGCGCTGGGCATGGTGGGGCTGCTGGTGAGGAGGGAGAAGGCCTATTACCCTCGGGACATCGAGATACTGAGGTTGGACGTGGAGTTTGAGACAGACACACGGCTTCACATCAAGGTGAGCTCCCTGCTGGCTGTCCTCCAGAGCTTGTGACCTTGTTTCTTTGTACCCCTGCACCCTTCATCCCTTAGGTGGCCATCCCGCTGCTCAGGCCAAGTCTGGCAGCTACTGTACTCCAGTGGCCTCTCCAACTCTCTGCTCTCTTGGTTTGCTGGTCTTTAAAGTATGTTTTATTCCTCTTGCAGATAACAGATGCAGCCAACCCACGGTATGAGGTTCCCCTCGAGATTCCTCGAGTGACAAAGAGAGCAGAAAACCCCATCTACAGCCTGGACTTCTCTCGGGACCCCTTTGGGGTTCAGTTGCGGCGCAGGGCAACAGGGACAGTGCTGTAAGAACCTACCACTTCCACATCCCACAGCGGGTGGGGGAAATCTCATCCCACCCAAGACAGGCTCCAGCATGCTTTCTGGAAGTTTTTTTCTTAGGGAAAACTGCACTGTGGGATTTCCAGCCTATACTTCCTCTTTGTGTTCATATTTCCAGAGGTGCTCACATGGGGATGTGGCAGCACAAGTCTTCTCAGCCCCACGGGCTTGCCACATGCTTGCTGTGGCTGTGGCAGGGCTGGGTGGGATCAGCAGCTCTCAAAAGAACTCTCAGCACCCTCATTCCTTGCCAGGTCCTACAGCAGCCAAACAACATGGGTCCTTGGCACATTACCAAGAGGGAACCTGGTGGCCTGGGGAAAGAGCCACCAAAGAGTTGTAGCTTTGCCTGTTTCATCTTACTTTTGGGTTTGCCTGGTTGTCCAAGCTATAGGGACTCACACAGCTCCAGGCTTTTTGTGGAAAAGGGCTGCAGGTGACTTTGCTGCACTGGTCTCAGTCACCTCTGTGGCTTTGCCCACACTAAGCAGGTGGTGAGCACCAATGTTTGTTGATGTATGGCCAGGGTGTTTTGAGATCCCATCCTTTCCTCTACCTTCCTGTTTGCAGCTGTCTATGGTCTGTCCCTTACTTGGGAGCTACTTATCAGCAATGACAGGCTGAGAAATCCCACTGCTGTGTTGCCTTAATAATAACCTGGGTGGAAACTTCTGGTGCCAAAGGCAAGGCTGCTCCACACTGGGTCAGGCTGGCTCAGCTAGACTCAAATTTGCTGCCTGGGCCAAGGAGTTGGGTCTGGATGTTGGGTAGGACATATGCTGCTGTGCTGGCTGCTGAGATGCTTTGAGAAGGAAGGGGTCAGTTGTTAGTGGAAAAAAATGGATCCAGATGGATCTCAGCATTCTTCCTTGACTCTGTCTCTCCCTTGGTGTCACCTTGGCAGGCTCAACACCACCGTGGCCCCCTTGATCTTTGCTGACCAGTTTCTCCAGATATCCACATTGCTCCCATCCCAGTTCCTCTATGGGCTGGGGGAGCACCGTGGCACCCTCCTGCACAGCCTGGACTGGAGCACCCTCACCCTGTGGGCACGTGATGTTTCTCCCACGGTACCATCTCCCCCCTCCCTCTTGGGGTGCAGGGGGTGAGGATGGGGGTACCACTCTTCAGTACCTTGGATGAGCCCGTGGGAAAATAAGGCAGGGGGGTGGGCAGCAGCACTGGGAGGAGCTGGGGGTGGTCAAGACTGATGGGCAGATATGTACCAGACAGGATTTCAGAGCAATTGCAAAATGCTCTTGGCACTCTTGAGAGCCCCAACTGCTTTCCACTCCACCCTGCCACACGTGCAACAGGTTGCAGCAAGGCAGGAGGTTTCCCCTCACTCAGCTCAGCTCAGTAGCAGCCTCCGAGCTGTGAAGAAGCAGCAGCCTTCCATGGCCTTCAGCACCAGCTCCAAAACCATCCTCATCCCTTGCCATGTCCTCCCTGGGGGGTTGACCTGCCTGCTTAGGTGGTGGGAGCCGATGCAATTCTATTTATTCACCCTGGTGACACAGGGCTCTCCCCCTTTTTCTGGGAGCTGCTTTCACACATCCTCTTTGTAGGAATCATTCAACCTCTATGGTGCTCATCCCTTCTACCTGATGATGGAGGAGGGTGGAGATGCTCACGGGATTTTCCTCCTCAACAGCAACGCGATGGGTAAGGTGTCCCAGGGGACCCTGGTTGGCTCGTCCCCGGGGGGTGACCCAGCAGGTGGGCACAGATGGGAGTTGCCAGAGCAGCTGGTTCGGGAACTTGGGGAGAGAGGAAGCCGTAAAAGGGAAAGATGTGGTTTGATGGCTCCGTTATTGAGCGTAGCCATCTGTTTCCTGGCTACTGCGAGGCTCTTTAGCAACTGCCGAGCAGTTTAACCACACGCCCAGCTGCCGAGTTGCTGTTGGAAAAGCACGGCCCTCCCCTGCGGGTCCGTGCCTGTTCCCCCTTCACCCGAAACGTCCTTGCCCCCAGGCCCGGTGTCGCGGTGCAGCCGGGGATGCTGTCTGCCTGCCGCCCGCGCTCTTCCCAGCTGCGCTCCGACACCTGCGGCCCTGGGACCCGCCCCTGGGTGCCAGCTGATAACACAGCAGCTCCCGTGGGGTCCTGCAGCCTTGGGGACGGCACCGGTGACCACCTGTCCCTTCCAGCAGCCTTCCCCGTGGCACCCAGCTGGGCCGGTGCTGCCGGCACCGGGGCTCCGGCTCTGCTCGGCTTTGCTGCAGCCACGCTGCCCAGCACAGGGGAGGTGCGGCTGCCCCAGCTAAGGTTCGAGGGCTTGTTTGTGTGAGGGCTTGTTTGTGTGGAAAAGCCTTTTCCAGGAAAGCCCTTGCTCCCCTCCATGCTCGCTTGTGCGAGTAGCTCTTGGTTCACTTAAGAGGGGATTTTGGGGGAGGATGGGAAGGAAAGCTCTGTATGTGCTTGGTCTTGAAGTGGAAGCTGGGAGAAAGGCACAACTTGGGGTTTAATGAGCAAATTTTTAAGACAGTGAACTTTACCCCCGTGTAAATCAGCAGTCTCCCCTGACTGTGATGATTTCAGCCTCCAAATACCCCTTTAGCATCCACTGAAAGTGAGGCAGGGATTTCCCCGTTCCTGGGCTGGAGGCTGGGTGTTGCCAGTGGCACTGCCTGGTCCCTGCTGTGGCAGTTGGGGTCTACAGGTTCCTCCCCAGTTCTCACTCTCTTTTTCTCTTTCCTCTCCATCCCCCTCCCCTCTACCCCTTGCAAAGAGGTAGCACTGCAGCCTGCTCCAGGCCTGACCTGGAGGACCATCGGGGGGGTGTTGGATTTTTACATCTTCCTGGGGCCTGATCCCAACATGGTGATCCAGCAGTACCAGCAGGTGATAGGTAAGTGCTCACACCCCATCTGCAGGCACCTTCTCCACACCCCCATCCCTGTCTCACCCCAGATTCAGCACTGTCCTCTGGCCTCCCAGCTGGGGAGTGACAAGCTGTCCCCAGCCATCCAACTCCCATCCTTCCTCCCATCCTTCCCAGCACATCAGGAGGCAGTGGTCATCCCTTTTCCTCCTTCTCCCCTTCCCTTCCCATACTTTTGAGATGCTGCTGTTGTCTAAGAACACCTCATCCATGCTCCTGCTCTCCTGCCACAGGTTTCCCAGCCATGCCACCCCTTTGGGCTCTCGGCTTCCACCTCTGCCGCTGGGGCTACGGATCCAGCAACGAGACCTGGCAGACTGTGAAAGCCATGAGGAACTACCAGATCCCCCAGGTAACCCACCAGACCTGGGGAGGGTGGGTCCAAACTCTGTCAGGCATCTCTGAGTCTCTGTCCTGCAGGATGCACAATGGAATGACATCGATTACATGGATGGGTACCGGGACTTCACCTTAGATCCACAGAAGTTCACTTCCCTCCCCTCACTGGTGGAAGACCTCCACAAGCATGGGCAGCGCTACGTTATGATCCTGGTACTCTCCCTCCTCTCCCTCTTTGCTGCCTCTGATGCGGAGCAGGAATGCAAGGCAGAGGCATAAGGGATGCTCGTGGTCCCAGCTGATCACCCCCAGAACCAGGGATTTTTTTCTGCTGTCAGTCCCCAGTGCTGGGCAGGCAGCTGCAAAGTGCCACTGGGAATCCCCCTAATGCAGGGACTGTGGAGACAAAGGCCCGGTTCTTGTGCTATGCTCCTGTCTCCTGTGGGAGTACAAGGATCCCCCACCAGAGAAAGGATGGAGGAACTGTGGGTCAGGCTGTTCAACTCGTGGGTCTCAGCTTCAGTGTTCCCACATCCCCATGAGTGCTAGGAACTCATGACCTGGCTGTGATCTCCCTTCCTCTCTCTGCAAGGAAAGGGAATGTGGGTTCTACTTGATTGGGGTGGTAGGACTGGGAGGGTGTTGGGGAAACATTGTAGCCAAGACTGGCTGTGACCTGATGTTTCTTACACAAGCGTAAGATTCCTTGCATTTGTCCCCTCATCCTCAAAATGCCCTAATAGGTTCTGGGGACATGCAAAAGTGACAGTTTAGAAAATATGCCTGGAAGTGTTCAAGCAAGTTTCTGTTCCCCTTGAGGGAATCAGCTACCATGTGTGGGCTCTGTCTGACCCCATCTGGGTTGTCATCTCTGAATCACAGTGACCCAGCAGGGGAAAGGGACCACGGTCTGTTGGGAAAGGCACTGACCCTTTGTTCCATCCCCAGGATCCTGGCATCAGCAGCACCAGACCTCATGGCTCCTACTGGCCTTTCGATGAAGGTTTGAGACGGGGCTTGTTCCTCAACACCACCCAAGGGCAGCCACTCATTGGGCAGGTGAGGAGCTCTGGAGGGGGAAATCCCATCCCTGTGAACTTGTGCAACAGCAGGGTTGGGATTTCATCCCTTGTGCTGGAGGGAAAGCCAAGCTGAAGGACTTCTCTGGGATGATTGCCAGAGTCTTGCTCAACCCTCAGCCTTGCATGTCACCTCCCAGCATCTCCATCAGCCCCAGGAACCAGCCCCTGCCTGTGGAAGTCATATGAGCTTACTGGACTTGGTGGTGCTGCCCAAGAGAGTCATCTGATTTCTCTCCCTTCCTGTTTCTGGGTTAAGGGGAGGTTGTCCATGATGGACACACACCTCTGGATCTGCTCTGTGCAGTTTCCTCACAGTTTGTCCCTGCCTTTCCCAGCTGTTTGCTCCCACTGGCTCTCCATCTTCTACAAGGAGGGGGCTTTTAATACATCCTGAAAATGTGGGGAAAAAGGAAACGGCCAAAATTCCTGAAGTGAGGCAAAGTGTGGAAAAATCACACCCTCCCCCAGGCTGCAGAGGGGTCCCCAACATCCCAAGGCTCTGAGGTACCAGGGAGGCAGGAGGGATGTTGCATCCAGACAGAACTTCAAGCAGTCAGCATGGGTTTATCTTCTGTTTTATGGCCCATCTCACCCCCGGGTCTCACAGCTTCATGGCACCCCATTCCCCACAACAGCCCCCCACAAGCTGCCTGCCTTCTGAACCTGTGGTTTTGTGGTGTCCCCTCAGGTCTGGCCCGGCTCCACTGCCTTTGCAGACTTCTCCAACCCAGACACACACCAGTGGTGGTTGGAGAACCTACAGAGCTTCCACGCCCATGTGCCTTTCGATGGCCTCTGGATCGTAAGTCCCTCCTGGCCTCGGGGTCAGTTCCTGCTGGCAGCTCAGCTTGCACCCAGTGTGTGTCCTGGAGGACCATCAAATGTGGCTTTTCCAGGTTCATCTGCTAATTCCCCAAACCTTTCCCTTGAACATGCTCCATGATTTTCTTTGCACAGGACATGAATGAGCCATCCAACTTCATGGATGGGTCTAAAGATGGCTGCCCCCCGGGAGAACTCGACAGCCCACCCTACACTCCAGGTATGGAGCTGTAGGTACCATATGCTTTGAGATCACTGGCAACCAAGTGCTAGGGGAGAAAACCATTTTTAAGAGCTGTCACATTTCCCATTCACACATCTCCACCCGTCCTTGTGTGTGTTGGTATTCATGCCCAAGCCTTGCACTCTTGTCAGGGTAATGTCAGGGTGTGGGATGGGACCATCTGTGTGAGCTTTTGGTGCTGTGTTGGCAGTGATGGCTGGCTCCTGAGCGCAGAGCCAGCAAGCATGGTGGGGGTCTGTGTCCCCTGGACCCCCCCACCCCATGTGCCAACAGGGGCTCTCCCTCCTGGCAGCTGTGCTGGGAGATTCCCTCTCTGCAAGGACAGTGTGTGCCTCAGCGAAGCAGAAGGTCTCAGTGCACTACAACCTCCACAACCTCTATGGGCTAATGGAAGCCAAAGCCACAGCGAGGTACCCAAGCATCCTGCTTCCTGCTGGCCCAGGGATGGGATGGGACAAAACCCTGCTGCTCAAGGCTAAATAGAAAAGGTCAAGGATCTGAGTGGCTCACCCAAAGGAGAGATGCTCTGGCTGCTCACAGCGTCCAGGATGGGATTAAACCAGCAGAGAAGGGGAGCCAACAGCACTCCTGGAGGGATGGGTGGAAGGCCCACCTTCCCTGTACCACTCGGGCCAACACTCCAGCACTGCAGGGCTGTGGTGGGGCTGGACCTCTCCTTCTACCATTGTGGGATAAGGTGAACTACTGGGGGGCTGCTCTTACGTGCTGCCTCCAGCTCTCCATGTTGCTTTCCAGCGCCTTGATCCAGATCCGGGGGAAGCGTCCCTTTGTCATCTCCCGCTCCACCTTCCCCAGCCAGGGCCGGTACTCAGGGCACTGGCTGGGTGACAACCGGAGCCAGTGGAAGGACATGTATTACTCCATCCCAGGTGGGTGGAGTGGGCTGCATGCAGACCTCCCCCTGCCAGCACCCCCAGCTCCATTGGAGCTTTCTGCTTTTTATTTGGAGACGTCTCCAAAACTCCCTACACCTTGCTGACCATCCCTGCCCTCAGGGCTGCTGAGCTTCAGCCTCTTTGGCATCCCTCTGGTCGGGGCGGACATCTGTGGTTTCTCTGGCAGCACTTCGGAGGAGCTGTGCACCCGCTGGATGCAGCTCGGTGCCTTCTATCCCTTCGCCCGCAACCACAACACCCAAAACGAGAAGGTGGAGGGCAGCGTGCCTGGGGGGAGGTGTTCCGGGGGGGGGGGTATGGGATGTGGGTGGCCGAGGAGTAGCAGGGATACCTGGTGGGAGTGGGGTGGCTGCTGACTCCCTGCAACCCCCCCCAGGCCCAGGATCCGACAGTGTTCAGCCCAGCGGCGAGGACGGCCATGAAGGATGTGCTGCTGACCCGCTACTCCCTCCTGCCCTTCCTCTACACCCTCTTCCACCATGCCCACCTGCAAGGGGACACAGTCGCCCGGCCCTTGTTCTTTGAGTAAGAGCATCACAGGGAAGATGCTTTGTCTGGATCATGGATAAGCGGATGATCCAAGTGGTGTCTCCATCCCACCACAGGTTCCCCCAGGATGCGGCCACCTTGGGGCTGGACAGGCAGTTCCTGTGGGGCCGCAGCCTGCTGGTGACACCAGTGCTGGAGCCTGGGGTGGACTCGGTCACAGGCTATGTCCCCCGAGGCCTGTGGTATGACTTTTACACGGTGAGGAGCACAACAGCACGTGGCTGGCGGTTGTGTGGTCTCTGCTTAACTATATCGGGGCTGTGGGTGGGAAGACACCTGAGCCCAGCAAGCCCCGGTGGAGGAAAGAGTGGGGATGGCTGCTCCTCCCTGCCGTGCCCCTGACCCCCGTGTGCCCTCGCTGCCTGCCCAGGGCTCCTTGGTGAACAGCAGTGGGGAGATGCTGAAGATGTCGGCCCCTCTGGAGCACCTCAACCTGCACGTCCGGGAAGGTGCCATCCTCCCCACCCAGGTGAGCACCCACCTGTCACCACCCTGGGGGCTGTTCACAGCATGTGTGTCCCCACCAGCACCTCAGGTCCCAGACCCCCACCCCAGCTGCTCACAGTCCCACAGCACCCGTGTGTCTTTGAACCCTAGAAACCAGGGACCACCAGCAAGGTGACGCGAGGGAACCCCCTGCGCCTCATCGTGGCCTTGTCCTCAAGTGCCACTGCCTGGGGGGACCTCTTCTGGGATGATGGTGAGAGCCTGGACACCTTTGAGCAGGGCAGCTACTCCTACCTGGTGTTCAACGTCACACAGGTGGGATGTGGTGGGGAGGGCAGAGGCGGGGAGTCCCGTGGCACTTGGCCACCTCAGGCTCATGCCCGTCCCCTCATGCAGAACGTCTTCACCTCCACCGTACTTCACGCCAGCACCGAGGCCAAGGAGGCCACCATTGACACCCTGAGCATCTTTGGTGTGAGCAAGCGGCCCAGCAAGGTCCTCCTGAACGGCCAGGAGAAGCCCTTCTCCTACTTGGACAACCAGGTATGGCCCCATCTTGGGGTGCCCTGTCCTGAGGGTCCATCCCTTCTCCCCCAGCCCTTGTTGCAGGGACAGTGGCTGAGGAGGTGGGTTAGGACTCCCAGGTCCGTGTCAGGTTGTCCTGACACGATGAGGTTTAGGGGGAGCAGAGCTGGTAGGGGAAAGGATGCTCCTCATTCCCCCTGCCAAGCCTGTACCCCAAAATATCCCCACAGGTTCTCACTGTCAGTGACCTCGGCCTCAGCCTCAGCCAGGGCTTCTCCCTGCTGTGGCTGTGAGGAGGAGGCTGTAGGACACAACCATCTCACTGAATCCACCGCTCCAGGAGATGCTCAACGCTCTGACCCTCCAGGACAGGATGGAGGAGGCAGTGGGGACTATCCCCTGCTGCCATGTGGCCCCTGCCAGCACGGCTGGGGACAGGGGCACAGGGTGGGGGTTTGGCCAGTGGGGGGGTGTTGAGGGGTGAGGTGTGGGTGGTCCCTGCTGCAATAAAGGCACACAGAGAGCGTGGAGAGCTTGTCCTGGGAGCTCAACATGGGGACAGGGGTGGTGACATGGGGAGGGGGGGGAACGGGGATGTATGGTTGCCACAATACCTTCCCTGCCCCCCGAGCTTTAGTCCTTTATTGTGGCCCTTCCAATTCCATGCCCCCAATCCCAGCTGCTCAATTTCAACCCCAATCCAATCCCCCTCCAATTCCAGCCCCCCAGTTTCAGCCCTAAATCTCGCCCCCCTCATCAAATCCTCAGTTTCTGCCCCTAATCATGGAACCCCAGGATTGTTTGGGTTGGAAGAGCAATCAAAGACCATCCAGTCCCACCCCGTGCCATGGCCAGGGGCACCTCCCACTAGACCAGGTTGCTCCAAGCCCCATCCAATCTGGCCTGGAACCTCCTTGGGACATCCACACTCCTTGGGCAAGCTCGGCTCACCCATCTCATTACCCCTTCAAATTCCAGCCACAATCCCAGCCCCTCGGTGCCCTCACTCTTCCCTGACAGCCCCACCATACCCCTCACAGCCCTTTCTCCCCCTCACAGTATCCTTGTTCCCCTCATGAATCCTTCTCTCCCCTCACAGCCCCCTCTCCCCTCACAGTCCCTCTATCCTCCTCACAGCCCCCCCAGTCCCCCTCATGACCTCCCACTCCCCCTCACAGTCCCCCTTTTACCCTCAGACCCCTGCTCCCCTCAGCCCCGTTCCCCTCACAGCTCCCTTATGACCCCCATATCCCCTCACAGCCACCCTCTTCCCTGCATAGTCCCTCCTCTCCCCTCACAGCTCCCTTATGACCCCTATGTCCCCTCACAGCCCCCTCTCCCCCTCATGACCCCCGTCTCCTCACAGCCCCCTTGTTCCCCTCACAGCCGTCCTCTCCCCCTCACAGTCCCCTTTCCCTTGCAGCCCCCCATTGCCCTCATGATCCTCCTGTCCCCTCACAGCCCCCCCATTCCCCTCACAGCCCCCTTGTTCCTCACCGCCCCCCGTTCCCCTCATGATCCTCCTCTCCCCCTCACAGACCCCTCTCCCCTCACAGAGCCCCCAGTTCCCCTCACAGCCCCCCCATGACCCCTGTTTCCTCACAGCCCCCTTGTTCCCCTCAGCCACCCTCTCCCCGTCACAGTCCCTTTTCCCTCACAGCCCCCTGTTCCCCTCACAGCCCCTTCTCCCCCTCAGTCCTTTTTTCCCCTCCCAGCCCTCCCAGTTCCCCTCATGACCTCCCTCTCCCCCCCACAGACCTTTTCCCCTCAGACCCCTGCTCCCCTCACAGACCCCCCCAGTCCCCCTCATGACCCCCCTGTCCCTTCACAGCCCCCTTCTACCCCTCACAGCACTGTTCCCCTCACAGCCCCCCAGTTCCCCTCACAGCCTCCCCAGTTCCCCTCATGACCTCCCTCTCCTCCTCACAGACCCCCTTTTCCCTCACAGCCCCCCTGTTCCCCTCATGACCACTCTGTTCCCCTCACAGACCCCTCAGTCCCCCTCATGACCCCCCTGTCCCTTCACAGCCCCCTTCTCCCCTTCACAGCACCATTCACCTCACAGCCCACCCAGTTCCCCTCATGACCTCCCTCACAGACCCCCTTTTCCCCTCAGACCCCTGCTCCCCTCACAGCCACCCTGTTCCCCTCATGACCACTCTGTCCCCCTCACAGCTCCCCCGTCCCCCTCATGACCACCCTGTCCACCTCACAGTCTTCCTGTCCCCCTCATAGACCCCTCTCCCCTCTCACAGCTCCTCCGTCCCCCTCACAGCCCCGTTCCTCTCATGACCCCCCTGTCCTCCTCACAGCCCCCCCCGGTTCCCCTCATGTCTTCCCCCTCCGTCTCACAGCTCCCGTCCCCCTCACAGCCCTGCTCCCCCCATGGCCCCCTATTCCCCTCACAGACCCCCTCATAGCCCCCCTATTCCTCTCACAGCCCCCCCTGTTCTCTCACAGACCCCCCTGTCCCCTCACAGCCCCCTTGCTCACCTCACAGACCCCGTCCCTCTCTCTCTCTCTCTCTCTCTCTCTCTCTCTCTCTCTCCCCCTCTGCCCTCCCCGGGCTCGTGCGCACTCCTGCACCCCGCTACCGCCCTCCCGCCACAAGGCGGCGCTGTCCCGCAGGACGGGAGCGGGAGGTGCCGCTCTGGCTGAGCAGCCCGGTGGGACGGGGCTGACGGAGCCGATAAATTTCCGTTTCCGGTCGGTGGCTGCCGGTCCGGGGTGTCCGTGCTCACCGGCACCATGAACCGGCCCAAGGCGGCCGCCGTGCGGCGGCCCAGCGCCGTGCCCAAACCCTCCGGTGAGTGCCGGGGCGCTGCGGCCGCCTGGATAGGGAGTGGTACCGGGAGTGGTACCGGGAGCGGTACCGGGAGCGAGTGGGTGGGTGGGTGGGTGGGTGGGTGGCTCGGTGGGGCACGGGCCGGTGCTCTCATGTCGGTCCCTTTCTCCCCTTGCAGCGCACCCGCCGCCGGGAGACTTCATCGCGCTGGGCTCCAAGGGGCAGAGCGGCGAGGGCAAAGCCGCCGTCACCCTCCTGAAACCGGCACCCCCCGGGCTGCCCTCCGAACGCAAACGGGACGCGGCCACCGCTTTGTCGGGCCCGGCGGGGCTGCCCGGCCTGACCAAGCGTCCCAAGCTCTCCTCCACACCTCCCCTCAGCGCCCTGGGACGCCTGGCAGAGGCGGCCGTGGCGGAGAAGCGAGCGATCTCGCCCTCCATCAAGGAGCCGTCTGTCATCCCCATCGAAGGTGAGGTCTCCTGCGTTGGGTGAGGATGGGAAGTGCAGTTTCCCTTCCTCTGCAGCTTCAGCCCAGGAGCCTTTCTCTAAGCCCACACGTTGATATTGATGTGCTGTCACTAAGGGTTTCATCTGCTGGATATGGGGAGCAAGGTCACACTTTGGTCTCCTCTCCTGTTGGCTCTCTGGCTGAGAACTGTTCAGTAGCAGCATCTAAAAGACTCCTCCAGGAAATCTTTTGAGTCTGTATTGTGGTATTTTATTTAAATGTTTCTTTAACAGACTCGGGGGCTGAATGTAGTTTACTTTTTTGGAATTGTCACTCTATTTTCTGGTGTTTGGTACATTTACAGGGGATCATTTAACACAGACCAGCCAAAAATTAATTAAGGGTTATTGTCAGTTGTGAAACAGAATTGTTTCATAGCAGTTGGGTAGGGAAAAGCCAATGCTAAAGGTGAGCTGGGCCATGCTTGGCTTTCCTGAAGCCTGGCCTTGCCAACGTCCTGGAGTGGGTTGTTTCTTGGAGATGCTGATGCCCATGTGTTGGTGCTTGCAGTTGTCCCCACAGTGCTGCTGGATGAAATTGAGGCAGCAGAGGCAGAAGGGAACGACGATCGAATTGAGGGGGTGCTGTGTGGAGCAGTGAAGCAGCTGAAAATGAACAGAGCCAAACCTGACACCACTCTGTACCTGAGCCTCATGTACCTGGCAAAAATCAAACCAAACATCTTTGCCACTGAAGGGGTCATAGAGGTGAGGGCTCTAACGTGTTGAGACTCTGGGGCTTGCTGATATATTTTTCTAAAGATTTTCTGTGTGCTTTTTTGCTAGATTGCTTGCTTATTTTTTTGGTTTGTTTTTTTTTTTTTTTAATGGGTGATATTCCAGGCACTCTGCAGCCTGCTCCGAAGAGATGCCTCCATCAACTTCAAAGCCAAAGGGAACAGCCTCGTGTCTGTCTTGGCCTGCAACCTCCTCATGGCAGCTTATGAAGAGGATGAGAACTGGCCAGAGATCTTTGTCAAGGTTGTTGAGCCAAGGGTGCTCCTGCTGGGCTGAGGCAGTGGTGGGCAGGCTGGGTAGCACTGGCTGGGGTGGGGAAATGTGCAGCTGTTGGGGTAGGATTGCAGCAGAGGATTTATTCCTGCTGCAGGGAAAGGGGGGGTTTAGTGGCCTACTGCCCAGCATAGGGAATGCAGCTAGAGGAGGCAGAAACTGGAGACTGTGCCCATGCTGCATTGTCAAAAGTTAAAAGGTTTGTTTGGTATTTTTTATTTTTTTAAAGAAAAATCCCTACTGGTTGTTGAAATGCTGTGGCCTCCTTTGCTTTGTTTCTGTTTTTTTTTCTGAGATGCCTTTGGCAATCTGTATTGATAAAAGTGTCACAGAGACTTCTTACTTCTTAGTTTGTAAAACAGCCCATTAACTCAAAAAGGACAGGCTTTTGAAAAAACAGCTGCTGTATTTTGGTGGTAGAAATTGTAAAATCTTTGCTAAGGCATGATCAGCTTTGCTGTTTGGGAGGGACAGTGCTCAGTAGAGCTTGGGACATGGTGCTTTGTTTTTTTACTTCTGTGTGACTTCCCTGCAGGCATCTGCTCTGCTTTTCATCCATGCAATGGTTGTGCTTGTTTCCTACTTTGCAGCTGCATAGTGAAAATAAATAAAAACCGGGGAGCCTCACAGTTGCTCCTTTAACCAGGATAAAAAAAAAGAAAAATTGTCTTCTTGTGAAAAGATTTGTGCTCTGTCCTGCAGGTTTACATTGAGGACTCTCTTGGGGAGAGGATCTGGGTGGACAGCCCTCACTGCAAGACATTTGTGGATAACATCCAAACAGCTTTTAACACAAAGATGCCTCCTAAGAGCATGCTCCTGCATGGAGAAGTTGGACGTAGTGGAGGAGACCTTAGTGCTGGTAAGAAGATGTTTGGGAAGCAAAGGGGTAGGGAGAGGATGGAGCCTGGTGAGAAGAATTTGTAACACATAGACCAGACTTTTGAGTTCCAAGCATTGCTTTTTCTCTCTTTTGGGGTTCTTTCATTTCTCAGGGATATATGAGTGAAAAAGGCTTTGAGAATGTGCCTGCATGTGACCCTGTGTGAGGCAGGGACTAGTGTGGTGTGGCTAAAGGGGATCCTTAGGAGAAATTGAACACATAAGAGTGTGAGCAGGTCATCTCTAGAAAGAATTGTCTCCTGAAGCATGCTGTGTGCTGGTCTCTCTTAGGGAGTAGCCCACACCCTTCCATGACAGAGGAGGAAGACAGCCAGAGTGAGCTGCTGATTGCAGAGGAAAAAATGAGCCCTGAGCAGGAGGGTCAGCTCATGCCCAGGTACAGTGCCTCTTCTTGTGACATAGCACTGTTTCAGCCCTGTCTGTGCTCACCCACTCCTGCAGTGCTGCAGCAGGCAGCCCCCTCTCTGCTCTGGCTGTCCCATGACTCTTGCCAGAGCACATCGGGTACAGCTGGTCCCAGGAGAAAGCAGCAAATGCTTTTTGTTTGCTTGCTTGTTTGCAACATTACCATGAACTGGAAAGGACTCTGCGGACACAGCAGAGCCTGACCGAGCTGCCTTGTGTGGAAGTGAATAAAACCCAGTTTGTGTGGCCCAGGTATGAAGACCTTGCAGAGAGTGTGGAGGAATATGTCCTGGACATGCTGCGGGACCAGCTCAACCGGCGCCAGCCCATGGACAATGTCTCCAGGAACCTCCTTCGACTGCTGACAGCAACCTGTGGCTACAAAGAGGTGCGGCAGATGGCCGTGCAGAGGCTGGAGATGTGGCTGCAAAATCCAAAGGTAAGGATGGAAGCTGCTGGAGCACAACTCTTCTGGACCTGGCCTGGAATACAGCCGAAAGTGCTGTGTATTGCGTGCTAGCTACGTGTCTGATCTGGGGTGGCAGGTGGCTGTAGTCTTTCTGTTCTCTCGTTGCAGTTGACCAAGCCAGCTCAGGACTTGTTGATGTCAGTCTGTATGAACTGCAACACCCACAGCTCTGAGGACATGGAAGTTATCTCCAACCTGATCAAAATTCGTCTCAAGCCAAAAGTGCTTCTCAACCACTACATGCTGTGTGTCAGGTAAGTGAGGTACTGGGTCTGTGACAGGAAGAGTCAGGAAGTGACAGGAACTCTCTGGAAGAGGTGCCCAGGGCCTCAATGGTCTCTCTGTCTCCATAGTGGTGTTAAATACCAAGTTGGACCATGGAGTGTTCTGTGTAACATTTAGATGAGTTTCATGGGCTTGGATGTCTTCTAGTGATCCTTCAACACAGCTGGACATGTGTGCTCCTCTGCCCTCTTCACCTTTGTGTGTTAAATACTTCAAAGGGGAATCATAACAGTGGGTCTAGCGGCAACAGAACCTCAGCTCTGATACCTCTGGTCTTCCCTTGCAGAGAGCTGCTGAATGCCCACAGGGATAACCTGGGCACCACAATTAAGTTTGTGATTTTCAACGAACTATCAAATGCAAGAAATCCCAACAACATGCAGATCCTGTATACTGTGCTTCAGCACAGCTCAGAGCAAGCTCCCAAGGTAGGTGTGGTGTCTTGTGTGACTGAGGATGATCCCACCCCTCACCCTGTCCCCAAGAGACTCACCTGAACCAGAGCTCAAATGAAGTCTTCCCATGGACAACCGTGATCAGATCATATTGCTTTGAAATGATACTGCTGCACTTGTTAGAATGTGCCCATGCACATTTATTCCCAACTCTTTTCACTTATTTGGATGGAAATGCATTACAGTGCACTGAAAGTTTTCTCTCTCTGTATGGCCCCAGTACCTGGCAATGGTGTTCCAGGATCTTTTGACTACCAAGGACGATTATCTGCGGGCTTCCCGGGCTCTGCTGCGAGAGATCATCAAACAGACAAAGCATGAGATCAACTTCCAGGCCTTCTGCCTGGGCCTTATGCAGGAGAGGAAGGAATCCCAGTATGCAGAAATGGAATTCAAGGTACCACTTTGTTTGACTCATGTGCTGCTGGATGTACCAGAGGTGTTCTTGGCTCTTCTGTATCTGTTTTTCTGGCCATTAGTTCTCTGGCTCTTTGTTATCTGAGTAAATCAGTATGTGTGTCTCATCTCATAGCAGCATTCCTATATCCCATTTCCAAACGTCCATGTTTTCAATTTTTGATAATGAAATACTTTTCCATAAGTCAGCTTTGGTTAGTGATGGTTCAACTCACTATTTTTATTCTTTTCTTTTCTTTTGTTTAAGGAGCGGTTTGTCATCCACATAACTGATCTGCTAGCTGTCTCCATGATGCTTGGTATCACAGCCCAGGTGAAAGAGGCTGGAATTGCTTGGGACAAAGGAGAGAAAAAGAGTAAGCACAACAACCTAGTTCCCTCTGAAGGTGGGCAGCTTGGCAGATGTCTCTCCCTGAAGCTGGGAGAACACTGCAGCTAGGGTTAGGCAGAGGTGTAAGTCTCCATGCTGAATGGAGGCCTGGGGGTGCTTCCTGTCATCATGAGACTGACAGAGTTGGGAGGTGTGGCATTTGCATGGCTGGGTGCTTCTTGTATCTGTGGAGGCAGTGGTTGAGAGCCCAGAGAAAGTGTGAAGGAGCAGCTGTAGGCGTTACCAAGTACCTCATGCTGAGCAGACAGAGCTTTAGTCCCTGAACTGACTGCCCACGTCATCTTCTCACAACTCTGATTCATTCATGCTACACCTCAGGGTGTTGCAGGGCATGTCCAAAAGCAAAGCATGGGTACTGCCAGTTCTGGGATGTTATCTGGTTTACCTCCACCCCTGGTTTGTTGTTTATGCTTCAGAGCCCAGGCTACTGTTTGCTCTTGAGGCAGCAACCCTCTCCTGCTTGGATCCCCGTGGGGCTCTGACACAGGTGTCATTTGTAACCTGATTCTTTTACAGACCTGGAAGTGCTACGCTCTTTCCAGAACCAAATTGCTGCCATCCAACGAGATGCTGTCTGGTGGCTTCACACTGTGGTTCCATCTATCAGCAAGCTGGCACCAAAGGACTATGTGCACTGGTAAGGGAGTCAGCCTGGTAACCTGCTCTGTGTAACCAGTTCCTGTCCTAACAGCATGTGACATTGTGACAAACCATGCATGTGGCAGAATTTGGTTAGATTTCTCTTCCTTTATCATACAGGGAGCAGAAAGAATGTTTCAGCAGGGTTCAAGCTGGGATGGTTTTCCTCTCAGGAGTTCCTGCAGATACATCCTATTACCAAAAATATAAGCTAATGGAAAATATTTCTGGTCTGTATTATCTGGGTCAACCAATAGGGAATTTGCAGTTACCTGACCAAGCATGGTCCCTGTGGACCTCTTGTTGTTCTTTTGTCTGACGTGCTTTTTCAGGCTGTATGGAGCCAGTTGATGGCTCCATAAATAGCACTTTCCTCTGCCTGCTTCTATTGTATTCTGGGGCCTGGCTCAAGGCATTCCTGAGGCAGGTCAAACCAGAATTAGTAGAATCTGAGGTACTACTAATGATGACTACTGGAAGTGTAAACACATGCAGGAGCTTGGGGAGACTGAACTGCAGAATGTGTACTTGAGCCTGGCACAGATGGTGTTTACTGTCCTCTTCATCTCTACAGCCTCCACAAGGTGCTCTTCACAGAACAGCCAGAAACCTACTACAAATGGGACAACTGGCCCCCTGAGAGTGACCGCAAGTGAGTGACCCCACCCGCAGCTGGGTACAGCCACAGAGCTGCTGTAGCTGGAGACAGAGGAGTTGGTGTTTTCTGGTGTTCTTGTATAGCTCTGTTGGAAAGGCTTGGAACTGTGCTTAGATTTTCTTCATCTGTCACATTGCCTTAAAATTAAGGGATGTTGCTCCATTCTCCATCTGTTCCTCCTTCATTCCTCTTCCCTGTGCCAAGCTGTCCTGTGTCTTGATGCTGTAATTATAAGAAGGGCAGCACTGCACTGTGTGGTTTGTACTAGGGAGCTGAGGCTCAAGCAGGCTAAAGTGCAGAGGTACAAGGCAATGCAAGCAACACTGCATGAAATGATTTATTTTTGGGTCATTGCATTTGGAGCTGGAGACCAGGGAAGGGGCTGTAAATTTATCATCTTCTCAGATGAGCTCTAGTGAAGGGTTTCAGGAATCCTTGTGCTGCTGTCAGAAGAAGCATGGTTGATGTCTCATGTCTTGTGCAGCTTCTTCCTTCGCCTCTGCTCCGAGGTGCCCATCCTTGAGGACACACTGATGAGGATCCTTGTCATCGGGTTGTCCCGGGACCTTCCTCTCGGCCCTGCGGATGCCATGGAGCTCGCTGACCACTTGGTGAAGCGGGCTGCAGCTGTGCAAGCAGATGGTAAGACAGCACAAGGCTCCAGCCAGCAAGTGGTTCCTTCTGTCTGCCATGTCCTCTTAGTGCTGCCCAGGGCTGAAGCAGCTCCTACCACGTACCAGGGAACCTTAAAGCACATTTTAGTGGTGGTGGCCAAGTGTTTGGTTCAAAGCCAGGCACGTACTGCTGTTGCTTTCTCACTAGAGAAGCTTATTTCCTCCTATTGGTTCTCTCTGTTACTAATTTTCTGTGATGGAGTGTTTGGGAAATTATCAGTTGTGTTAAGGATGAAGGTCTGTGAATAACCACCCGAAGTTTTGAGTTAGCATTTTGCAATTCAATTTAGTCCTTTATATGTACTTTAAAACGAATAGAAGTTTTTAGGCTATGCACAAATGAAAGAGTTGGAAGGTAGAGTAATTAACCTCCTCCCAATTCCATTATTCCAACATTGTTACAGAATAGCAGTTACAAAAGCAACCTTAACTCTTACCTGTTCTATAAATTCATTCAGCATGTCTGAATTCCTGCATTCTTGGAGAGTGAGCTGAGCTGTATCTGTTTGTGTCAGAGCCAAGGGGGATGTCAGTTGGACTGGAAAGCATCCGAGGTGCTCTTAGCAGAGTCTAATCCAGATCTGGATCAGTGCAGATCAGTGCAAGTAGAATGAGCTATGCTTTGCAGTTAAATATCTTGGGAAAATGTCTCCAGCTTCTCCAAAATGGAGCAGCATTTTAAATGTTTATTAAGACTGGAAGACTCAAGAGTTAAGAGTCTGCAAACTTGCAACAAAGTTAAAATTCATTTTTAGTTCCTCTGAGCGCTCCAGGACTTCTGAGCAGATTCACTGCTTACCTGAAGGTATGTATCTGTGTTCTGAAAAAGATACAGGTACCATGTTGGATGCATTTGGGAAAATAACTGCCCTTAAGAATTTAAACCAAATTGCAGCTGAAAAGCTTGGTATCTGTACATATTGACTTGAAGTTTTCTTTAAAAGTGTTAAGTGGTGGTGGTTTTGTGTACATGTAATATGAGCAGGAGCCCACAATAATATAGTTGCTTGAAGTAAAATTTTTGTTGTACTGTGAGGCTTTTCTTGAAGGACTTCCAGCCAGGTAGCCAGGTCAATAACTTACTTAGTCCTTGCTTCTCCTCCTCCAGATGTTGAGGTCCTGAGGGTAGAAAGAATACAGCTGATCGATGCAGTGTTAAATCTGTGCACTTACCACCATCCAGAGAATATCCAGCTACCTCCAGGGTAAGTCTTATCACACAGATGATCTTATTGTAATTTAGCTCATTTTCACCTTGTGATTAACAGTCCTAGCTCAAAGGTTTTAAGATACTTTTCCCTACTACAGTTTGTAATAACAGAATGAGGAAATGTTTTCAGTGTTGTGTTCAGGTGGGAATTTCTCTAGGGCAGTTGAGGCCTGAGTCATGGAATGGACTTTCCTCTGCAAGCACTCTTAACCTTTCTGCTCTAGAAATTTTCAGCTGCCTTTCCTGAGAGAGACTTTTATTTTTTCCAAAACCACTGAACTGGTGTGGACAAATCTAAATAGTGCATGGCTGAGGAAAAAAGCAGTCTTGAGATGTCCTTAAGTAACCAGACACAACCACTTGTATCTGTTGATGGCTTTTGTAGGTACCAGCCTCCAAATCTGGCTATTTCTACCCTCTACTGGAAAGCCTGGCCTCTCCTACTTGTAGTGGCTGCGTTCAATCCTGGAAATATTGGTGAGTGTGAACTTTTCCGAGGGTACTGGTTCTGCTGCAAAAATAGGCAAGGGTGTTGTCTGCAGAAGTCTGGTTGCTTATGTTCAAAGCATGTGCTGGGCTGATGGGAACTGCAGTTAACTGACTGCATGTTCCTGTGTGTGCAAAAATACTCAGTGTGGGTTTGGATGATCGTGTGACTGGAATTACAGTGTCTGTGATCTGAGTGTTGTGAGCTGTTCCAAAGTGAGTCTGTGTGTCTCCCCACCCTGGAGTGTGTTAAGAATATATATATATATGTAAATATCATCACTTTTTCCTGTATCCCTGATTTCTCTGCTGCAGGTCTGGCTGCATGGGAGGAGTACCCCTCTCTAAAGATGCTCATGGAAATGGTCATGACCAAGTTAGTATGCTTAAATCCCTACCTAATTGAATAGACTGTTGAAAACACATATTTCTGAGTGAGGTTTATGCCAGCTGTCTCCCTCCTTTCCAGTGGGACTGGTGTGAAATAAGCTTGCTGACAGCAGCTCTGCACTTTGAGGGGAAAGGTGATTTCCCCCAATAGAAGTATTATAAGCAAGGGAATAAAGCTGAGTAAAAGGGAGGGATGGCTGTGATGTGCCTTGCTGGAAAGGCCTCAGTGTCCCTGGCCCTGCTAAGAAGCAGTGTTTTTCCTATATTACCTAATGGAGCTGAGATCCTGGGGACTTTCTGACTGTGGTTTGTGAGTTTTGGATAGGTAAAGATAACCATTTTGGTTTTAAATTTGTTTTCTCAGTAACT
The DNA here is from genome assembly GCF_036169615.1 of Heliangelus exortis. Lineage (NCBI taxonomy): Eukaryota > Metazoa > Chordata > Aves > Apodiformes > Trochilidae > Heliangelus > Heliangelus exortis. The sequence goes on along the minus strand of NC_092438.1, from coordinate 7,982,964 downwards.
ATTCCTACCCTCAATGTACCCTGACGGATGAGGAGACGCGCACAGAGATGATTAATCGTGAACTTCAGATCACCCAGAGGGAAAAACAGGAGATTCTTGCATTTGAGGGTCATCTGGCTGCTGCATCCACAAAACAAACAATTACAGAGAGTAGCAGCCTCTTGCTGTCCCAGCTGACAAGTCTGGACCCTCAGTAAGTGGCCTGATGCCATCAGAAAAATCCCAGTCAGGGATTTCCAGCTAATCGGGAAACCTTATTGCTCATAGGGAGGTTCATGTGGGCAGGAAGAGCCCAGGGATTTGGTAGCCTGTGGGATATGTATCACATTTGATCCTTGTCGTGTTGTCACCTGCATGTAGCCCTCATGTACTACTGAACTGAGTGATCCTCATCAACACCAGAGTGAAACTGTGACTGCCTGTCAATAACTTCTTGTTTCTCTGGCAGGGGTCCCCCCCGCAGACCTCCCCCACATGTCCTGGAGCAGGTAAAAAGCCTGAACCAGTCGCTTCGCTTGGGCCACCTCCTGTGTCGCAGCCGTAATCCTGACTTTCTTCTCAACATCATTCAGAGACAGGTGGGCTCCCTTGGTGGCTTTTCTGTGTTAGGATCTGACCCCTCATCTCTGAAACTCAAGCAGAGTGAGGGGCAAAAGGCAGCTAAGATGCAGAGGAAGGTGGTTTGCTGCCGAGGAATGAAATGATCAGCATGTTGCATCCGTGTTCTTCTGACCTTCTGTTGTGATTCTCCTGCTTCCTAGGCCTCATCACAGTCAATGCCATGGCTGGCAGATCTGGTTCAGTCCAGTGAAGGCTCCTTGGATGTCTTACCTGTGCAGTGCCTTTGTGAGTTCCTGCTTCATGATGCTGCTGATGAGTCCACCTCAGGTGAAGAAGAGGAGGAGGGTGAGAGTAAGGAGCAGCGTGCCAAGAAACGCCAAGTGAGTGGTCTCCTGGAGATCAGTTCTCTTGTCTACTTCCTGTGCGTTCTGGATTTGATTTCACTGGAAAGGACAAATTCTTTCTCCACAGAGACAACAGAAACAAAGGCAGTTGCTTGGGCGGTTGCAAGACTTGCTGTTGGGTCCCAAAGCAGATGAACAAACAACCTGTGAGGTGCTTGACTATTTCCTACGACGCCTGAGTTCCTCCCAGGTGGCCTCACGAGTCTTGGCCATGAAGGTGAGAAAAAGTAAAATCTTGACTAGGGTTTGTCAGAAGCTGAGTCCTAGATTCTCATGAATCCAGTGCCAGTTCAGTGAAACTGTTTCATGTCACTTTTCTTTAGTAACTTGCCTCATTTCCAAAACTTATCGAATGCACTTCTATGCCCTGCTGCTCAGAAGCCTTCTTTGTTCAGGAGCCAAGTAGTACTTTTCTTAAGATAGATTTGGATTTTGCTCTCTTTCCTGTGAAGTTTAGGTGTAGACTCAGCAGATCATGTGCCACACAGAGTAACTGGCAGCAGCTTTGTCTGTGGGAAATGTAAATGAGTGTGTGCCTGGTGCCCTTGAGCACAGTCAAGGCAAGCAGGATTGCAGAGAGCTCAAAAAGGTGATGCTTAGAGAAAACTGGAACTTCATACAGGGTAGCTGTTCAGCAAACATAATATATGAGATATGAAGCCTGTTGCACGCTTCATTTGGATCATTTCATAATGTTTGGAGCTTGTTTGGACCTAGTGTGAAACTAGTGGCCCAGGTGTGGCTTCAGATGCTACAGCTGTGTCTGTGGGTTCTGCAGGGTCTGTCCTTGGTGCTGTCAGAGGGGGGACTGCGTGATGGGGAGGAAAAAGATCACCCCATGGAAGAAGACTCTGGTGATTCTGAGCTGCTGCAGGGATATCAGTGGCTGCTGAGAGACCTCCCAAGGCTGCCACTGTTTGACAGTGTCAGAGCAACTACAGCTCTGGCCTTGCAACAGGTGGGTGTTAGTAGCTGGAAGGGGAAAGGGATCAGGTTATTCTTTGTCCTACTCATGCTAAAACAAATCTGAGCAAACTGTGGGTGCAACATTAACGTCTTTATATGTTTTTCTTATACTGGTGCTTATTTTCAGTAAATCCTGGTTTCTAATAAGAGGATTTCTCCTTTTAGGCCATCCACATGGAGACAGATCCCCAGACCATCAGTGCTTACCTGGTGTACCTCTCCCAGCATGCCCCTGTGGAGGAACAGGCACAGCACAATGACCTTGCTCTGGTGAGAGGACAGCTTGCCAGGGCAGAGGGGATTGCATGAGGGAGACCTGGCATGTCTCTGGACAGCAATGTGTTCTGTGTTGTGATGGTTCTACTCTTGACTCTTTGTTGGTCTCCATGGTTGACATGTTGATCTCAAGAGTGGTGTTAACTGGTCCAATAATGGAAACTGGAGAATGTGATGCAACGAAGCAGGAGGACCTGGCCTTGTTGTTGAGTGAAGATCTCACAAATCTTTTCCCCTTGTAGGATGTAGCCAGACTCATAGTGGAGCGTTCCACCATCATGTCTCACCTCTTCTCCAAGCTCTCATACTGTGCTGAATCAGATGCAGTGCTTGTTGCTCTCCTCTCCATCTTTTCCCACTACATCAAACGCATGCGCCAGAGCAAGGAGGGTGAGGAGGTGTACAGCTGGGTGAGTGCCTCCCTGCCTTTCTTAAGGAGATAGAAGAAATGGGACAAGTTAACAAAAGAGAAGTCTGTTGTGGGTCACTGAATATGTTAGAAACAACATCTGGTTCAGGAATTACGTGATCTGAAAATAATTAGGGGTTGGTGTCGTTATCAAAGTGTATCTATACATAAAAAGATTTTTTAACTTTTCCTTGGTTATCTCTTGTGGCCACTGGTGGAACACAGTGGGCTAGGTGGAACTTCAATCTGACCAAATTTGTCCATTCTCATGTCCTCTTTTCATCTGCATCTCACAATCCTCATTCTCCTTTCTCTCCCCACTTTTGTTCATTCTGGTTTTTATTGTCTTTTCTAGTCAGAGTCCCAGGATCAGGTGTTTCTTCGTTGGACTAGTGGGGAAACAGCCACTATGCACATTCTTGTGGTTCATGCCATGGTTATTCTACTGACACTGGGGCCACCTCAAGGTTAGTAAAGTGTGCTCATATTTATTCAAGGGGTCATGGACAATACAGAGAGCTTTTACTTTGTCAGCTATCTCCTCACAGGTCAGCCTGGTGCTAATCCTTCTACTCACAGATTTGTTCCTTGCAATATTTGTGTGTAGCTATGAGATCTAGCAGAATATTGCTGCACAGAGTGAAGGATTTGCAGGCTTATTTTTTTGTCTTTTGCAGACAGTAGGAAATATTAAAATGAGGTGTCCCTGTCTGCTAAACAAGAAGGACTTTGAGACATACTGTAGTGTGAAAACTGGGAATATACATCCTTTAGTGTTTATTCCCAAGTTGTTTCTGGCTTTTGAACAGGGAAATGTTCCAGTGTATTGGTGTGTATAGAAAAGGGTAGGGTGCTTGTGAACATGGCAGATAATTTTGTATCCACTTTTAAGCAGGGGATGGTGATTTTTATACCCTACTGGATATATGGTTCCCAGAGAAAAAGCCCCTTCCTACTGCTTTTCTGGTTGACACCTCAGAGGAGGCTCTGCTGCTCCCTGACTGGCTAAAGCTGCGTATGATCCGCTCTGAGGTCCCACGTCTTGTGGATGCAGGTGAGCCTGTGGGATGTTTGTGGGTGTTTCAGGCTTTCCTGAAAGGAAAGGGAGAGGCTGCTTTGCTGAAGTCCTCTGTTTATCCAGTCATCCTACTTGGATGCCTTTTGGAGGGGGGCTGCATCAGTCACTGCATCTGAACAGGGAGCTTGGAGTTAGAAAGCAATGTGCCTCTGGGTTTTGTGACAGTCACAATCTAAACATATCTTGGATTCTTTACTGTGTCCCTTGGGGCTGTCAAACAGATGTGCAGAATATGACTTGGGCAGGGAATGTTACAGGATGTCCCAGGGTGATTCCCTGTTCAGCCATTATGTGTAGTCCATGTGTCAAGGGTTTGAGAACAGATAGAACCTCTTGGACCCCATCTTTGCTAAAACTGTTAAGATTGAATTAAGCTACTCTGTCACCAGACAACAGGCACAGCACTACCCCCAGAGCATGGTAGGCTTGCAATGTGGAGAGCAGTGTCTGAAGGATGTGTACAGCTAGAGCTGTAGTTACAGTTGTCCTTGTGCTGCCCATCAGTGCTCTTTTTCTTCTTGGTATTCAGAGCTTTCATCCCTTTCTTACCAATTAAATGACAGCTCTCTATACCCAGTGATTGAATTATTCAATAAATCCTGCCTACAGCCATCAGCAGATAGGGTGGAAGTTATTATTTTTAATGTAAATTATTGGGCTGCTGAGGTTTTGATCAAATTAAACAGAATATTAAATTACCCAGCGAGTGAATTAACTGGAAGATGCAATAAGAAGGCAATGATTTGCAGGGTGATGAAAGCATAGTAGGCAGCTGCCAGACTTCTGGCTTTGGGCTCTCTGCAGCCCTGTCATTCCCGTGTCATTGTTGGTCCAGCCAAAAGCACAAAGATCAGGTAATAAAGAGTGACCCTCAGTGAGCACTTTGGAGGTCTGAGGGATCAGTGTTTGTGTTTTTCAGCCCTGCAGGACTTGGAGCCACAGCAGCTGCTTCTCTTTGTTCAGTCCTTTGGAATCCCAGTTTCCAGTATGAGCAAACTGCTGCAGTACCTGGATCAGGCAGTATCTCATGATCCACAAACACTAGAGCAGAACATCATGGATAAAAGTAAGAGCTTCATATAAGGCTGACTATACATTTTACTTTGTGAACAATGTTCTGTGACTTCCTTTAAAAAAAACCCAAATTAGTTCAGCAATCTGTTGTCACTGTACACACCTCCCTAGAGCTCGTGGCTCTATTTCCTGAAGCAGAGAAGGATTTTCTGGATTGGATTGTACAGAGTCTAAGAACTTAACTGGAGGCTAACTTGTAAAAAAAAGCAAAGCCTAAAATCATCATTTACAAAGTCTAAGGGAACAGCAGATTCCCTGTTCAAAATTCCCTGTACAGAACAGCAGGAAGTTCTATCATGCTTTACTAAACAGGGTGAGAGGGTGATGTCATATCTTCTCCTTTTTCAGATTATATGGCTCACCTTGTGGAGGTTCAACATGAGAGAGGAGCAACAGGAGGTCAGACTTTCCACTCCCTGCTCACTGCATCCTTACCAGCCCGCAGAGGTACTGCCTGGAATAGCATAAAATTCCAATATCAGTTGTCTTCCAAACTTCCTTACTCCATTGCTGTTGGGAGGGACAGAAAGAGCTGTCTCAAAAGGGTTGTGTTGCAATGTATCAGCAAGCTACAGTTAGACACCAGTCATTGCTAGACTGTTTCTCCTGGTGAAAGGAGAAATTTCAGTATTGGAGTTTACTATAGTGGGTTGTTCTGACTTACATGGAAAAACAGGTTTTGTTTGGCCTCAAGAGAAAAGCTACCAAATTCCTTGGTAGTAAGAGGCAACAGTTGAAGGTGATCCAGTGTTGAGCTACTGTAACAGCTTTTGCCTTTCTTTTCTTTTATTCCTTTTGCAGACAACACTGAGAATGCAAGGTCAAAATCTAGTCCTGAGAACTCTCAAAGCCAGAGCCGAATCCGGGCCTTAAGCCAGGTCCGAGTTCTGGGCCCAGATGATGATCTGGCAAGCATCTTTCTGCAGGTACTTGGGATAATCTCCAGCTCACATGACTTCCTTGCAGAAGCTTTACAACACCCGTTTCTCTTATATTTGCATCCTCCAACCTCTTCCTCCTGCAGTGTCTGCAGGCAATGAGGTGGTGGAACTGATGCTGGAAGGATTTTCTTCTTGTAGTTTGAGCATGATGTGACTTTTGATCATGCCTAATTCTGTCAGTGCCTACTATCAGGTTACTGTCTGTGTGCTGTTTGTTCTGTGTACAGTGCCTTTTCTCTCAGCAGTGGATGAAGGATTTGTGACATGCTCACAGGGTCTTGGTGGCAAAGCTGTGTGTAAACAGCATTTGTATTCTGGCATGTGTCTTCTTGCTGAGCCTCCCTCTCTCCATTGACTCCAGGAGGACCCTACAGGGAATTAATTGGCCAAATTGGTTGCCTGTATTTGGGGAGTATGGAGATTCCCCCACAGTGTTAGTATTGATATAGTCACATTGGGGTTGCACAGATGCTGTGACTGGTCCTGTATCAGGTGCTAAAATACTGAAAAGTCTCCATCAGAAGGTTCTAGTTAGCCTGCAGTCAGTATGACTGTACTAGGTAAACCAGTCCTCAGTCTCAGTTTTATTGTACAGCAATTGCTTTCATTTGCTCTCATAAATGCACTTCCTTCTGTATCCTTCCAGCTTTTCCCACTAAATCCAGACCCACGATGGCAGAACTCCAACCTGCGCCCGCTTGCCCTGGCCCTGCAGCAGGCCCTGGGGCAGGAGCTGGCTGGGATCCAGCAGGGGAACACACAGGTGACAGGGATCACAACACGGCTCCTCCAGGCAGTGGCTGCACTGCTGAACTCCCCACACAGTGGTGCCCTGGTGCTGGCCATGCACCGACACCACTTCATCTCCTGCCCGCTGATGCGCCAGCTCTGCCAGTACCAGGTGGGTGGTGTGAGGGGAGACTTCCAAGTGTTTGACAAAAGGGTGAGGAGATAACAAAGCCTGTAGTGGGTCTGCTTTGCTGTGTGCTGAGGCTTTACCTCTGAAATGCTGGGAATGGAGTCTGGGGTGGCATGCACAGAGGGACTCGGGTGGCCTGGGTGAAGGCTGAGAGCCTTAACACTGCTGGGAAATGGGGCATCCTGCAGGGTTGGGTGTACCTGCCTGGTCTGGGGACTGCAGTACTGTGGATTTGTCACTTGGGGTTTCTGTTTTGGAATCTCTACTCTGCTGTTTTGCAAGCCAGGGCATTTGCAGACAATTTGAGAGCTGAAGTCTGTAATTCCTTAAAGAAATCTTAAAGGCAGGTTGCAAGTTATTCAATGAGATGGCTCATTCCTTTCATCATGATGAAGTTATTCCTAGTTATGGTGGGAGAAGTAAAGTGTGTGTGACTGAGTCTTCTGCCTTGCATTTGTACAGTAGAAGCTGCTGCCTTAAGTTGAGTGAGCCACCATCCAACAGAGTAGGTGTACTCTGTGTATTCCTGGCAGTATGTGCCCCTCTCTGAATCTTCCCTGCTGTCTTTGTGGTGTTCTTCAAGTATGGATAAGCAAATCTCTCTCACTGTTCTCTGCAGCGCTGCATGCCACAAGACACTGCCTTCTCCTCACTCTTCTTCAAAGTCCTCATGCAGATGCTGCACTGGCTGGAGAACCCTGCAGTGGAAGATGGTCCTCTGCGTGCTCAGCTGAAAGCCTTTGCTGTGCAGTACTCCTCAAGGCACAGGATCAGTGATGGTACTGACACTGGGCAGCTTTATGGGACTCTTGAGTAGGACAAGAAAGGGACAGAAACAAAACCTGTACCTGAAGCAGGAAGTGGGATGAACTGCCTCTCTCTGTGCTTAAGAGCAGCAAAGGGAAGGTTTATATTGTGCTATGTAAGTTCCATGAGGATGCAGGCAAGTGGTTTGGTTCTGGGGATTTGCAGTAGACACCTGGTGGTATGTCACCAAACACAGTAGATCTTTCAAGCAAAACTTCCAATTGCTCAGGCCAGGAATTCTGTGCTAGCTGTAGTCCTGAAAGACAAGCTTGCAAGAATGCTCTGGAGCAAGATGTAGGGTTGATTATCTGCCACGTGTTGGGAAGAGTAGTCTATAACCAACAGCTTAAGCATGGAAATGGGTTTATGGTTATAGAGTTTTCTCATAGCCACCTGTCCCTGCACCATGCAGAAGAGCTGTCAAGGGCTTCAGTGGGAGTAAAGTGGCAGTGAAGTGTAGTATATTTGATTAGATTTGTCCTGGAGCCACATGGGGCATCTGTGGAAGTGTGATGTGGGGGTTGGCTTGGCCCTGGGATGTCAGTGCTGTGATTTCTTTGCAGTTCGAGGTGGCTTCCTGCACCTCACAGAAGCTCTGACTTTCCGTCGTGATCCTGACCTGATCAGCTCCACAGTACGTGCCATCATTGCAACCCTGAAATCAGGAGAGAAGTGTAACGTGGAGCCAGAGCTCATCAGCAAAGGTATTGCTGTCCTTCTGTCCTTCTGCTCTCCTGCCCTGCTTCAGTAGTGGGCTGAATATCCAGCCCAGCAAGGGAGTACCTAATGTGCAGGCTGTGGGAAGCTGCCTTCTGCCTGGGCTAAAAAATCTAAACTTGGTCCTGTCTTGTATCAGCTCCTTCCTCTGCACTGGTGTGGGGGTTGTAAATCCTACTCTCAGCCTGGGATTAAGTCTCTTGGAAAACCCTGTTTCCACTAACAAAATGAGAAATAGAAGGTGACTATCCCAGATAAAAATGGCTTCCCTCTTCCTTACTGAGCCAGACTCTTGGGAATGGTGGACTTCATGATATTCTTACAAGCTTCTATAGCTTTCACCACATCCTGAAGTTAATGAGTGACATCTTTCCCCTTCTGCTAGTCCTGCAAGGCCTGATTGAAACTCACTCTCCATACTTGGAGGAACTCCTGATTGTCCTCTTCTCAGCTACTGTTGAGACCACTGCCAGGCTTCCTGCCATGAAACCTATTGCTGTGGTGAGCTCCTTGTTGCTCCAGGACAAAGAAGAAACACCAGTGAAGAAGGAGCTGGACAGCTGCAGGTGAGTCTGGGCAGTAATGGGAATAGGTCTGGGTTAGTGGCATCACCACTGACAGTGGCTTTGTTTTCTCACCAGTACTGAAGCTGCTTGGCTAGGGCCCTCCTCTGGCCTTCTTAATGACTGGCTGGAGATGCTTGACCCAGAAGTGATCAGCAGTTGCCCTGATCTCCAGCAGAAGCTACTGTTTTCCTGGAACAAAGTAAGTAGAGTGCAGAGGGACTACTGTGCTGAAACCAGCTCCCTGGGGGGTACTGACAGGCACTTGGAAACAGGGCAAGGGGTAGTTTTATGTTTTCCCACATGTTGCTCTACCAGTTCCAAAGCAGTACAGGGTGACCAGGAGGAGGCTTCTGTTGCATCCTTCTCAGCGCAAGGCTTATGTTTCACCTTATCTTTATTTCCTCAGCCGTGTTCTTTTCAGGACTTGAAAGTGCTTTCTAGACACAACATAGTCCCAGAACAGTCCTGCCAGCTGTATTTTCATTGGTATTTTTGCTGACAGATGAGTAAGGTGCCCAGAGGTGCTATGCCAAAGCTAAACTAAACTGAATTTCAAGGCTGATGCCACTTTCTGTTAGAAAGTACTGCAGTTCAAATCATAAATCCAGGTGTTGTCTTCTGTGCTTCTGCCTGGATCATCATTCTTCTCTAATGCACACCCTGTCTCTTACATCCACCTTGAAGCAAGGATCTGTTTATACATCTCTTTTTGGTTTGGTCCTTTCAGGCAGGCTCTCAGGTGCCTTCCTTCCGCCCCTATCTCTTGGCTCTCCTGACTCACCAGTCCAGCTGGACCACACTGCACCAGTGCATCAGACTTCTGCTTTCCAGAAACAGGGAGCAAAGGTGAGTTGTTTTTTGGGCCTAGCAAGGAGGTTTGAGCTGAGAGAGAACAAACAGAAGCTGAGAACAAGAGCTGCCATGTTCCATGGGACATCTGCCAGGAGATGTAACCCAGCCAAAACCAGGCTTTGTGGGAAAGATGCTGATTTCAGTCATGCTGGTTTGTGTACCTCGATATAAATACTACCTGCTGTTTGATGGAAGCAGCACATAAAGATTTGGCTGTGCTCTAAACAGGAAGAGCTAATCACTGGGTAATCCATCTCACATTGCCCTTGTTGATAATCTTTATGAACATGGGGTTTGAAAGATGGCTTGGAGAGCAAACTGACGGATGTTCCTGGGCAGGCTCTGCTGGATCTTTTGGTTGTACAAAGCTCCATTACCAGTCTTTCTCTAACCCCTTTCTGGCACCAGGCTCCCAGTTTCTGATCTCAAGTAGCCCTAGCTCTCAGCTTCTGTATCCTGCTTAAACTTGTTTTCCTTATGGACCAGGAAATTATAACACCTAATACCAGTAATTTAGGACATGACTAAACTAGCAACATTTCTAAAGCTAGAAGTGATTATTGGTTTTTTATTGATCCCTTGCTTAGTAAAAATTTCATTAATTTCTGCAGTCCAGGATAACAGCCAGAAAATAGTGTTCTGTACACTGGGACAGTCAGGTCACTGTCCTGATTGTACCATTTGTGTTGATGACCAACTTCTGTCCTTGTGGTGCAAGACACCATCTAGCTGCCACACTCTTGCTGAATGCCATTTGTTCAGCTCCATACCCTGTGCAGTGTTTATTGCCACAAATATTTAGTTGTAATCTGGGAACAGAACCAAACCCCTTCTCGGGACTTAATGGATCCTATTTTTACATTTGCAGATGTTCCTTTCTTCACAGTACTCATGATGTTTAGAGCTGCTGCCATGTGTTTTCTGCTGCCTGAGGGCTCCACTGACTGTAATTGCAAATCTGTCTTCTTTTGTCTTCTGGCAGGTTTGACCCAACTGCATCCTTGGATTTCTTGTGGGCCTGTATTCACATTCCTCGGATCTGGCAGGGAAGGGACCAAAGAACTCCTCAGGTAGTGGTTCAGTTCTTCCAAGATTCCTCTTTGGATGGAGTAAGAAGTGACACTTTTGCAATGCCTGATACATTTTTTTGTTTGTTTTTTCTTTTTTTTTTCCTCCATGGCCCAAGAGGTGGCTGAAGTGATACAGGTGCAGCATGCCAAGTTTGCTGCTAGTACCTCAGCTGGTTGCTTAGCTGCTTTGCTATGTTCCATATTACAGTGACAAATTGAGTCCAAAAAGATGATACAAACACACAGGTTTGCCCACTTGGCATCTGCTCTGCAGCTCCTGCAGCAGTTGCCACACTATCTGTTAAAAATGAAGGCACAAGGCTGCAGTGGTGAGCAAGCTAAAATCCAGTGTGGCTTGATTCCCGTTTTGTCAGGAAAGAGAAAGGGTTACATTTCTTCTCCACAGAGGAATTTCGGTGGTTTGGTGACTGAGTTATGGTTTCTGTCTGGTTGCACATGATGAGTTGAAGGAAATTAGTTAAGAAGTAGGAGTAAAGAGATTTAACTTGGGGCTGTGATACATGCTTTCAGAGCTCCAGTTATGGGACTGTTCTTAAGTCTAGCCCTAAGAGATGTTCTGTTCCACTTGGAAAGTGTGACTATAGAAGGAACTAAGGATCTAGAGATTCTTCATTTGGGTTCATTTTGGGTGTTCTCTTGCATTATAGAAGCGCCGTGAGGAATTTGTGCTCCACCTAAAGGCATCAGAATTGATCAGCATGGTGGAGCTGATCCTGGCTGAAGCAGAAACCAGATACCAGAACACAGAAGAAGCCTCCTGCACACTCATCCAGTCTCGGCTGCCTTTGTTGCTCAGTTGTTCTCATGGGGACCTTGAGAGCATCAAAAAAGTAACGGAGTATCTGACCAACTGTATCCAGCAGTGGGGAAGCAGGTGGGGTTGAAAATGAGGAGCACTATCAACTTGTAGTTAGTTGTCATTTTATGTCGTACTTGGACCAAGAAGATGACTTTAAAAGGGATGTTTCAAGGCCCTTTTGCTTTTAGGACTTCAGGAGGAAATGCTTGCTGTGCTTGGTTTTTTTTAAGCCAGTGGTTTTTTTTTAGTTACCAGTTTCTAAGGTGGGATTTCTTGTCTATTTCTCTCTTGAATCACTGCTCATGTTGCATCCTGCTTCTGACAATTATGATTGCTCTCATTGTTTTCCAACAAACAGCTCTGTTAGCACTGGGAAGAAGAGGAGATAGTGCATTTTTGACAGTGAACCTAAACTGACCTTGCTTATGGTGGTGTTAGAAAAGATCCTGAGTAATTTCAGCTGCCACTGCCTTGTACTGCCTCCCAGCACAGATGGTGCCAGGGACCTGTGGAGGGTGGGTGTGTAAAGAACAGGCTGGCTTGTCTGAGTAGTTGTGCCTCAGAACACTCTTCCAATTGGAATGGGGATGACCAGAAGTACCCCATGCAGGAACTCAGCTTTCTTGGCCTGTGCCCCTTTATAACTTCAGTTTCCTAACTTCACATGTCCTACTGATGTATCCCTGTGGAATGTGAATGATCTGAGTAGTTCAAAAGAAGGAAAGATTGAAAAAAACACTGACTCAGATTAGTGGTGGCTGCTCTTTTACACGGTCTGTTTGCCATGTGCAGAATGCTGTTAGTAATCTGATGGGTCTGGGATGTTTGCTGGTTGAATTAACATAGTAACTGGTGACTGACCTCTCCCTTTTTCCCCTCAGCTCTGTGGGAAAATGCTGCCAGGACCTTCTGCTTCAGATATACCTGCAACTACCTGAGCTCCTTGTTCCTATGCCTGAGATGCTTCTCACCAGTGAAGGAGCCAGAGACAGCAGCACTTGCAAGGTAAAGCTGGAGGGACAAGAATACCCCTTCCCAGTTGTCCACCCTGAGTGGATGCTACCTTGATGTCCAGCCTAAGAGGAGAGGACTGGCAAAACCTTGCTTGGGTCACTATGGCTCCTTTTTCAGGAGCAAGAGAGTCCAGGTGTGGTTTATTTTGCAGTGCCCTTCTATAAAATTCTATAAGCTTCACAAACTTCTGTGTGCCAAAGGCTGCTGTAAAGCACAAGTGTGCAGGCATCTGGTTGTGCTTTCAAGTCTGTAGGGACTGTGGACTTCAGATCCTGTGCCAGCTGGAACATTGCATCTGCTCACGGATTCTACTTGAAAATAATTTCTGTTAACCCCCTCTGTCTTGGGAGAGGAATTGTGAGACACTGATGAAGAGCCAGGGGCTTAATTGTGCTTTAAACTTCTGAACTGTCTACTCATTGCTTTTCTTCTAGCTGGATGCCCTGGTTCACAGGTTCATTAACCTCCTCGCAGACACCAGTGACTCCAAGTCAGCAGAGAGCCGGGTCTGGGATGCCAATATGGCCTGCAGGAAGCTGGCTGTGGCTCACCCCATCTTACTTCTTAGGTACCACTCTCCCCTTCCACCCTCTGTGTGGCTGGTGTTCATTTAGGGGCATCGACCCTTGCTCCTCTAGAAGGGGAACAAACTTGCAGCAATCATGATGGTTGATGACAGAATCTGCATTCTGGGCAAAAGTCAAGAGGAAGGGCAGTAGAGTTGTATCTCTTATGTCTATCTTCAAACAGTTATCTTGGAGTAGGAGACTAGAGAACAGAACATGGGTGGGAAATGGGGCTTGCTGGTTCTGTGGATACAGGGGTCAAATCCAGAACCCTGGGAAAGGATAAGGGATGCTTCCTTCCAGGAACTGAGATGTAACAGCATGTGACAGTTTCTAGGAGGAGGCTGGATCTGGACTTTCTTTTGTTTGGCATTTCAGGCACTTGCCAATGATTGCAGCGCTGCTGCATGGCCGTGTTCACCTCAATTTCCAGGAGTTCAGGCAGCAGAACCACTTGACCTTCTTCATGCACGTCCTGGGGATCCTGGAGCTGCTCCAGCCGCAGGTCTTCCAGAACGAGCACCAGGCGGCACTATGGGACTGTCTCCTGTCTTTCATCCGGCTGCTGCTGGTAGGAAAGTGGTTGCTCCCCATCCATGCACAGGCTGACAGCCACTAGAGGGAGAAACTCGTGGCACACAGAGCCAGCCCAGCTCTCACATTTCAAGGGAAAACCTATGGACAAAAAAGTGTGTCAGATCCCTTGGAGAGCTTAAAGAGGAGGCAGGAGGCCAAGAAGCTACTCCCTGCACTCCAGAAGTGCAGGATGGGGAAATGCATCACTTTTTTTTTTTTTTTAAACTCTGATCTTTTTTTTTTTTCTTTCTTAGAATTATAGAAAATCCTCACGGCACCTGGCTGCCTTTATCAGCAAATTTGTTCAGTTTATCCACAAGTACATCACGTGCAATGCCCAGGCAGCTGTCTCCTTCTTGCAGAAGCACTCTGATCCACTCCAGTAAGTTTCCTTATTCCAGTTAGCCAATGGTTGACTCACAGAGAGCTTGCACAGTCAGGCTGATGTCAGCTAATTAGAGGGGAAGCAAAACTGTGACAAAATTGCTGGTGATATGGCACTTTTTCACCCTTAGCTCCCTTAAGTCTTTATTGAAGTGAGCATCATATCCCTTTCTATAGGTGAAAACTGAGACCAAGGAAGTCAGATGGTGATTTCAACTCACATAATAGCCTAAGTGTCCTACTGGGGCATTGCAGTGCCCTACAGTCATTTCCAGAGGGCCAGCAGAAGGGTCTTTTCCCTGAGTGGTGGCTGCAGAGTCCCACCTGCAGATATGGGGAAAAACACACAAGTTTCAGTTACAATGAAAGGAAAAATCCTGGTCTTGTTTCAGAGAAACTATTTGTTTTAGTGTATTTATATATGCTTTCACTTGTCCTCATGCCCTTACTACTACTGAAAGCTAAACCTGCCATCTCTTCTCCCAGTGATTTATCATCTGACAACAGTGACCTGGCAATGTTGAAGTCCCTCCTGGCTGGGCTGAGTCTGCCTAGTAAGAGTGGCATCTTGGAGAGGGGCTCTGAAGAAGAGAAAGATGGTGAGTCTGAGTTTTGGGGGAACAATTACCCCATCTGCTGAATCTGCAGTGTGTTCTGGCACACAGATATTTTATGGACTGTGTTGTGCTCATTCTGTGCATGGCAGCCCAACGAAAGGGTGTTTAGAGTGGAGAATGGCACTTGTATACTCAGCACTCTGGAACCAGTACCTATTTTGTTTCCCTGTCAGTGGTATCACTACTGGAGAAGAAGAAGAGCTCTTAAGGGCAAATATTGTTGTGGATTTTCCTCAGCCACACTTCAGGATTGACCTTTTAAGAGACTCCTAAGGATACATCTACTTCTCTACTGTTTTATTTACAACTTTGCATGGGAAAGTTACTCAAAACAGCTTGAGGAGGTTCCTTTCTCTTTGTTTCAGCTGGGCAGTAGCAGAAGGTGTAGTTGAGGCTACAGTGTGAAAGGCAGGAATGCTCTTACAGTGTTCCTGGCTGGCTCATGGTACATCACTGCACTGGTGGGGAAAATTGAACTGTTTCCTGGGTAAAGCTTCTTCATAGGCTGTGGGGACTGACCTGTTCTCTCTCTTTCCCCCCAGATGAAGCAACAGCTGGCTCTCTGCCCCTTGTCAGTGTGTCTCTCTTCACTCCTCTCACTCCAGCTGAAATGGCCCCATATATGAAGAGGCTCTCTAGAGGCCAAACAGTTGAGGGTAAGTACTGATCTACAGAGCTGTATAAAAGCACAGGGCAAATGCAGACAGATGCCAACCCTTATCTGGCAGCTACAGGCTGCTTTCCTGTTTCAGTCTTGTGTGTAGAAGTGTCCAGCAGTGAGGATGTGGTTTTGTTTTGGATGAACTCATCCATAGCCTTCTGTGATGCTGTGACAGAGGCTTCCTATGATGCTGTTATCACTTAGCAGTGCTGAAGCTGCCTCTCCTTTAGGGTTCTTCAAGGATCTTATAACTACTTTGAGATATGGTATGAGTAATTCAAGGAGTGCTGCAGATTTTTGAGCTAGGTGCTTATAGGAATGCTATTTTTTAAAATTATATAAAAATACCAAAGTCATGAGAAGCAGGATTTTGTTACAAATACCCAAATGGCCTCCATAGAAGAAAATAACATTAACCTGGCACATGGGAACAAGATACTTCTTCAAAGGTCTTCTGAAATCACAGATATCTAGGCTTCAGGCTTAAGTTGTGTTATTGAGGTGACAGTTTTCTTCTACACTAGAAACAAAGGGAAAAAGTCCTTCCTGGAAACTGTTGCTAAAAGAGGCTTTCTTCTAGAATTGAAAACTCACACCCCACTCTACTCCTTCACCTGCCCATGGCCTGACAGTGCTGGTGGCCTCTGCCTGGGCAGGTTGGGATGGGCTGCTTTGGCACATGACTTACTTGCTCTCCTCCTTTTTGAACAATGCCTGCATTACTCTAGCTCTGTGAGCAGGTGGGAAAACTTCACTGCTTGGGAGATTGGGTTTTTAGGGAAAAAAAGAAAAGATCCTTTGCTGGATCAGTGAATTTTAGTCATCACCCCTTTCAACCTGTGTCTTCCACCAGACATCTTGGAGGTGCTCACAGACATTGATGAGATGTCCAGACGGAGACCAGAAATTCTCTCCTTTTTTGCTGTGAGTATGAGTGTCTCAAACTGCCACTAGAAAGAAGAGATTCTTTTCACTTTCACTACATGCACAGCCAGCTTAAGTTCTCCCCTTACTCTGCTTTTTGTGTGGTTGCATCATCACAGGAGAAATTTATCTCCAGTTAGGCCTTCTGACAGCAGGCAGTATTTAGTTTGCTGCCATCTTCTCTCTATTGCATACTGGGTTTGTCATCAACCACTTTAACTTCTCTCTATGTCAGAGGAAGAATTAACCCTCTGTCCTTTTTCCAGTGTTGGGGCAAGGAGAGAGCAGAGCAGCTCTGCCAAAAACATTTGAGCCTACAGAGAGTAAGATTATAGAAGGGTGCTTTAAAGTATTCAAAAACAGGATAATCCTTCTTACAGAGGGGGATTTCCTGGCTCAGCTAGTACCTGCTGGATGTGTATTGGGCTGGATTGGTGCTAGAGGGGTAGTAATGCAAGCCTGAGGAGTTTGTGTTCCCTGGATGCCCCCGGATCCTAATTTGTGTGATTTCTTTCAGACAAACCTTCAGAAGCTGATGAGTTCCTCAGAGGAGTCCTGCCGGAATCTGGCCTTTAGCCTGGCTCTGCGATCCATTCAGAACAACCCCAGGTGAGGACCACTGGAACTTAGGCTATCCAGAGTCACTGATGGGCACTGGTTGCCCATCTTGCATGCCTCTTGATGCTCATCTGGACCATACTGACACTATCCTGTTTTACTCCCAGCATTGCTGCAGACTTCCTTCCCACCTTCATGTACTGCCTTGGAAGTCGAGACTTTGAGGTGGTGCAGACAGCACTGAGGAACTTGCCTGAGTACACCCTCCTTTGCCAAGGTAAGTTGGTATTTGCCACCTTTGGTGCATGCTTGACCTCACAAGGATCAAAACTGGGCTCCTGGGCCAGGGAACAGCCTCCTTCAGAAGACCCAAGGAAGGCTTCCTTCAAGATTTGCTCCCTTAAGATTTTCTCCACAGTAATCCCTCCCATGATCCACATACCCACAGAGCTATCAGGAAGTGGTTTGTGTTCTTGTGGAAGGGGAGAGAATTTCTTGCACAGATGCAAATGTTCATCTCAGTGTTTGCTGGTGAATTGCTCTTGCTTCTATGTTGCAGCCCTTGGGTCAGTCCTCATGCTGTCTTTCTGTTTCCCAGAGCATGCAGCAGTGTTACTGCACAGAGCCTTCCTGGTGGGGATGTATGGACAGATTGACACCAGCTCTCAGATCTCAGAGGCCTTGAAGGTTCTGCACATGGAAGCCATGATATGAACATCTGGTTCTGGGAGCTCCACTTCCAGAGGAATTAACTGAACTCATTGGCTGCATTGAAGCCCTGTCTGAAGACAGTGTATTTCAACCCATGTGCTTGGAGGATCAAAGAGGTGATGTAGCAGGCCAGAGTGTGCTGGAAGAGGAGAGTGTGCTGACTGAAGATCAGAAAGGAGCAGGGATTGTTTTGCCTGGCTCAGACACCGTTACTGTGGGAGAAAAACCTCCTGAATGTTGTGCCAAACAGGGACCACTTCCTTCATGGGGTCTTGGTGCAGTGACAGTCTGTTGCTTGGTTTGTCTTTTGTCTCTCCAAGAAGGCAGAACTGCAAGGAGAGCAGAATGGAGTGCTGGCCCTTGCACTTGAAGTCTCTGCAGCCCTGTGTTGGAGGGAGCATCCAGATCTGTGCAGGGGGGAGACCACTTCTGGGAGTGGCTGTTTTTTTCGTTTTTTTCTTTTTTAATTAAAATTCTCTGTTACCATTGTTACCTTTCCTTGCTCTGCACTGCTTTGGGTGTAGCTTGGCTTCATTCTCTTCCTGTTCTTCAACTTCTTACTATTCTAGACCAAGCACCTTTGGAGTACCTGGCACTGCAGCCAACTATTCACAGAACCATCCTGGCCTTTCACAGCATCTGCAGGAAGTTGAGAGGGCTTAGAAGGGCCAGTGGGGTACAGTAGATGAGTTTGGCCAGCAACAGTTGCTGACATAACAAGCTTTTAAGAAGTTCTTTAGAAAACTTTTCTTTAAAAACACATGAAACTTCTTGATAACTGCAAACATCCCAGCAGCTGGTCACTGTCACAGTGGAGTCTTGGAACAAGCAGTTGAGTTTCCTGTTTGGGATCTGCCCAGTTCCTCCCTGTGACTCTTATGACCACTGCTCTGGTCCTCATCTGCTGATATAAGTGCTGGCTTATTTGCCAGCCATCATTTGAGGACAGAAAAGGAGGTGTTTGTCTTCCTTCTGCTGCAGAGAAATAACTGCACATGCTTGTTCTCCAGTCTCAACTTAATTCTCATCACCAGTTTGCTTTCATGTCAGTTGTCTCTGTTCTTCTGGCACTCCACTTGTTAGTAGAGAATCTTTGTAGTGTTCAAAAGACAAAGATCCTGGAGGAATTTTATAGATGGCTGTAAATTATTCTGTATCTTGCTGATGGCAAGGACAGTTGTGACCTCATGGGTGGCTGGGTGCAGAAATATTGTCTGTGCTTGTGACTCAGGAGTGCTGCAGCTGACAACTTTTCCTAATGTGTCAAAGTATGAATGGATGTCTGGCTGGCTTTGCAGGAAGAGGGAAGAGAAAAGGGAGTGCTCTGAACCTCCCATCAACTGTGAGTGGCCTTGCCTTTAAATAAAGAGATCACTTAAGGATGCAATATGCTCTTTTCCTCAGCAGCATCTGCTTCACATCCAGAGCCACTACTGTGGCAATTAGCTACATATAAATTACAGGGAAGAACAGCTGAAGAAGATCAAGTCAGTGAAATGGTTTTCCTGAGGGGCTCAGTGACAGCAGGATTAATGCCTGTCTAAAGGGTTCCCAGTGATGTTACTCGCTCCTCTTACCTCAGTCCCTTATCAGACATCATTAAGGTACTGCTCAGTTTGTCAGAGCAGGGAGGTTGTTCTTTTGGTGCTGCTGAGGGCCAAGAGCATCTGGGAACTTGTAGGACTGGCTGGGAAAGGGCTTTTCACAGGACTTGGAATCAAAGAGCCCCAATGGAAATTGTCTGTTACCACAGCAGAGGCAGTGAGTCAGACAATGTAGCTGGTGCTATGGTGAAGTTTCTCCCTGCAGGTGACACTTTCCAGAAACCCCCCCCCAGGACTGTATCTAGAAATGTCTATGGACAAAATCAAGTTGTGTGGTTGGTCCCCAACTTCTCTCTGTTGGGTGGTACCTGTTGTGAGCAGATCAGCCCCAGGACACTGAAAGGATGTTTGGGGATGTTTGAATGTTGTCAGAACTTTTTAATGACCCCTCACACCATGACAGCCACACTTTGTAGAGCAGTAGGAAAAAAGAGATGTGTGGGAGCAGCAGATTTCTATCAGCAGCAGCAGAAATGATCTTTTGTGAGGTCAGAAAACACATTCAAAGGGAGGGAGAGCAGGTACTCTGCAGATTTCCCAGTACAAGAGGTATCATCTAGGATTTGTTGTTCTCACTGCTTTTTGCTGTATTAAAGGTTCTCACTGTATTTGCTCTGCTGCCATCCTCTGCTTGGACCCAGTGGAGCAGAGCTGGGAGCATGTCACTGAAAACAGATCAGGGCTGAGAATGGGGCTGTCAAGAGGTGCCTGGCTGTGCAGAGACAGCTTGGGGCTGGAGCCCATCCCTCCTGGCTGCAAAGGCAGCTGTGACAGCTCTAGAACAGTTTAGTGACAGCGTGGCTGATGCCCTGACACTCGCCCGCCTTTTAATCAGTGCTCTGTAACTTTCATCTCTGCCTGGCTGAGCACCTTCTCTCCTCCAGTCCCTGCTGAGCTGACAGCATTATCCTTCACAGGTCTGCCAGGCTCCTCCTGGGGGCTGGGGCCATCTCCTCTGTCTTGAAGGAGAGCTGGCACCTCGTTCAAAAGAGGTTAGGTTTGCAGGGTCATTCCTGGCCAAGCCCATGAGGCTCCTGTGCCTCACCCAGTGGAAATCACTGCTCCCATCTGCTCTCTACACACTACTCAAAGGGGTACAAAATCACTGCTCAGGCACTTCTCTGTCACAACCAGTTGTTATCAAGAGCTTCCTAGGAGAGCTGTGGGTTGCCAGGGCTGGTGTCTGAAGGAGTTCACCTGGGACTGGTTTGTGGGGAGACTTTTGGTCTCCCCAGGTAGAGTGGGAATCCCACCCCAGCTCTAAGGGAAACATGATGGGGAAAGGAAACTATCCACATCACATGCTTGTGATGTCATTTTTCTCTCCTGCAAAGATCAAATGTTTTTATGACCCATGATCAAAGCATCATGTTTTATCATGTGGCAGCCTCATGTGGAGAGTGAGGAACACTTGTCCAGCATGCACATGATATGCCCAACCAGGGTGGTGAAAGTCCAAGTGGGCATCTCTAACCTAACACTTCCATATTCCTGGTGTGGTGTGGCTGGGAGCATGGCCTCTTGCATCACCTGATGCCCCAGAGTAGGGGTGCAGCTTTGGACCAGCTCTGGGCTGGGTTGTGCATCCCAGGAACCAGCAGGGGTGCACTGGAGTTTGGCCATGAGCAGGGCATGATGAAGCATGGAGTGCTGCTGACTCAGTGGCAGCTGCCTCTGGGCCCTGCTTCAGGTTGAGGAACTGGAGGAGCCCCAGCACTGAGGTCAGAAGCAAATCTGCCCAACCCACTATGTCAATAGCAGGAACGCTCAGAAAGGTGGAGGGGTAAGTGCTAACAAATGGGATTTCATGGTTAAAGGCATCGACTTTTCCCCAGCCACTGGAAAAGAGGAAGGGCAGAGAAAGAGAAGCCTCCCTTTGCAAGGAGCAGCATGCAAGACATGCCATGCAAAACAAAACCAAAAACAAAACAACAAAAAAACCTCCATCTCCATTGCTTGTCATCTGTGTGTAAATGTGGGCTGTGGAGTCTATTCCTGGGTCTGCTCCCAGGGGCCTCACCATCCTTTTCCTCCAGCCAACCTCATCTGTGACCTCAGTCAGTGAAAAACACAATCCTGGCCCTGCCTGCCCTCAGTTAACTTCCTGCTGGCCATACCACACTTGAGGATGATATGATTCACACTTAACTCAAGGAATTGTTCTCTAAAAGCTAAAAATGGTAAAAAGGTTTGCTCATTTGGGCTATGTTAAGTAAGTAGCTTGGCTTCTATAGGGGTAGCATTTGCAGAAGTTGGACTGATTTTTTTTAAAATCTCTGTCCTGCCTCTCTGTGTATTTAGGTAATCTGTCCCTAAAGCAGAAAATAGCTTGCATTTCCTCCTCCTTATAAATTCAAGAAACCTCTATAGTAATCCATCTGCCTGTCCTGTGGAGCTGGTGGTGTCGCGCCTTTGGCACTACCCTGTTCACATGAACAGCATCTCTTACACAAGAAGATAGTGGGCAAAAGGATGTCAAGACCCCCAGCAACAATTTCAAAAATTAATTAAGCTACAATAGGCCAGTTATTGCTGGGTAATTATTAAGCTGTAAGAATTGCTAAGTGTCTTCTTAGCATTAAACAATTATGCAAATAATGGAAAACATACCAGAAGAGTAATGAAATTACCTCCCTTTTTTAATTTTTTTTATTTTTTTAATGAAGGATGAGATTTTCAAAACTAAAGTGATGCTTATGGTTTTGCTTTCCAGAGTTTAACAGAGGAAGATCTTTGGAGGAGGGTAAGACCTCCAAGGATCCTCAGCACAGGGTGAGTAGGACATCTTTAACCACATCTACCATCAGTCATCTTTGAGGGCTTGTAGAGCCACCAGATGAGGCTGTCCCCTCATTTTGTACCCAGGCAGCAGCACATGGGCACACAGGTTCTGCTGGCTTTGGAGGACCCCACAGTGGTCACACTGCTAGGCCAGGACTGGAGAAAGGAAAGAGTCTGAGTTTTGCACTATCACAGACTTCCTATGGGAGCCCTCGTTCAACCCCAAACAAAGCTTCAGGTTTGGTCTGGGTGAAAACAAGGTGATTTGCAGTCTCTCACATCACTTCAGCACAGAAGTGGAAGGTTCTGGCCTTTAAAGTTATACTATCTCAAGGTTAATAACCTGAGGGAAGAGCCAGCCTCTCTTCTGGCTTTACTGTTTACCCCCCACCACCAGGAAAAGGAGACTTCACTTATTTGTGACCACAAAGAGTTTAGACAAAGCAAAGTGCTCCTTTGCTTCAGCATGTTAATATTGTTAATTAATAACAAATATTACTGGTTTTCCAGGCATTAAACTCTGCTGGTAAGACAGAGCATTTAAAAGCAGCTGAGCCAGCTCCTGCTCCAGGGTGGGTCCTGCTCCCAGGGTGATGCCAGGATAGATACGGGTCACCTCACTCAGTCTCATGATCCAGACAAGTTTTGATCAGCAAAATGCACCTTCACTTTCAGTTTCTGATAAGAGTAGTGAAATTTGGGGTGCCCAAAGGACTAGAGGTAAGTGTTCTGCCACAGCAGTGCAAATATTGCAGATCACCACTGTCTGTTTCAGCTTTCTCAGAAGAGGAAGGGAGGTCACCTTGTGAAACAAACACCATCCTCAATCCCCTTGGAGAGCTGCTTTTATCTCCCAGAGACTCTCTGCTGACCCACCAGGTAGATATTTGTTGCTTCTTCATTTTTTTCCTTCTTACTTGGTGTGTAGGATGCAGCATGCATGCATTCTCACATCCTTGTTGCTTGGAAATAACTTTCTGACATCAACCTTTAGCCTGTCATGCACCTCACTGTTCTGGGGGACAGCAAAGCTGATGGATCATTTTGCTGGCAGGCAGAAGGGACAAGGGAGAGAGACTTATTTCTTTTTTGATGTGATGTCATGTTATACCTAGGTGACAGGACACACTTTGCTCTGATGCTTGCTGGTTTGGGTCCTTTGAGGATTTTAGGATAATTGATTTACCATTTATGAGCTTCTCAGAGGGATGTGTTGTAGAGAGATATACCAAAGTGCCTCTTTATGTAACTTCACATTTCACTTTCATCTCCTTTCAGTGGAAATTTGAGTTCAGACTTGAATTTTGTACTAATGCTTTTTCTGCTCCTTTGCAGGTCAGACTCACCAGACTCCAAGGAGAGGCGGGAATCATGCGGAAACATTTCCATGTGAGTAGCTGTGAAATTGTTGGGGCTTTCTTTTCCCTGGCTTGGGCCTTTCTGTCTCTGTGGAGTCAGCCTGGCTGCCTTCTGGGAAGAGAGAGCTGATGAGGCATGTTACTGATGAAACGCATACTTTTTCCTTCTTGTTTTGAATCCCTCAATTTATTACAATCCATTGAGGCGGGAATGTATCAGAGCTCTTGGCTACGACACACGTTTCCTATTGTTGGGAGTGAACAGCCCTGCATACAGCCTGCAGCAAAATTATGAAGTAGCTCAATTTGATCAGCTGATTTCCCACAATAGTTAAAAGATGTGGTTTTTGTCTATGATGTTGCCCTCTTTTATGAAAAAGAATCCATTACTTCATTCGCAGCTTCATGAGGCTCCACATTGTCTGAGGCATGGAATTGACCCTTCCCCCTCTGAAAGTCTTCAAAGCATCAATTGCTGGTTGGTTTTCTCTGGGCTTTAGGGTGGTCCCAGCCATATATATATATTTTTTTTTCCCTCTACTAACACTGAAGTCCAGGCTGCTCTATGTGGGAACCAGGATAAACTTAAGAGCTAATGGCAGAGGGAGATCCCCATAGTCATAACAACTATCAGGAAGCACTCAGGAATTTCTCCATTGCAGTTTGGTATCTAGGAAGAGAAGTGAAAAGGATTGTGGAAGAGAAAGAAAAGAAGATGCTTCTGTAAGTAGAGAAAAATAAATCACTCCCTGTCTGTGGACTGCTGCTCTCCAGCAAGTTTCCATACAGGCTTCAGGAAGGGGATCTACAGGAGCAGGCACTGTATTCCTAGGATGCTCTCTGCTCCAAGTACATCACGGGTGGGAAATTTCACCCAGCAGCATTCATAAAAGTTCAGTGAGTGCGGGTCAGGTCCACCACATGGGCTGAGGACATACAAGGCTCCACCAAGGAAAAGATGTATAAGGGAAAAATATAATCCAGAGCAAGGATTGGGAAGGATCATCCCATGAGGAACATCCTAGGAGAACAGTACCCACTGTTGGTACTGGGTAGGCAGCTGCATGGGCAGCTCTGCTCCCTTCCTGCCCTGTTCCTCCCTCTGGTGCTTGTTAGTTTATTTGTTGTGTTAAGGGTTTGTCATAGCTATACATTTCCACAGAGCTCCCCTTAATCACCAACGAGGATCAGTGCACAAGTTGCTGATGCCTGCATTTTGAAAAGCCTTTATTGGGCCAGCAGTAACACTATCACTGCATTAGCAGCTCCTGCAGCAATGTCATTTTAATCACTTTAATGTATAATGTGGACCTGAGTCTTCTGCTGTACCAAGGGCTGCACCTCCAGCCTAACCCTCTCTCGGGATGCACAGCTTGGGGCCAGAGACTAAGAGTTTCTTCTGGTGTCTGCAAGCCTGGATGCTTTTCTGATGACAGACTCGGTCAAACACAGATGACCAAGCACAGTGCAGGGAGGAATGAGGTGAAATGTAGTGCTTTGTGATACACAGAAAATCACAGCTGCTCTCCGAGTCCAGCTTGGCTTTCTGCTCCCTGGGTCTGTGTCCCCCTGCCCCAGCTGCCCCTTCCCAAAATGCAAGGTAATGAGAAGGAACTAAGCACATCAGCTCATTAAAGTGGGTTTGTTAGAAGACAGATTGTCATGTTAAACAAATATGTTTTAAAAAAACTAAATATTGTTCCCTGGGCTGTGCCCCTCATCTGGGCCATTAAATCTGAAAGGGGGAACTACAGGTGGTTCAAAGCTGGGCTCAGAAGCTGATTTTCACTTTTTGTACTACTAGCAATTGTCAACAACTCATTTTCAAACATCATTTTCTTCTCCTCATTTCCCAGTGCTGCACTATGCGGACTGCAAGCATGGCAGGAGCTAAACAAAACAGTCTTCAGGACTTACAAAAAGACACCCCACAAATGCATTTCCTAGACCTACAGCATCCTCTTATTTCTTACCAGTCCCTAAACCTCCTGATGACAGAGGATGGGAAAGGCTGCCCATCATTAAGCAGTTGGCTTTTTGTAAATTATGCAAATTTTATCAATCTAGTGACAAGGTGGTGAGGAAATGGAGCAGGACAGCTCAAGTTTCAGGACTCCACTGCTGCAAGTTTCCAACTTGCATGAAAGCAAGCATCTTTTCAGAGAGGAGGAGGGAAAAAACCTAACTTTGGGTTAATCCAGCATTTTTTTTTGATTGGTCCCTTGGTAGTCTGATTAATTTTGAGTGCAGATGTCTATACTTTCCTTCTCAGAACATGCTCAGTACTCAGGAGCAGCCTCACCGTGCCGTATTTCTTTCTTGCCACACTGATCTTGTTACAGTTGTGCAGCAACATATGCTAAGGCCTTATTACAAGGGATTCCTATAAATGGCATAAAGGATTAATAATGTATTTATAACACAACTTGGTTTTAGTATAAAGTGATCTATAAATTTGTAATAAATGTTTTATAATGTTTTTGTAGCCTGTTATAAATGATAAATGGGAGACTATAGATGCCACATCAAATATTCATGCTGCATTGTGTGCATTATTATGCTGTTTCTGTTCAGGAAACCATTAATAATAAAGTGAATGGAGATGTAAAAGTTGCTGACATGCCCAGCAAGGCATTTATAATGAAATGTATAATCCTTACCATAAAGTAAATACATTGGCCAGTGATTGTTGATGAAATGGAAACACACTAAATTATTTGTGAGGTATTTATATATTAATGTATATTATCCATATCATGTCATAGAAATGCCATTAATATATTATATTATATGTATTATTAATTATTTTTTCCTCATTTATAGGCAGCTCTGAAAGCCTTACCTTGTCTCCTGGGCAGTTTTGCCAGCTGCACGAGATCTGGTGAGTTATTTTACGGGATGTGTGTGCAGGGAGGGAGAAGGGGGACGGCCCTGGGGCTTGGCCAGCGTCCTGCTGCCCCCGGCCATGGCTGCCTGGCTGCCTTCCCGGCTCCTTCACCCAGCCACCCACCCTGCTGGTCCCCTCTGCAGGGACAGGGTGCAGGGTGGCCGCTGATGTCCCTGGGCAGACCCTGTGCCCACGGCAGGAGGAGAACCCTGGGCGCACCCGTTCTCCATCCTCCCTCCTCACACCTCCCCCGTGCAGCTGCCCCTTCACGAAGGAAACGTGGGCTGGGTTGTTTTGTTTTGTTTTGATTTGTTTTCTTGGTGGGTGTACGAAGGAAACCACCTTTAACCCCTCGGCGGAGGCCCAGCGTGTGCGGTCCCATGTCCACCCTCCCCCCCCCACCGGCCACACGCACCGCCCCGCAGCATCTGCTCGGACCCGACCGGACCTGACCGTCGCTCCCCACCCCACACACAACCCACACCCCTATTTCTGTCGGTTCTGCCCCCTCGGCTAAGCTCGGCCCCGGGGCGAGGCGGAGGGAGGCCCTGCGGGGCAGCCGCCCGCCCCTCTCCCCGCCCTCTCCCCGCCGGTAGCCGCACGCCCGCAGCCCGCGGCTCGGCAGCGCTCGGGGCTCCGGGAGAGCCGTCCCGGGGGACGGGGGCTGCTGCCTCTTCCCCGCTTCCCCCAGAGCATGGCGGCCATCCAGAACCTACAGCTGTGGTGCAAGCAGCAGTGCGAGGGCTACCGCGATGTCAGCATCACCAACATGACCACCTCCTTCCGCGACGGCCTCGCCTTTTGCGCCATCCTCCACCGGCACCGGCCCGACCTCATGTGAGTACCCTCGCCGGACGTCGAGGCCAAGACCCTCGGCTGCCAGCTTGGGCTGCGCTCAGCTCCACACCGAGCTGCAGACCCCAGCCCTCCATCCCGCATGGCCTTTCCCAGGGGAGCTTTTCCGTGGGGGATGCTGCAGTCGGGCAGCCCTGGCCGGGAGCTCTGCTTGTACCCACGCTGAAAATCTCCAAGTGAAGAGCTCTGCTCGCTGCCTACATGCCTACATTTTTTTTTCTTTTTATTTTTCTTTTTTTTTTCTTTTTCCTCTTTATATTTTTCATTTTTCCCATTTATTCTCTCTCTAGCTGAAACATAAATATTTTCAATGAGTCCTTTCCATTGTAAGGCAAGCCCAGGCAGCAGTGCCTTGGGAAGTGTTTCCTTCTTTGCTGTTCATGTTTGCTCAGGCAGGGCTTTCCTTGCTCAGCCTGTCAGCAGCTCAGCTGTGTGTGAGCTGGGAAGTGAGGGCTATTTAAACAAAATTCAATAAAAAGGTCGGGCCTGGCAACTGCTGGATTCCTGCACTCGTTTTTCCCATCTAGAGCTCTGTCTGGGAGAGGCAAAGTGGTTTCCACCCCTTGCTGCTGCCCTGTAGGTTTTGGCCTGCCTCTGCCCAAATGCTAAGACCTGGAAAGGTGAATGGCCAGAGGGAGACAGAGATCCTGCTTCCTATGTGTGCTTTTTGTTTCACTTCGGGGCTCTTTGGACTTTGTGGGGGGACACACACACACAGCTGAGGCAGGAGGTCAAGGCACAAGGGAGCAAAGATTGCCCACAAGTATTGATTTAAGCAGAGGTCTGTCCCAGCCAGATGTGTCCAACTGGTAGAGAACCAGGATGGGTTTTCTGTACTGCACTTTTCCTCCTGTTCCTTGATTTTGACCATTCTCCTCATGCTCCCAGGACAGCCTGTCACTTAGGTTTGTGTGTGCAGGTCTCTTACAGATGTCTTGGTTCTGGTGGAAACCTAAGGAGAAGGTCTCCTCTTGCTTCTGTTGTGTTTAAATGTGGCAGGAGCAGGCTTGGGCAGTGGGAAGTTGGTGCTTCGGGTACTCTTTCTTTGTAGTCCCCAGTGCTTGGGCAGTCACCATGGAGTGTTGCTGTGTGTGGCTTCCTGACATTCTGTCATATCCATGTGACTCCAAATATTTCCTTTCTTTCCTGATTCAGTCACAAAGATACAAAGTACCAGGGCAGAAATGTTGATGTGACCAGGAGGTCCTCATAGAGGGAATGTGACTGCTTCCTGGCCAACTCTGCAGCTGGCCCACTCAGAGCATGGATGTAAATGGGCTTAGTGACTTGAGGGCTGGAATAATCCTGTTGACCATTTTAGTGCTGTTTATAATCCTTAAGCTATGCATCAAGGCTTGTGGATAGACACATCTTAAATGAATGTTCCTTTGCTGAAGAGGGGAAATGTTTCCTGTGACATCTGTCTGTTACCATTCATTTTCTTTTATGGGGGAAATTCTGCCTGACTTCATCCAGGACCTTAGAGAAACTCTCTGTGACTTGGACCAGCTCAGCAAAGATTTCCTGAAGGTTAAAGTCAAAGAAGCTTTTGACAGTGACCTCCCTTGTCGGTGTCAGTGGTGTAATACAGGAAAGCACCAGGTGTATCCTTGGCTGGGCAAAGTCCTGCTGGAAGGAAATTATGCTTTCAAGTGTTTGGTGGCCAGGGCTGCTGGGTGTCATGTGTCAGATCCTGGAGCTGGATTCTTGTGCAAAGTCTCCCTGAGTCTGTAAAAGCTTCTCTGGGTGTTGACAGTGCAGGAGCCACCTGCAGAGAAGTGTGGCTGGGTGCACGTGTGGCTGTGACTCCTGCTCCCAGGGGCTTCAAGTGGTGTGTCCTGAGCTCCTCCCCTTGCTTCTGGCAGAGGTCCTGGTTGCGGATTAAAAGCATCGTACAGGAAATAAAACTAGTAAAGGAAAATAGATGTTTGGAGCATTTGCTGTGTTTGCAGCAGCTCTGCTTGATAGATCACTTGCAGAACATGATTCAGTCATGGCATCAGAGTTTTGCAACAGTGTGTTTTCCATCTTGTTTTACACAAATAACATTCTTGGGCTCTGGAGTGCAGGGGATTTCTCCCTGCAGGAGCCTGAGAAATTCTCAGGAAAACTTCAAGCAATTACTCAACATGGTCATAATCACAGGCTTCTCTTGTGGGGTATGTGGCTCAGAGGACAGGCTGGTGGCAGTTTCTCCCCCCTTCCTGTTTTCTTACTGGAAAACATGGAAAATATGATAACTTCTCTCAAACTTGGCTGATGTCTCTTCGTTGTTGGTGAACAGAGCAGGCTGTGTAAAAATTTCAAATGCATTTACCACTCACTTCCCACTCACCCAAGGATGCTCTGGGGGAGGAGGGGTGCAAGTTGAGTTACCATGGAAATGGATTTCTCTTTCTGTCCCAGCTGAAGAGTGCTTTTTAGCCAGCACCAAGCAGACACACACAGTGTCTGGCAGAACCCAGATCACTTTCTGGGCTGATTACACCAGAGGAACATGAAGCCTCATGGCAGGAGGTGAGGTGTGTGATGGTGAGGGCTGTACAAGCTCCAGCCACATTTTCAGTGGCCTTGGCTGGATCAGTGGGTTAGAAGAAGCAGGGGAGCCATGCACACTGGCTCAGATATTAATGCCAGATGTTGAGGAAAGGTTTTGATTAAACTCCTTCTCTTTGTCAGGGTTGTTGCTCTTTCCCAGACTGTGAGCTGCTGTTCAGCTTGGTGTTCTGGGAATGGACTGCTTGTGAAATCCCCCTCTGGCTGCTGAGCAGCAGTGGGTGTCCATTCCTCCAGCAGCATTTCTTGGGCTGCTGTCAGCTCAGTGGGGCAGGATGAGGCTGATAGTCACCAGCATGGACCTGGAGGACCTGGGCCATGCTGGGGACAGGTTGCCTGCACTGTCCATCTCCTCAGCAAAAGGCTGGGGTGAAGCAAGAGCTGCTGCCTGCTTGGCCTCCGTAGGGTTGTGGTTTGTGTGACAATGACAGGCAAGAGGAGGATGGTTCTGGGGTCAAACAATCTCATGTGTTGTTAATCACTCCCAGCAGCACACTGAGACCAGAGCAGGCATTGCTGAGAGGAGGACAAGTGCAGGGGCCACATTTTCCACTTGGGATTCCCAGCCATGTTCCCCCTCCCTAGATTTTCTGCACCTCCAGAAAAGGTCCTGTTCCTAGCAGAGTGTGCTGGATTTGAACCCTCTGTTCAAGGACTGTGAACAGGCAAAGAGTGCTTCACTCTTTTTCAGTGATTCTTCTGACTGTGCATATCTTACAGCCTCTAGATAAAATAATACAACAGTGCTGAGAGGCAGAAGCTTTTGAGGTCATCAGGGCTCTGGGGCTTTTCTTTTGCTTTGTCTGTTCCAGGGGAAAGTTTCCAACCAAGTTAGTGCTTCCAGCAGTGGCAGCAGAGATTCCTCCTAGGGAAGCAAAGGACTGTGGCAAGGTTTGGAAGTGCTGGGGTTGTGCAGCTGGAGCAGTGGGTGCTCACAGAGATTCTGTGGGCATCAAAATGCTCAGCTACTTTTTGCTAAGAGAAGGATTTTTTGAGAGCTCAAAACTTCACTTCTATTCACATGCTGGTGAACTCCACTTTGTTTATAACACTGGAGGCCCTCTCTTGGGTCAGATTTTTATTTCTCACCTCTTTCAATTAATTCAGTTGCCTGTGTTTTCTCAGTGGAGAACTCCTGCTTCTCCATTTGTAATAGCTTTGCTTTCTTAGGATTACATTGGTCCAGAGAGCTTTGATTCCAAGAAAGGAGATGCACCAGCACGATCAATGTCTAAAAGAAATAGTCTATATAAGCAGTTCACCTGACTAACCAGAGAAGCAGTGATGCTGGGAGAGCAGGAGGCTCTTGGAAGGACCATGTAACCTGATTGTTTGCACTCTCCTGTGGGGAATAGAAGGGGATTTGAGACATTCATTGTCAGAGATTCAGATTTTTAGGTCTCTCTGACACGCCATGCAGTGTCAAGCTTCACACAACCACAGCAAACAGTATTCAGCAAAAGGCACTGATCACACAATAAATAACTCCAGTATTTTATGTTGTGTCTTGTGTGACAGCATGACTGAGGAAGCTGAAACTCCCCTTTCCTCTTGCAGGTGTTTTCCTGTGTTCAGGATGTCCCTGGGAGTGAGGCAGAGAACTGCTATCACCTCCTTCAGCTGGCTCTTAAAAAAGTTGATTTTCTTGCATGACACAAAACCGGATGATTGCAGCTATTGTTTCACTGAAGCTTTTTTGACTTGTAATTATTTTTGTTGCTCTTTTTAAATCCATTGTCTCAGGAAAGAGAACTCTCCGAGCACAAGTACTGCTTGAACAAAAACCTCTGCAAGTTCCTTTGATTTTTGCACAGGAAAAAGAATATGATTTAGAAGTGGGATGTGCCATATCTGTACGTGCTTCTTGGGGGAGTTTGACCTTTGGGTCTTATCTGTTGTTCATTCTCTCCTTATCCCACATTGCAATACCAGATGTAGGCTATGCCATCATGGGCAAACCTGTTTGAAGGAGCCTCTTGTATTTGTAATGTAATACTCCACTTTCTGTGGTAAGCAGATAAAGGACCTGGCTTGCTCCTTGCTGTTACAAGTCATGGAAAAAGTTCCCCTGCTGTGATACATATCATGTGTTTGACTCATGAATAGGTCTCTGCAAGCCAACTTTGCCCTGGCTTTCACACAGTTATCCTGCCTCCTCTCCAAGGTGAGAGACTGGTTAACAAGGGTAGGTCCACATCGTTTATAAAGGTGCTACCTACAACAGTGCAAAGTTGGTGCTGTAGCCTTTTCATCAGTGAGAATTTCCTCTCGGATACCTCTCTGTACCCTTAACTCTGTGCCAGTGGGTACAAGGGTTGTAAAGTGAAACTGGGTTTTAAGAAAGGAGTTGACCCTGCCCGCTTGCCTGGGAAGAAGGAAATGGTGTTGGAGAGCAGGGCTGCCAGCCAGCACTTGGTTTTGTATTCCCAGTTTAGCAAGTCACAGCCAGTTTAAAAGAAAGCTGACAGTGGCTGTTTCCTAAGCAAGGGACACACTCCGCTATGGGTGAGAAAACCCATTATTGTGACTCTGTTTTCAGTAGCACAAAACTCCCTCTCCTCTGTGCTTTACCCCTGCCAGGTCCCAGTTTCTGAGTTCCCAGCACAGTGGCATCTGGGCTGGAATGGAGAGAGGGAGAGCAAATCCAGGGAGCGGAGAAGAGGGAAGTGATTTCTGGGGACCTCAGAAAGGAAAAAGGATTGTTGACTTTGGCTTGTAACTGCGAACAGTAATTCTCTCTTCCTTTTCAGTTACTCATTATGATTACAAATCAAAGGTGACAAGCCCCAGGGAAAGGAGAATAAGATTCTTCAGGCAACTTTGGTGTTATCAGCTGCAGTATTGGGTTGTGGGCAGAGGTATTTCCCAGGCAGATTCCTGGTGCTGGTGGTTTTGTGGAGCTCAGGAGAAAAGAGGATTTGAAACCAGAATGTGTTTGCTGATGGAACTGGCAGCTTCTGAGATTGCAGGATCTGGGTGCATTGGAGAAGGGTGCTGTGCAGTGTGCTTTGGAGCTGAGGTCTGGCAGTGTGGAGAAAAGCAAGGATGTGGCTGTTTGGGAAGTGTTCAGGGAGAGAGTGTTGCAAAGCTGGGTGGCAGGAACCGGTGTATCTTTTCGGGGTGGGAGAGGAGCAAGGCTTGTTCTTTTTTTGATGGGGGGAAAAAAAAAAAAGAAAGCAAACCTCCTGAATCTGCATGGGATGTTTTGGCATCAGCACATCCTGTCCATGGGAGGCTGCAGGAGTCAACCCTGCAAGGGTAGATGTGCCAAAAATGTGTTGTGCTGCCTGTGGGCAGATGGCTGTGCCTGCTGGGGCTCCTGTATGTCTCAGTTCTGGGAGGTAGAGCAGGTCTGTGGCTGTCTGTGTGCTGGGATCTGCCCACACTGCTCCCTCAGAGTGGCTCTGAGAAGGCAGAATGGGATGAGGTGCTCTGCCCACTGAAGCTCAGAGGGGTTTGAGAAGCTGGAAGTGAAGCTGGCTCTACATCACCAGCCTGAAATTTGTCTCTTCTGTTTCAGAAACTTCAGCTCCCTCAGTAAAGAAAATGTGTATGAGAACAACAAGCTGGTAAGTGACATTTAAATTTTTACTTTTAGTCTAGCTTGGGACTTGGTGCTCTAGTTTGTGACTGCAGATGCAGTGTGCTGTATTCAAATCCTCTGCCTTATTCTGCATGTGTCCAGCTTTCTGACTTGTACAACACTGCCCAGGCTTGCTGGCTGCTTGAAAGCACTCTCAGACTGCTCACTGGCTGCAGTGATGCCTGTGTCAGGCATGTCCTGCTGTAACAGGAACTTGGAAGGAGGTGCTGGGGGTCAAGACATGGGCATGGATCTGTTGAGTACATGATACTCCTGAGGGACAGAACAGGAGCTGGGAGGTAGCTGGTGGAAGAGGGGAAGTGTAAAGAGTCTCCCCCCACTTCTGCTCATTTCCAGTGACTGAAGGCTGCTGGAAGGTGCAGGCATCCTAAAACCTCATCCCAACTGGACATTTCACTCCAGAATGGGGTTTGAGTTTCTCTTGTTCTCTGCACAAAGAAGGCAAAAGTTGGGCAGGCCAGTCCCCTCCTGCACTGGATTCAAGCATGAGCTTAGTGCTCCAAGGAAGGATTTTTTTTTCCTTCTTTCTCACAAAGAGAAGGGCAGTGGATTAAAATGCTTCTCTTCCCTTGGCATCCTTCCACGCAGCTTCGTTGTTGCTTGGCAGGAGCTTGGGAGGTGAATGAACCACAGCAGCTTACTTTTGTCTGGACTGTCTGACATCTCTGATTCAGTGGAGCCATCTGAGGTGGTCCTTGGCTCTGGGAGAGCTAAACTCACTTCTCCATGCACTTGGACCTGCACTGCTGAAAAATGTTACACCAAAAGAATGTGTTGCTTCTTTAAAGCCTAGCTTGGGCCAGCAGACAGAGGAAAAGGGCAACTGGGTGGTGATCTTGTTGGATGTGCAGGCAAGAGCAGTTCCTAGGAGCATGAGGATGCTGTAGTTATAGGGGACACATCATCCTAATGCTTGCTGCTCTCTGTGTGCTTCTGGCCAAACCAGTTGTGTGCAGAGAGTGTCCTCCTCTCTGTGGTCCAGGCAGCCCCTCGCACTGGTTCTGTGCCTGTCACACTGATCTCACCTATGGTGCTGTCTGGCAGGAGGTGGCATGGCCTGTGTTCTTGCTAGGCTGCACACCAGGAATGTCCACTGGTTGGACCAGTTGTGCAGCCAGTGCAATGGGGAACACTCCAAAGATGATATTAAGCACCAGGTTATGAGACAGGTGAGAGCCAGGCTGGGCTGGCAGCTGGGATGATGCAGCCAGTGGTAACTGTCTGAAAGTGTGCTTAATGTCAGCTCAGTTACATATTTACTGGGATACCCAACAGAATAAAATGGTAATTATCTTGCTAAAAAACAATGGCTGTTTGTTTCTTCTAAGTAGGAATAGTTGGCTTGTACACCACCGCTGTTTTGTGTCTGTGCCAGGGGTCGGATGCGGAGGATTTAATGTGCTCGAGTCTTTAATATGCTTCAGTCTTTCTTTAACCCTTTCACTGTAGGGTTCAGCAGTAGCCTTCCTTGTGCTTTTGCTCCTGCAAGTGCTGTTTTCCTTTGCTGTGCTGGCATTTCAAAGGGGGTGCTCCAACAGGAAGGGAAAGGATTTTTTCCTAAAAGCCAGGAAGGAAGACAGCTGGAGAAAATCCCTAGTCAAAGCCTTAGGCTGAGTTGAGCAAGTGCAAAGTTGCTTTATGGATATTGCTTTTTTCTTTTTATTTTTTTTTTCCATCCAGTAAAGGGTCTCGTTAAGAGGTAAAAGAAAATGTTTCTTCTCTCCTTTCCCTGACCTTGATCCTGCAGTTTCAAAGAAGACATCAGAAAGAGAAATATTTACCCCAAAAACATGTTAGGCAGCATGCAAACAGTTAAGCTGGAAGGAAGCTAGGTATCAGGAATTCTTTTGCATTATTCCTCTCTTCCCCCCAAGATTTCCCTTTTTTCAGATGGGGAAGAGCAGGCAGGAAGCTTTGCACAGCACTTGGAGATAGAAAGCTGCCTGCAGACACCTTCCAGCACACCGTTAATTGGGGAGTGCTCCAGGTTGGGCTGGAAGCGAGGCTGCCAGCCTGGCCTGACACATCCCCTTCTGCCAGGCCTTGCTCTTGGCATCTGTGCCCATCCAGCCAGAGGCAGGCTGGAGGATGAGAAGGGGAAGCCCAGGTGAGTTCCTCTGCAGTGAGCTCTGGCCAGCTTGCCAGGCCAGATTTTTGGCTCCCTGCCTGAATTTCTCAACGCGATGGCTGGAAGCCACGGCTCCATCGGTTCCTGCAGCAGCCATGGGATGTAGGAGTTAAAGTGGGGCAGCTGTTCCCCAGTAGAGTTATTATTTGAGCAGGGGTGTTTGCAGTGGAGTTTCTTACTTCTGATGAGGAACAGCCTGGGCTGGACAAGACTGCCTTGTTTTTATTATTTATTTATTTTTCCCCCTCTCCAGGCATTTCGAGTGGCGGAGGAGGAGCTGGGGATCCCAGCCCTGCTGGAAGCAGAGGATATGGTTGCTCTGAGGGTACCAGACAGGCTGAGCATCCTCACCTATGTATCCCAGTATTATAACTACTTCCATGGACGGTCTCCTAGTAAGTACCATATTCCCAGGAGGGGGGTGGGAAATCAAAATCGACAGCACAGAGGCCTTTTTATTTGAATGGAGGATCTGACCTCTTTACACACTGGCCTACAGTAGCACCAGTACTTTTGGAAGGGCACAGGGCTGTACCTTGTCTTAAAACTAGCACCTTTAAATTTAGTATGCAATCTTAAATTTCTTACAGTTCAGCCATACAGCAGCAGTGAAGGTTCCCCTCCACAGTCCCCAACTCAGCTTTCTTTTCTCAAACACTTTCATGCCTACTCTAGTCCTTGCCACACCAGAGGGCTGGTGAGAACACCAAGTCTGACAAGGCTGAACTTGTCTGTGTGGCTGTGCCAATGTAACAGCATCCGTGGCAGGGCTTGTACAGCACAACAGTGCTGATGGAAGGAAGCAGAAGAAAATGACCCCCTGAACTGGCATAATTGTGATAGCAATTCTTTCAAACATGAAACAGGCCACAGAGCTGTTATAAGGCATTATACCCACGTACTGAGGAGTTTAACTGGGCTCACAGGAGCATTATCATAGACTTGGTTTATATTTGGCTTTAAGCTCTTACAAAATGAAATAATACGATAAACCAATTTCACAGGTTCCTCCAGAGGAAACTTTAGAAAGTGGGACATGAATGACTTAACTGGTTAAGGTGAATCTAGATTGAAAAGACAGATACGTATTGAAAACATCCCACATCTTAGAAAGAAAGCACAATTCACTCCAAGAGCTGCCTCTAATACCTCTAATACTCTTCTCCCTTCTCCACCTCTTTATACATTGAAGCATGCTTTATTTCTCCCTCCATAACCTCTTCCCTCCAGCCTCTTCATTTTTTATGTCTTGTTTTAAAACCAGGCTGACTGAAGTCAAACAAAGTCCATTGTGTGTGACAACTAGTGCAAATCTGGGTCAGTTTGGGGTCTTTGTCTCCTCCCCCCAGCAATTTGCCCACCACGTCATCAAGCACAGCACATTTTTATAATCTCTGGTGTCCCACAAAACACACTGCTTGCATTCCTGTTGCTGTGTGTGTCTGAAAATGAGCCCAGCCAGGAATGTGCCCTCTGACACCAAGCAGCCTCCTGATACCACAGTCGTGCCCTTCACATTGGTTCCAGCAGGACACTCAGCCTCAGGGAGGCTGAGCTGCCAGTATCCTAGTGGGGTCGTGCATTTGCAGAAGAACAGAGCAGAATCCCCCCCATCTTTATGCTGGGAAGTGAGGGGACAGCTTGAGCCTAAACCATGTGCTGGGTTGGCTGTCACAAGTCCACTGTCAGTGTGGTGACAGGGCCCTGGGTGTTTGTTTGGACAGCTGCCTTTATTGAGAGAAGGCTGCCGGGAACTCTGCTTCCTCTCTGCTCCCTGCCCAGCCTCCCTCTGTATTTACCAAGAAGGTTATAATCCCTTTACAGACTGGTGGTTATTTTATTGGTTGCTCTTAAAGTGAAGCTGTGGGTCAACTGTATCCCACAAGGAACATGTAGACATCTCATTCAGGAGAACAAGTTGTGCAAAAATAACGTCCCTGAGAGACAGATCGAGGGGTCTTGTCTGTAGAAACTGTGTACGAAGCCTCCCTGGGCTTCTCAGGCCATGGGGAATCATTCCTTGCTTCATTGAAGTGTGTTTGGGATTCTCTTTCCTCTACCTGTTGTGAATGTAGAGTGGTTCTTTTTAATCTGAGAAGAGGATTGGGCATTTGCAGTTTTCTTGAGGCAAGTCCAGTCAGTTCATGCAGCAGATCCACTGTGGCATCTCCAAGCCTCTGTCATCAAATTATCCATTTTTAGGGATTATTTCTATGGGTTTTGTATGGGTTTTCCTCATGTTATCTTAAAATCTTCCCTTTTTCCTTTCTTCCAGTTGGAGGCATGGCTGGAATCAAGCGTCCTTCCTCTGAACCTCAGGAGCAGCCTCTTGGGAAGAAAGCTGTTTCAGAGCCTCCTAAGCCAGTGCTTCCAAAACTACCTCCTGCCCACCCACCAGCCAGAGCTCAGCCAAAGGAAACCTCCCTAGTAAGAAACAGGGTTTGGGGTGTTGTTTATACCTTCAGTCTCTAAATATTCATCTCATTACATGGGGGATTTAATCCAGAGGTCTGGTTGGTTACTGCACAGATTGAGGTGGCGGTTGTTGGGAAGCCATCACAAGCTGGGATTCATCTAGTGGTGAATAGGACATGACTGTGATGTTCCTAGATTGGGGGTGGAAATGTTTAACAAAATGTATTGTTTTTGCTAGAAAGCACTGATTTAATTCTTGGAAACAGTTTCAAAGCAGAGCAGGAACAAAATGAGGGTGAAAGCAGGGAAGCTTCTTTGTCACCAGGGTAAGGACCTTTCCCAGCTAATTCAAATCATGCATTTCTGCACTTCAGTTTCCCACAGGCAGACAAAACACCCTGGTCCTCTGCCTTTGCTGGGAGCAACTTCTCCTTACTCTATCCTCCCCGTGGCTGTTCCACTTCAGATGAACCAAGGGGCCAGAATTTTCTGGGCATCACTTCTCTGCCCCAGCCCACTGGCTGTGCATGTCAAATGTGCACCTGGGACCTCTATGGTGTTGCCTGCTCCTCACCCTTTTTCTGCTTTTTCCCCACAGAAAGGGGTCCTGGCAGAGAGTGGGAACATCCCCAGCAGCAGCTGTGGGGTCTGTGGGAGCCACGTGCACCTGGTGCAGCGCTGCTTGGTGGCTGGGAAGCTCTATCACAGGAACTGCTTCAGGTAGAGTTGGGGACAGGGGTTTGGGGCTTGCAGAGGGGCAGCCTTGTTCCTTTGGGGATGGAGGGGAGGGGGGACTGTGTGGGCACTCGAGGGAATGGATTTCACAGCCTGCGTGGTACCTTCACCCACCCTGTGCTGGCAGTGGAAGCTGTGCCTGCACTCTCAGCTGTGTCTCAAAGACCTCCCAGTGCTCCAGAGATGTTTTCTGACACTTTTCTTATCCACAGATGCAGGCAGTGTTGGAACGTGCTCCTTCCTGGAAGCTACAAAGCTGGGCCTGAGCCTGGTACCTTCATCTGTACCAGCCACCAGCAGCCAGACAATGTCCAGATCTCTGGTCTCTCCAGCACTGGGAACAAACCTGAGAGCACCCCAGCCCCTACTGCTGCCAAGACGTTCCAGAAAGCAGCAGAACCCAAGAAATCAGAGCAGGTGTTGAAGAAACCCAGCCAGGAAGGCCTTACTAATTCAACCAAGCCATCTGTTTCATCTTCTGGAAGCTCTGGCTTCAAAAGCATAAATACTTCATGGTCCTCTTCAGCTGTAAATAAATCAGATGACTGCAAAGGTATCCCACTAGGAAATAAAACAGATCACCGTGAGGCCCCAGCAGGGCCTCTTTGGACAACCTCCACAACAAAAATACAGCAAGCCAGGGAAAATTTTTTTCGGTCGTTGGAGACCTCCAGCAATAAAACCTCTGACACTAAAAACCAAGTCCCTTCTTTTCATGGCCTTGATAAAACTGCCTCTGCCAGAACCAGTACTGGGTTCAGTTCAGCAAGTACTGAGAAGGATCAGGCACGTAACCACATTATACAGGCTCTGGCTGGATCAAACATCTCTCCAAACAGGCCAGTAGGACTCAGTTCCATTGGCACCTCAGTGTCCAGCAGGTGAGAACTGTTTCTCTTTCCCTTTTTGTACTCCTATGATGACTCTTGAGATAACCTGGAGAAGTCCCTGCATCTTTCTACCCTTGTCCCTGACTGCTCTTGTGGTTGAGATTTAAGAGACTCATCCAAGTCTTTGGAACAGAGGCCACTAAATGGTCGGTCCTTTCAAAACAACTCATCAGTTTTGTTTTTTTTTGCAGTGGCAAGTTTTCTCCCCCTAGTTCTCAGTGGCAGAGTCCAGCTCCAAAAGCACAGCCCAGCAAAACAGGGTATACAGCACCAAAACAGGAAAAGATTACAGACCCTCTGCCCAAGAGCCAGAATGCCAGCAAACCTCTTGATTCTGTGCACAAGCCAGGGTCAAAAGGCATCAAAGGTGAGATGACTGGTTCACACACAGCTCTGCCTGGACACTGTGTGCCAGCTTTGTGCCTTTCTCTTGGACAATTACAAAGAATGTGTCAGTGACTCCTGCACTCTCTATTTTATGGCCACACGAGGGTTTTCTGAGTTCTGGGGCTCAACATATTTTCATTTGTTCCAGTGCAATTGCTCCCTCTAGCATAGCAAATTTTTCTTCTCTGAGGATCTCCAGGTATTTGAAGTTGTACCAGCTGTCATCAAATGTTGGAATCATGATGGATTTCAGAGGCTTATGTAGGCTTTCCCAGAGAGGAGACCTTGCCAGAACTTCAGGATGATTTTGTGATTGCAGTTGGGGCTCACTCAGCCTCCTTGTCTGTTTGGAACTGAGCTTGCACCATGGTGACTGCACAGGGGGCTGAGGGATGATGTTCTGGGGGTATCCAGTGTCTCAACCACTTCCAGATGGCCTTTTTTTGGGCCAGAAGCAGTATCTGTCTGCAGTTTGTGGGGTGTTATGTCTCCCCTGCTTCATGCCTCATCCTTTTGTCCCTGAAACCTGAACTGTTGCTGTTGAACATTGCTGTTCATTTACACTGTGGCTGTGTTTCTGTAGCTGCAAAGGGTTAAAGTGTTTGAGCCAAAAGGGGAAAAATGCCACCAAGGTTATTTACTGCCTATTGTACATGTGTCTGCCCATGTTAAACTTGTTGAAGTGGTGCTGGTTTGCTGCAATAATATTATAGTATCTACCCCAGTGGATAACTTATCTCCTAACATCTCTTGAGACACAAATCTGGCTTGTTTCTTTTTATTAGATCTGAAATTACCTTGTTTTGTCCTTTCTTTTTAGGAAGCCTGGCTGTTGGTGAAGACAAGTCTGAGAGCCCAGCAGAGTGGAGATCTCTGTTGAAGCCTGCAGCCAACAAGTGAGTGTCTTGGAGCTGATGGGTCTCTGTGACAAGAGAATGGGAATGTCCATATCTGCAGCTGTGTGTGGTGCTGCAGGTTTCTGTGCTGATAGGAGAGAAGACCTCCTGTGTTTTAATGCTTCTCTGTTTTCAACTATGCGGTGGAAGAGGCAAAGGCTTTCATTTCTGGGGAGGGAAAGCATATTTCAAGTTGCTGGACTCTTCATTAGAAAAGCGTGACCCTCCTGGATGGAGATCCCACTGAGGAAGTCCAGAATAGTTCCTGTGGACCACTCTACAAGAAGGATGGTTTCCTACCTTTGTCTTTCTTCTTTGCAGAGACCAAGGTGGCTCTAAGAAACCTACTCATAACTCCCAGGTGGGAACAGGGAGCTCAGCACACGAGGAGAAAAAGCCAAGTCCATTAGTTGTCCCATCAGCAAAGCAGGACTCTGGTATGAAGGATACAAGCTTTGCCTTCATTTTGGTAGGCAGGCAGGGGCAGGCATGAGTGCTGCAAGGCACAAATAAGGTGAAAGACTGCACTGCTTTCAGGAATTTTTTTCTCTCAGTACCTGCTTTGGTCCTTTATTTGGGGAGTCATCCTTCCCCAAGGAGATGTTCTTTACAGGGTGCCCTTCTTCTGCAAGACAGCTAGCAAGATTTTGCTTACTCTCTCTTGCATAAATGTGCAATGGTGAGAAATCTTGGGGATGGTTCCCAACAGTTCATTCCTCTCCTCTACCCTTCTTATACTCTGATCTTCTAACTGGTGGCTTCTCGCTGTTTCCTCTGAGTTTTGCCCCTTGCTACCAGTGAGAGAGAACCAGGACTAGAAATGAAGGTGACTAATGAGGAGAACCAGAGATGCTGGGCAATAAAGGGATTTTTATAAGATGAGAGTTGAAATTTCTTACTCAACACCTGCCTGTGCTTCTTAATCTCCAGCTTCATCTGGTGGATTCACGAAGAAAAAGTTGATCCCCAGCTCAGATCTTATCAGGAGCTGTCAGAATTCAAAGCAAGGCTGGGAAGACCCGGGGGGCTCTGCCAAGAAGGAGGAAGAGGGCAACCAATTGAAGAAAAGCACTGCCACGTGTAAGGTCTCTCCTGCCTGCTTAAAGGCATTCTCTCCTCTGCACTGTCAGGACAGCCTGAGTGGTCAGTGTGGGAGATGTGTTCCTGAGTTTTCTGTGGCTGTTGTGATGGGGGAAAAAAAATCTGTGTCATTAATTTTTATTAGCCATCTTGGCTTAAGCAGGAACCAGCCAGACCAGAGAATTCTGTGGGAAGGGAAAAAATTAAAATAGGGATTGTCAGGGTCACTGCCCTGTCATTCTTTATACTCAAAGCTATGAAGAGGACCATCTCCTAATTTGGGGAACTAGAATCTAGTTGATGCCTCTCTTCCCCTTCAATTGAGTGGCTTTGGGAAATGAAAGGAATGCAGAGAACTGTCAGCCAAGGACTCCAGCTGGCAGGACCCACTGTAGCAGCAGCCAAGGCTGATGCTTCTGGGACTTTCAAATATGTCCTGACCAGTTTGTCCCTTCCCTTTGTCCAGTTTCTTACTCCTGTATCTTCAGCCATAGCTTTACTCTGCACCTCTCCTCCTTTGCCCAGTTGTCCCAATACAATGCAAATGAAATTTTCTGGAAGGATCTCGATCTTTGCTGCTGTCCTGTTTACTTGACTTGTTTGTTCTTCCCTTTCTTTACCCTGTCTGGCATAACAAGTGTTACCTGTTTGGGCTAGAAGGTCCTCACAGTAATGCTCAGCCCTGGCTCTGATGTTTGTCTTGGAGCTTGCAGGATGAGTCCCAGTGACTGAGTGGCTTCCTTTAGTATTGGTTACCGGGTTCCAGCATTGTTCTTTGCTTGAACCTCTGATAGCAACAAAACATTCAAACTCCAGCTGTGGTGCCTTTTTTAAAAGCTTAGCATGCCTCCACTGCCATCATTTTCCCAAAACTTTCCATCCCTCTCTTTTTTTCTCCTCATACTCAGCCACATGGTTCAGCATTACATCTTTCCCAGGCAGTGAGTTGTTAAGATAAGGGAGGCTGCTGGGTAATGCCCACTCTGGGAAGCTTTCCCAGGAAGTCTCCCCACATTTTTCATGTGTGTGCAAGTCTCCCATCAGGAAGGCTGTTCTCTTGCTGCTCTCCCTTGGCAGCCTGTGGATTAAGGACAGATCTGTTGCTCCTCTGCACAGGTCTCAGCACCCAGAGAGAGTCTGTGAAGTCAGCTGCCATTCCTGCCCTTAGTCCTGTTTGGGGCTGTGGATGATGAGCATTTCTGTAGATCATTAGTTTTCTTTGGCGTAGGTAGCATTTTCTTTTCAGAAAGGAGGCTCCAGGGTTTTCCTGCCAACTGTCCTACTTCCAGTTTGCAGGCAAGCAGCCAACCCATCTCGTGTCTGTCAAGACAGAACTTGAGGATATCGGGGGATATCAGACCCTGAGCTGGTCGGGACAGCATCATTTTACAAGCTGTTCCTCTCCAGTGACCTTGTCCTTCTTGCAGCTTCCTATCTTGGTTGGAGATGCTGCAGAGAGCAGCCAGAAGGAGCCTGAAGATGCAGGGCTGAGCTGGGAAAGGGTGGTGCTCCATCTTGGAGGAACCTTTAGGAGAAGTGGGAGTCAGAGGTGGTGTGTGAGCAGCAAACCAGCGACATCCAGAGGGAAGAGATCCTGATGGAGGGCAGCAGTGCAGGGACAACAGAGCTGGTTGCCACATCCAGCACTCTTCCTGGGAAATGCAATTAGAGGCAGGACTGGACAATTGGAGAACTGTCCTTGAGCTCTTCCTCGAGTCAGCACCAATTGCCAGAGGCTCTCAGGAGGCTCCTCTAATCTGCCTGTCCTATCTTTCTCCTTGTGTGTGCTGAGCCTGCACTGCTGTTGCCTTCCTTACAGCCCTGCTCTTTTGAAACCAGAGTTTTCCTTCCTATCACATCATCCACGTACGCTTCTGTTCTCTCTCTGTGGTAATTATCCAGCCCATCCCCTCGGGTATCCAAATACCTCACACTCTTCTGTAGTTATCCCTGCAGCACAGTTGGGCAGAGGAAGCTGAGGCA
The DNA here is from genome assembly GCF_036169615.1 of Heliangelus exortis. Taxonomy (NCBI): domain Eukaryota; kingdom Metazoa; phylum Chordata; class Aves; order Apodiformes; family Trochilidae; genus Heliangelus; species Heliangelus exortis. The sequence goes on along the minus strand of NC_092438.1, from coordinate 7,939,334 downwards.
CAGTGGAACAAACACACATTGCGTAAGAATTGATTTTAAGAGGTGTCCAGGGCTTGAATAATGCTGTGTAGTGGGGCCTGAGGGACTTCTCACCTAGGAAGTGTTTTGTGGAAGGAACTGAACCTTAGTTTCCTGAGACTTGTGCTGAGGTCCCCTAGACCATCTTTGTTTCATCAGTATTTACTGGTACATCTTTGTACAAGAGCACTAGAGGGGCGTTTTTAAATGTGTCTTGGCTTTTCCTGTAACAGTAACCCCATATTTCCGTTGTATATTTTGGAAGCTTAATAAAGGTTGGGTTTTCCCACAGTAAGGATCTTCAAGTATTAATGAGATAATGAATGAACATGGAAGTTAATAGTTTTGAGTGCAAGTTCCCAAGTCACACCTGAGTTAGGTGAGTGCCTATGGCCTGAGGGTGCAGGCAGCACCCTGTGACCAGAGAGTGTCTGAGTGTCCAGAAACGAGGTGTAAATCGGGCTCTGCTGATTCCTGCAGACACAGCTCTCCCCTTCATCAGACATGCTGATGCATATGTGTAGTCAGTGCCTTCTTTTGTTTGACAGGGACCTGTTGTGCTCTCTGGTGCTATAGGCTCTGTCCCACAACATTTTTTTAAGTTTGTTACTGCAATTCTCTTTTTTTTTTTTCCTTCCATTTTAGTTAAACCCTCTGTTCCAAAAAGCATCCAGACCCCTGAAGCAGTGTCACCAACTAAGGTATGGCTGGAAACCAGGTGTAAGGGGCACATGCTGGAGTTGCTGGTTATCCTGCTGGAGTCCTTGCCCAGAAATACCTGAGGCTGTCTTATTGGCAGGTTTTATACGAATTTCCAGAGAAGGGGTGAAAGGCTCTGTGACAGAGACAAGATGGAGAGACTGCCTGTTACCTCCGCAGGAGGACAATAGGGCCTGGAATAAGGCAGAGACAAACAAAGATCTGGTAGACATAGTCTCCCCCAAAAAAGGAGGGGGAATGTCTGTGGATTGACAAGAGTGAGTAGATGTTATCACCCACAGTGACTATATCACAGTGGTTTAATGTAGCAGTGGCCACTGCTCCGGTGTGAGCTCTGCATCTCTGCTGACACAGCCCTTTCAGGACATGGCTCTGCAGTTGGGCTCCTTATGTCATTTTCCATCTCTGTTAGGACTGTGACCTCAGCAGGGAGTCTGAGAGCACTAAGCTGTATTTGGTCCTACTTTTGTTTTCCTAGCTGCACCCAGACTATCTTCCTGAGGAGGAAATCCAGAAGAAGGTGTGTGAGATTGAGAAGCAACTGGATGAGCTGGAACTGAAAGGAGTGGATCTGGAGAAGCAGCTGCGTGACTGTGAGGGAGGTAAAGGAGTCCAGGGGACAGCTCTGTTATGGTGGGGAGGTGTGAGGCTCCTGTCCCATTCCTGGGTCATCATGGCTCAGGTTTCACAGCGCAGAGTTGAGCCAGTGACATGGAAGATGATCTGGGTGTTCTGAGGTAGAGTGCTTACTGAATAATCCTTGAATATTCAGCAGCTGCATAATTTCCGTTGCATCCAGGAGTACCAAAGATGAGCTGTTTTCACTTGAGCTTGCCTATAGCCCATTTAAGTTATCCTAGGCTCTGTCTTGGATGTATGTTTAAGTTGGAAGACTGCACTGATGCAGCTTCTGAAGGAGTCTTGCCCTTTGTCTCCTTTGCAGATGAGTCTGAGGATGCCCTCATGGTGGATTGGTTCAAACTGATCCATGAGAAGCAGCTGCTGCTCAGACAGGAATCGGAGCTCATGTACAAGTAAGTGCAACCAGAAATTCATCCTTCTGCTTGGGCACTTTGCAGTAAGCAGGGCAAGTGAGGGAACATGGCAGCCCCCAAAAAATAACATGCCAATTGGTGGGATGAGGGAGGGCTTGAGGACATCTCTGGGAGAACTGCCAGCATACATCAGATACAGGCTGATGGGCACTGTTGAGCACTGATAAGCTCGTGGGGAAGGAAACCTTACATATGCAATGGAGAAAGATTCCCCTTCATCTGCCCCTTCTCCAGTGGTGGGCAACATAGAGATGAGGCTTAAATACCATATGAGAAGGTTCCAGCCCTGAGGCATGGAGAGGCAGTAACTCATCATTTCCACGGTTCTTTCTAGGATGAAACAGCAGAAGTTGGAGGAGCAGCAGTGGAACATTGAGACAGAGCTGCGACACCTGATGAGCAAGCCAGGTAAGAGCTGACTGCACTGAGAGTCCTGCTGGCTGCATGGAGCCTTCTGCTCTGCACACAGAGCTGGGGTGGCCTTCAGAGCTGAAGGACACTGCCAGGGATGGCAGTCTCACTGGGAAGATCTCCTGGCTTCGGAGCTGTTAGGTGCAGACTCCCTGTAACACCCAACCCACCCTCTCTGAGAGGATGCCAGGTGTGCCCTGGGCATGAGGATAACAACATTTGGGTCTGTACCAGGGACTTGCTGGACCAGGGTGGAAGCAGGATCTGCAGTGGGAAGTTACTCACTTGGGCTTCTCTTGTCTCTTGTGCAGAGGATTTGAAGACACCCAGGGAGAGAGAGCGAGAAAAGGAGCTGCTGGAGTCCTACCTGAACACGGTCAATGATCGGAATGATATCGTGGAGTGCCTGGATGAGGACAGACTCAGGTGAGGGCCCTTGGGCAGTGGGAGATGTGCCAACACTAGGGATGACTTACAATGGACTCTCTCCTCTGCCCAGGCTGTAGGGCTGGATGGATGGCTGTAATCCATTCTGCACCATGAGAGCTGGGTGGTGACTTGTCACCAACCATCTTGTCCTAAATCCTGCTTCCATTGCTTTCTTGGTAGCTGTGAGAAAGTGAGATCAGAACTGCATGTCATGTTTGCTGCTCTCTCAAGCTAATGCTGCTCCAAGGACAAGTGAGACGAGGACAAAACAAAATGTAGAAGGCGGGAAGAAGAGAGAGAGAGGATGGAGATGAGGAGAATGGAGACAGTGTGGGAGCTGCAGGAGGACTCTGGGAACATGAAGCCAGGAATGTGTTGGTCTGATGCAGAGAAAGAACAGATAGAGCTGAGTGTTGGATCTCCCCCAAGTTCAAAGGGAGGCTGCTGTGTCAAGTAGCTGGATCTGTGCCTCGTTTTGCTGAGAGCAGACCTCAGGGCATGGACTCCAGCTCAAGGATTCTATTAATCCCCAGGCTTTTGGCTCTTGCCCAGGCCCAAGGAGGTAGCAGTGAGTTCATGCCCAATTGCAGTGAGCACCTTGGGCTGCTGGTGTCTCACCCTCTGTACATCTTCTGGGTGTGGTGGTGTCTCACAACTTGGGAACTTGGATGATTCATAGGTCAGCTCTGGGAAGGGCCTCCATGCTGCAGTGCTGGACTGCCACAGGCTGGAAATCCCCACCCCCCCCCCCACTTTCAAGGCAACCACTTGTAATTTCCTAATGTCTATGGCTCCTCTAACTCTTGAGGTTTTTTTTCCTGAACCTCTCTTGAGGTGTGCTGTGGAGGTTGTTCATTTATTACTGGGGGAATAACAGCAGCCTTTACGTGTTTTTTTTTGAGGTCTGCCACTTGTGGTGAAACACAGCAGAATTTTCTAATTTCTATTCCATTACAGAGAACAAGAGGAGGATCAGGTGTTGGCAGACATGATCCAGAGGTTGGGTAAGGGCCCTTTCTACTCTGATGGAGCAGCAGTGGGTGGCACTCGGGCTGTGGGTCTCAACCTGCTCAGTGTTTGCTCCTTCTGCAGATGGATCTCTTGAGAGCCAGGAGTCAGAGAAGAAGAAGAACAACAAGTTCCGTTTGTCCAAAATATGGAAGCAGAAAAATAAGAGTAAAGTGCAGGAGTGATGTTCCCCTGCCCAGCATCTGAGAGAGTGGGATCAAAGGAATGTTCCATCTACACTGCTGCTTGCCTGAAGTCGTGCAGGACTGTGGGGCAGCTCCTCTGCTTTCTGACTTGGAGACTGTAGGTTTGTGGACCAAAGAGACAGTGTGAGCATGGAATCTGAGGGCACTTTTTTGCAGAAGATTGACTTTTAAGACTGTTTTCCTTCTTTGGACCTAGTTCAAGAGCTGACTTCAGCCTTGTTGGCAGCTCAGGAGGGCAGAGCTCTATTTGCCCATCCTCTGCTTGAGTCATTACAGTCCTGAATGTGGGAGCATGGCACTGCATGTCACCCCTCAGTGTCCCCCTCATGCCATCCAGGGCTGTGCCAAGCACACTGCATTGGTGTGAAAGAGCAGCTCTCCCTTCCTCCCTCTCTCCCTCCCTGTGTTTGAAGTGGCTCTGTCCAGGATCAGTGACACAAAGAGGGAGGTGCTATGGGGCATGAGACATAAAGGGCCTCTCCCCTAGCCCAGTACAAACTGGAGCTGCAGGCTGGCAGAGAGCAAAACCATCTCCCTCTCCATGGGGAGGGATGTCCTAGACCCAGAGAGGTTTCAGTGACAGTGCTGGGTCCAGACCTCCTTTTGGGCGTTGTTGTAGGCTGGTTTCTCAAAGCCATGAGGGGTTGCTCACTGCTTCATTCCCTCTATGGGGGAGATTTTTAGCTTCTTTATTTCTCTGACTGCACAGCAAAGCATTGTAGCCCATCCTGCTGAAAATTAACAGAAGTCTTCTTTTAACAACTAGGTGCTAATTTGGAGCAGAAGGGAATTCCTGGGTTTGCCTCACCCCTGTGTCTTCTGCATGGGACCACCACCTCGATTCCTGAGGCTCTGTCCCTGGGGTGCCAGCGCCCTCAGGAGGTGCTGTCGTTCCCCTGGGTGGGACACAGCAGTATTTGAGCAGGTCCTAGGCTGATGGCAGTGTCTTTCCACTTTTCCCTCAGTCCAGTGACTGCAGCCAGACACCTGCCCTGTGTGCCAGCATCCTCCCTTCCCAGTAAAGCTGTGTAGCAGGGTTGGAGTCAGGCAGGGAAAGATCCCATTGATTCCTGATGCCTCTAGCACTGCTATGTGTGCCTTTCCCTCCTCCCTGCAAGTCAGGTCCAATGAGATTTCGCCGGGTCCTGTTTCCCACCTGGGTCTGGGACTTTGCTGGGAGTTTTGGTGCCCGCTGTGCCCGGTGGAAAATCGGAGGCGATGCGTCCCTACCCCACGAGGTGGCAGTGGGACTCTCTGTCCCAGGCAGCCCGCCCGGAGCACCGCAGGAGCGTTCTCCGTGAGGTACCAAGTGCCCGAGGGGGTTCCTGGTGCCCACAGCGTGTGCCTTGTGTGTGCATCTCCTGGGTCACCCCTGAGCTGCATATGCTGTTGTCCAATAAAGAGTTGCTGAAGCAAATCCCGGAGTCCCAGCAGGAGTTTGGGTGGATGTTGTGGCTGCCCTGGTGGCTGTCAGCAGTGAGAATTCCTCTTTGGAGATGGGTGGGAGCAGGAGGGAGGTGGACCTGTGATGGAGAGGATCCTCTGCCCAGAGCTTGCAGACCAACTGCAGGTCCTGGAGAGCAGCAGAGCCAGGGAGAAGGTGCTGACATTGGGTGCTGGCATGCTTGGGCTTCACCATCCTGGTATACTTTTGGGAAGCAATGCCTTTTCTGGGGCTGTGTGTAAAGGGGAGGGACCTTCCAGACCAGGGCATTAGCATCACATCCCCAGAGTTAAATTGGCCTGCACGGGCTGTCAGCTGGGAGGGGGGAGATGGAACCACCTCTGCAGAAGGAGAGAGACTTCCTCGTGAATGCTTCCCTCTCCCACCCAAACAGTCACTGGCTGTCAACATGGGGACAACTCAGCTTGTCCCTCTTCCCTCTAGCTTGAATTTGGGACTCAAAGGATTTGCATTTCCACCACTCCCTTAATCCAAGGCTTAAAATGAGCACCAGAGGAACTAAGCTGTTGGCTAAGGGGGAGAAAGGGAACAGCTTTTTTCCAGCTGCTTGCTTTCAGCTGAGCAGATTCCCCTGCCTGACCCCCCATTTGCTCTCCCAGCACAGGCAATTTTGCTCACCCTGTGGACGTTCTCCGTGAGGCAAACTAGGAGGATTTGGCTTTGGGGCTGAGGAGGCAGAGAGGTGCTGAAAAACCATCTCATGCCTACCTCTTCTTAGCAGTCACCCTTGAGTAATTAGGCAATCCAGGCACCCCCCTGTACCCAAACTGGAATCAAATTCCTCTCTGTTCTCCTTGAGAAAGGGCTGTTTGTGCTCTGCTGCAGCCCCATTAGAAGCCAAGCCTGAGGTCAGGCTAGCAGGGGGTTGACTGCTCCATTGCTGTGTGCATGTGGGTGTCTGAATTTCAGTGATGACTGAGAGCTTAATTGCTCTTCTAGGTCAGCTGCTCCACTTCCAAGATGATTTTCAAGGGGCTGAGCTTCCCACTCATTTCCTGATGGACTCCAGTTGCGTTCATGGCCTCGCCAGCTCCTGGATACCCAAAGTGCAGCTTCTGCTTTCTTCACAGCTGAAGAGAAGTGTGGGGGACTGGATGGGGCCTGGGGGCTGCATTCCTCAGCTTCTGCTGTTTAGGAGGCTCTTGGGGGGATCCTTTCACAGGCTTGGGGTGGCAGAGAGGCTGCTGTCTGCTCCAGCACTTCAAGACTGGCAGATGAAGCTGTGATTAGGCAGTGTGTGTGTGTGCGTGTGTGTGTCTCTCTCTCTTGTGCCGTTTTCTTTAATTACAATCTCGAAGGTAATTTCTGACGCATCATTAACAGTTCTGAGTAAACAAGGGGAATCCTCCAAATTATTCGCCATGAGCACAAAGGGAAATTGGCTTTCATCGTCTCCCTCTTCATCCAAGGAAGAAGCTGATCTGTAGTAGTTACAGGAAGAAAGGAAGCATTGTGACTGCCCTCGGGTGCCTTGTGTCAACTTGAGACGGAGCAGCCACCCCATCCAGTTTACCCAGTGCTGCCTGCAGCTTTTTGTCCCTCCTGCTAAGCTAAGTGCCCAGGGTTCATCATGATTTGGACTGCAAAGTGCCACTTGCCTGTGAGAGCCTTGGGTGTTGCTTTTGAATGTTCACCTCCTGTTTTCAGATGGATAAATTGGTGCCCAAGCTGCTCAGGAGTCAGACCAAAAGCATCTTCAAGGTTGTGTCTCAGTCTGGCAGGTGATGCTCTGGTCTTTGGCCATATGGTGAAGGGCAATGCCTGAGGTCAGTGTGGCATTGGGGAGGATGGAGCATCTATGTTTGGTCCAAAGCAAGAACTCAAAGGATGCAGGTGCAGCCTGTGATAGCAGGAAGTGGTCTGCTGGGGTATCTGGAGATGACCTCTATGCTGGGAGTCCATGCAAGGAGAACATTTCAGCCTAGTGCAGAACTCGAGGCAAAGTGGCTTCATTGGAGGGGTGGCTTTTGGAGCTCAGATGAGGCAGTAGCACCCATTGGAGCACCCACACCCCTCCCCACCCCACACAACATGCTGACACCCCTTCACCCATGCTCCAGCAGAGCATCTGCAGCAGCATCCAAGGGAGCGAAGGTTATTTATATTCATGTTGCAGCTCTGCCAGCCGTGACTCTGTTATCTGCCAGGCATGAATATTATTTGAATACAGAGTTTGTCGGGACCATTCTTCCGCCTGAAACGAGGGATTTGCAGTGGGATGGGAGCCCTCCCTCTGGCTGTCAGTCAGGAGGGGTTTCCTTTTCCTGTCTCGTTGGAAGCCGCGTCCCCAGCAAGGTGAGACAGTGGACACTTTTTCTCTTGTTAATATCCATGTCTAATCTCCTCTCAGAGGGGCCCTTTGTCCTAGACTGTAGCCAAGATGAGTAATTCAGGGATAGATGAGACGCTATAATTGGTTTGTGACAAATTAAAACATTTTTCCTTCGGAGCTGAGAGCAGGACTGTGGTCTGGAGCTGTCAAACGTCACGGGGGAGGGTGATTTTCAGAGTAAGCGCATTGCAAATTGGCTCCAGTTATGCCTTGGAGTCTGAAATTAAACTCCAGCTGGTGACTCTTCTGGGTTGGGGTTTTATTTTAGGGAGGGACAAAGGGAACATGTGCGGGGAGGGACAGTCTGATTGATCAAGAGAATGGGACTATTTCTGCATCATGTAATGAGCTGGGGACCGGAGTCAACCATGGTGGGGATGCTGGGGAGCACCCGGATGCATGATGAGAGTGAGCAGGCCTGGAGTTAGAGTCCACCATTGCCTCCCTTTCCTCAGTGCTGCTCTTGATAGTTCTTTCATCGTATCCCAGCAAGGAAGGAACATGATGGAAAGCTGCAGCTCACAGCAGCACTTCCCCATGGTCACAAATAGGTTCCAGTTCTGGAGCTGCAGGCTGCTCCTTGCCCTGTAATACTTGTTTTCCTGGATTAAGAAGAGACCCTCGCCTCTGTCTGGAGAGCACAGAACAGCTAAAAGTCTGGAACACAGAGGTGATGGGAACAGACAGTTTGATGAAATACTTGTTTGTCTCATTTTTTGTCTCTAATACCAAAGAAGATGGAGACCCAAGGAAGGGATGCCATAAGTTTTCCAGGGAGCCTGTATCTTAAAGTGAAGGTGACAGTCTGGAAGAGAAACCTGTAGGTATCAAAACAGAGAAAGCACAAAGGCTGTCAGGGAGCTGGAAGAGTTCAGACCCCGGAGGTGTCAGGTGAGGAAAAGAGAAGGAGATCTGGGCATCTTCCAGATATGAAGAGTATAACTAACAGGCCAAGGTGATGGTGATGGGGTTTTGGAGGACTTGGAAGGAAAGATCACAGGATCTGGTTTAGCAATGGGAAGTGCATAGATGCAGCAAATCCTGAAAGGCAGGATCAGATGGTGAGCTGTGACTGGTGTCACTGGCATTAAGACGTTAGCTAATCCGGTTTAAGGGGATAAGCCCAAGGAAAACTGTGGAGACCTAAATTGGAGCTTGTCACTCTTCTGTGGAAGGCAGAAGTGTGGAGGAGGAGGAGGATTTGCTGATGGTTGGTCAGAAACAGAGGGTGGCTGGAGGAGGGCTATGAAGATGAAAGGTCAGGAGGTACGGGGTGGGAAGGGCTGACAGGAGTAACTGAAACTGCATGAGGTAGAGAAACCATTTGCTGTGGCAAGGAGAGGCCATGGGACAACCTTTGGGAGGGATGGGCAGGTCAGATGGGTGTGGGAGGGGATGAAAGAAACTGTAAAGGGTGCCTAGGCAGAGATACCTATGACTGAGTGCAGTGAAGGGTTTACTGTATTTCAGAATTTACCCTCAGCTTTACCTTATTTTCTTACTACAGGTGTGACATTGTTCAATAGAATAGCAAAAGAATAGATCGAGTTCAGTTGCCTTGCTGATGAGGGCAAAAGAAATGCTTAGCTGCATACTTTTTATCAATATTGCTGGATATATTTCAAAAGGGAGACAAGGGAGGCACTGAGAGTTTGTAACTGGAATTGCAAGCTTTGGAAGAAATCACTCTTCTAGTTGCCATTCGTATATAACTTCCCTTGTTACAGTTTGTCCAGGAGCCTTCTGAGCTGCACGTTTGCTCTTTGAATAGCTCAGGCCCTGACTTCCCATAGTCCATCCTGCTGGGGAAACTGGTAAGGTAGCAGGGAATCTACAGAACCCCAGTGATTATGGTCTGGGGAGCTTATATGATGCATATCAAAGGCGGTCTGTGAATTGCGTAAGTGTGATGTAGGTCTGGCACTAAAGTGATAAGAGTCCTATCAAGGGAATAACTTAATTAACTGGTCTTGATCAAAGAACTATATGAATTCAATAGCCCAGTTTTCAGCACTAAATGAGGAAGTTGAGAAAAACTGCACTTGACGCAATTATCAATTTTCCTGTCCGAGGAGCTTTGAAGTGGCATTAAGAAGGGACAGTCTGTTGTGCCATTTAGGACAACTTTCTCCCTCCCTCAAGTGATCAGGAGGCAGAGGGGCTCCCTCTCCTTTTCAAGTCCTCATTTGAAATGGTCTGAAGCATAAACACTGGATGCCAAGGGGAACCCTATCTCAGCTTTCACAAGTTAATTGTTTCAGACGGTGTAAATCAGGAACAAAGAGCTGTCCTTCCTCTGCCATCCAGAAAAAAAAAAAAAGTCTTAATTTCCTTCTAGCTTTCATTTTGCTGATGATTTTGGAGGGTCCTGTTTAAATTCCAAAAGTCCTGGACTTTTTGGTCCTCCTGATGTATCTGCCTGGCTATGGGCTGATCAATTAATGTGCTGGGTATGAAAGCAAGGAAGGAGTTAGGCTGTAGAAAGGCTCTGTAAGTCTTGGAAATACCAAACACCGTGTGGGTTTGTCCCACTTGGATGTGTTTGTATTTCCCACAAGGTGGGTTTCTGCAACACCTTGGGTGAAAAAGAGAGGGAAGCATTGGGCCAGCATTTACTATAACAGAGGTCCAGACTCAAGACCTTTTTCCAGCTAAGCATCATCTTCTTGTGGGTCCCTCAGCTACCTCTTCAAACGGGTGCTGGAGTTGTGCTTGCACTTTGATTAATTAGTGCCTTTAAAGCATTAAAAAAGTCTCTAGATAATATACACAGAGGCCCCTTAAGCTCAGGGAGATGGATTTGCCTCTAGTATACAGGACTGATGTACCCAAATCTGAGGATGTAGAGGTGTGCTGCAGAGTAAGAACATCACCAGTCCCTTACATTGAATTCACTCATAACCAGTGATGAATCTTATGAGTCAGAGAGCAGAAGATGTCCTCTGCTAAAGGGGCATCAACCCATGTCACAGATGAAGGGACAAACAATCCTGGAACACAGTGTTATGTTGAGTCCCATGTTTCTTTGTCAATGTTTGGGAAAAAGAAGATTTTTAAAAGTGAGAAATCAAATGCTGTAACATAATGGGGGATAAAGTGAAAGACCTGTTCTGCCCAGGGGTTGGGTTTTAATGGATTTCCTGAGCGAAATCTGACTTGTGAATCTGGTCCAGGACTGGTGGTGTGGCTTGTCAGTGAGGTATTTGGCTGATGAAATCCACTGTTACAGAAACTGAGCTGTAACATTCTGCGTAACTGCAGGTATTTTAAGGGAGATGGGGAGGGGAGCAGCCCTGCACTGTCCCCTGCATCATTGCACACACTCTCCTCTGTTTGCTGATGGCTTCTCACCCCTCCTTCATGTCCTGGAGGCTGCTTAGGGAGAATCAGTGCAGTTTTCTCCACTGTTACCTTGGCAGACCTCAACCAGGTCTTCCAGAGAGGTGAGCCAATGCATTTAGATGCATCTCCTGGAAAAGGATGCTCAAACCTTGTTCATCCATCAGTGACAGTGGTGGGAGACAATCCCTACCACTTCCAGCTGCTGCTGCCAATGGACAGAATTCCCCACTCTTCTCCATCCCCTGGGCACTGTGCCCCTTCCATCAGTGAATACCTTGTTCCCAGGGCAGGGAGAACTGGGGATGCATCGTGTCTGCCAAGTACAGTGTGAGGCTGCTCTGAAAAGCTGAGAAGCCACAGAAAGCCCATGGGGATTAGTCCAATTTCCTTACAGCTCCTGCTGCAGAATGCAGATGGACTTTGGCTTCACTCTCTGAAGTGAGGTGCTTCCTCTTCCCGGGCAGAAAAGAGGGAATAATTTCCAAAGGCAGCAAGCCCAAGGTCTACTTGTTTGGGTCTTCCCAGGAACTGGACCGAGTGATGGAGGTGGGATGACCAGCTCTTGAAGCCATACCAGTGGTTGTTCTCCAGGGGGTGGAAGGAAGCTGGGTGCTGGTAGCTGGGAGGCAAAGCTGCAGCTGGCCACGCCAGCACTGAACAGTGAGGGCAATTAGAGATCAGAAGAGCTGGGGTGGCTTCGTCACATTTCCCTGCTGCCGTTCTAGAGGTGATAATATAATTCATATCAGAAGAGTTAGTGGGCTGAAAATGAATTGGAGAAATCAATCCAGAGGGTATAAATGAATTAGCATGTAAATGAGGACACTTGCTCTACATAGTTTAATATTGCCTGCAGCTGTAAATAATTCCAGGGATGGAATCAAAAGCCACAAACAACTTCATTTTTGTGCTCCTCCCCCGTCCGGGAGCACCTGCAGCTACGACCGACCCACCCTTGCAGAATCATTGCATTGGAAGAGAAGGAAAGGAGATGAGATGTATATCCATTTATTTTTTTTTCCCTGATTGGCCATTATTTACAAAGCTGCTGGTTTCATGCACCAAGCAGCTGTCTGTGCATGCACATGGCAGCTCAAGCAGCAGGGAAAGGGGAGGTGGGGTATTGGCTCCTGGGGACATCCTGTGCAGTGTCACCAGCCATCCTGGTCACCCTGTGGTGGGTCAGTGTGTGTCTGTGTGAAATAGCAATTTCTCATCAAGACCTGTAGCACGAGAGGCCTTGATTGGGGTGGAGGATTTAAACTTCCTGAGGGATCTAAGGGTGGGAGAGGGTGGGTGCTTGGAGAGCAGGAGCCAGCCCAGGGGAGCGGTTGCTTAAATAAAAGGGTGCTTGGAGCTGTCTGGAGAGATGGTGTTTCCAAGAGGGGACAGATATCCACTAGAAGCATGGTGGGACTTGGAGTGCTGTGTACACCCTGGAAAACTGGAAAGAGGTGCAGAGAGGGAACACTGGAGCAGGGAAGGTATCAAAAAGCCCCTTTATGAGAGGTGACTAAACAAGCACAGGTTGTTTAGCTGAACAAAATGAAGGCTGAGTGGAGATGTGATTGCACAGGCAGATAAACACAAGGGAGTGAGAAGAGCTGGTTAAGCTAAAGGCCACTGTTGATATCAGAACATGCAGATACAAACTAGTCATGAATAAATTTCTGAGGGAGATAAGATGGAAGTGTCTGAGTGCCAGAGACTGGGGATGAGCACCACACTGGGGAGAGTCCACACAACCAGCCTGCTCTTGCACTGGCGTTTGACTGTAAAATAGGATTATAGGCACCCGTCCCTCGTGTTCAGGCAACTGGGTTTTGTGATCTGGGAAGTCCTGCCTGTTGCCAAAAGCCCCGTTAATATTCTGGCAGGGGAAGGATGCAGATCTGGGGAGGGCATATGTCTCATTGAGTGACTCCAAGAGCAGTTATTGAGAGCTTTTGGAGTGGTGCTGATGACAGGAGGTTAAAGATGATCGTCGACAGTCTTTTATCAGTGCTTCCCTCTTGTTTTTGACACTGACGGATCACTGAGTTCCCTCTTTCATCAGGTTGGAGTTTCAGGTTCTGCACTAACTAGATCTCCCAGGTGGACTGGAAACACTGATTAAGATGGATAGAGTGAAAGCAAGTCCATTAAATTGTTAATAAAGAATATTACACACATACCTTAATCTGCAGCTAGCCTGACACTTTATAAAAGTACATTAGGATATAATCCAATTGAAGCCACTATATCGAGAACATCTTATCTCATCACAAATTGAAATTATATCATATTCCTCATTTCTTAAATTAAAAAGCTAAAACCTTTTAGTTTGCTCTCATATGCTTGTGTAAAACTTAATCAGTGGTTTTAACAACATTATTTTTCAATATGGGCCATTTCTGCTCTCATTTATTTACAAGGGAGAACTTCCTGGTAGGAGAAGTGATTCAATTTGCAGGAGGATACATCAAGCACTTAAGGATTTTGTAGGGATTGATTGATTATTTATCGTGTTATCTTGCCTGGAGACGTCTGATATGGCTGTGCTTTTGCTATCTCTCATTCCACCTAATGCTCTTCCTTTGCATCTCACTCCCCTCGGTGCCACAGGCACTCTTCCCCCCACGTGTGCCCACACCTGTGAGTTGGAGGAAAAAGGGGGTCAGGGAAGGCAAGGCTGAGACTGTCTCTGTTGGGGTGAAGATGCTGGACTGGGCAGATATGGGAGTTTCATTTCACTGGCAGATTGCACAGAGGTAAGAGAGGATGGAGGTTGGTTGGGAATTCTGCTGGATTTTCCCTGCAAGCTGCAGCTCTGCTCTGCTGTAGATCTCCAAGTGTGTCAAATGTGCTCTTCCTGGCAGAGGATGGAATCTGGGCACAGGGAGGCCATGTGGCTTGATGGAAGTGCCCCCACCAGCAGAAAACAGCCCTGAAGGACCCTGGTTGGTAGCTGGTCACCTTGAGCCGTGCTTGTCAGAGTAGATGGAAACACTTTCAGGTTACTGAGCAAAACCCTGGGTGCTGTCCAGAAGCCTCCTGCTCAGTGAGCTGGCCCAGGATTGCACTGCCAAGGGCTTTTCCATGGCTTTTTGCAAAGTCACTGTTGTCCCTATGGTTGTGATGAATCTGGTGTCCTGAGGAAGCCAGGTTTGTTGTGCAAAGAGGAAGGTTTCGTTTCTTCATTCTGGAAGGAGACTGCTCTTGTAGCAAAAGCCAGGCAGGGTGGGGGATGCTAATGGTCTCCCAGTGCCCTGCTGTGGCAGGAGGGCTTGCTAGTGATGGCATGTCCTCCACAGAGGTGTCAAGGCCAAAGAGGAGATGTGCAAGGTGTCTGCAGGGGGGGGGGATGACCCCCAGGAACCCTGCAAGAGGTCTGCAGCTTGAGCTTCACCTTGAACATTGGCTGCTCTATGGTGCTGTGGCATGAATGGGATGGATACTGCTCATGGGGGGTCTTGGTCTCCCATCTCTGGTGGAGCTTTGGGACGTAGTAATAAAGAAAACTTTTTTTTGCTTTTAAGCAAGAAAACAGGGACAGCAGAAACTCTAAGCAACCCCTCAACTGTTTGGACCATGGCTGTCGTCTTGGTGAGAGGAGGCACTGGGAACAATGACATTTGAGGTTTATTCTTTTTGCTGCTGCAGATTTTGGCATGTTGCTCTCCTTCCCATCGTTTTTCCTGAGCAGTTTGAGATCAGCTGGGTTTATTCTTTTATGAGTATTGGAGTGCAGGAATTGCTCTCTTCTGGTGAAAATAAATACAGAAATCCTGAAGCACAGCCCCAAAGAGACATAAGCCTGTAAAAAAAAAACAACACTGTGCTGGAAAGAGAGTGCATTTGGTTTGTCTTATTTTTGTTTTGCTTTTTGGCTTTCTAGAGTTCTTTTTGTAGGGATTGCACCAGGATAGGAAACTAGAGAGGTTTGAAAAATGGAAACACAATCCCCTGACTCCAGGAGCTCAGTTTTAAATTCCAACAAATTTATCAGGATGCAGTTGTGGATGCTGGTGGAGCAGCTGAGTGGGTGTGCATGGAGGTGAAGAGCTCCAGGGCCCCATGCTCCTGATTTGCTGAACCCAGTGGAATAAATTCCTCTACAGGATGATCCATGTGCATGGGCCTCCTCAGGATCAGGGCCAACATTTGCAGGGGCTGTGAGATGCTTGGATGAAAGGGACAACAGAAGTGCAAAGTATTACTTTTTCATGATTACTGCCATTGCTGTCCTTGGGGCTGTCCAAATGTTGTTGTTCCAAGTAAAAATATGAAACTTTTTTGGCTTGTTTCTTTTTTCTGTTGTGATAAATAGAAATGCAGGGGAAAAAAACCAGTATGTCCTCCTAACAGTGAGAGAAGGGAAGAGAAGTCCCTGTGCAATTTGTTACACATCTCATATGTCTCTGACTTCTCATGTGGAGATATTTGGAAGGGACTATTTAGGCAACCCAGTGCACAGCCTTTGGAGCACCAGCTTCTGCTTTGGTCCATGCTTGGTTGAACCTTTACAGCAGGTTTATGTTTTTTTGATGTTGCATTTCAGGAGAGGCTTTGATTCTGGAGGATGCCAACTGCGCCGAATGGGGCTGAGATGATTAATCAAATTATTTGAAGGGTGTTTGCCAAAACTGGGAAGTAACCAGTCTCAGTCCTAATCTCTGGACTGAGATATCAAGATGGCCTCCATCCAGCTCCCAGCACTGAGTTCACCAGGAGACAAAGGGTGGAAAGGAATCTCCAG
This sequence comes from Heliangelus exortis, assembly GCF_036169615.1. Taxonomy (NCBI): domain Eukaryota; kingdom Metazoa; phylum Chordata; class Aves; order Apodiformes; family Trochilidae; genus Heliangelus; species Heliangelus exortis. Next base: position 7,923,610 of record NC_092438.1, on the reverse strand, counting down.
CATGGAACAGCCTGGTGAGGCTGCCCATGGTGGGAAGGGACAGTGGCCACCAGGGTCCATGGAGTGGTGTGGCTAGGTGGGATGCATGCTGTGGAGGCTTTGCACATCAGGAAGGTCTGTTCAGAAGAAGCTTCTCCAGCTGCTGAGGAGCAGAAACAAGGTGATGGTTGTGCCTCAAGCAGCCTTCTTCCCACTAGACTGCAGGGAGGGAGTGGGAATGGCTGGTATGTTCTCTGCTCCTTCAGCTCCTCATCAACCATGGAGCATGGGCTCCTCTGCTCTCACCTGAATTTGGGTCTTTGCCAAACAAGATGGAAGAACAAGTGGCCTGGCATGGAAGAGACACAACCATGAGGTTGTTTTGAACTTGGTGACAGTGTCAGGTGTTTGGAGGAGCTGGGGCTTTGGTTGAAGTCTTGCAGGGGATGGCTTAGGGGGGACAGCATGAAACCACACTGGCAAGACTAGAAGAAACATGGGGAGCAGGGACTCAGCTCTGACCATGTGCTTTTGTCTTTGGAGACCAGATGGGTCCATCACCCATCTGCTTTTGCATTCAGTGTTTGCATTTAAACACAATTAAAGGTGAAGCCAGAGCACCTGAGAGGGAGAAAGTGGGTGCTGTGGGAAGGTGCAGCTGGGGCCATAGTGAACCCTGTGAGGTTTAAGAGGGAAATCAGCTCTTGGGGGTGAGGTGCTGTCCTCCTTCCCTGCCTACCCTGCGGCCTGGAGGCAGATGGCTTCCCCCAGAGCCAGGGTGAGTGCTTGGCACTGGAACTGCAGGTCTCTACATCGCTCTCCAGCGTTTCATGGATGGGTGACCTGAGCATCCTCACTCCCTGCCCTCCTTGCCTTTCCTGTCCAAACGCTCCATTCCTCTTTCACAGATGCCTCTCACCCTCTCTCCTCTTCCCCTCCAGCCTTGAACTAGGGGGCACTCGCCCTCGGCCGGGGTGTTTGCAGAGCTCCCTGCTCACCATCTGGGCAGCATGGTGCTGGGGGAGGTTGGCTGCAGGCCAGGCCACGGTGGGTCCAGCCACCGGCAGCCCCCGGCCGCGCCATCACGTGCGTCCATCAGCTGATGGGGAGGATGACTCAGCCAGCAGCTGTCGGGCCCCTAAAATAATGACAAAAACAATTAGCAGTCCAAGCAGTAGCCTCTCCTTAATTATCTCCTCCGAGTTTAATTAACTAGCTAAATTATCAGCAGTAATGTAGGCATTAATTATGTCAAATTACAGTGTAAAAATCACAAAGTGTGGAAAATGTCAATTCAGCTGCGCTCACCTGCCGGGCTGAGACAGCGCCGGTGACAGAGGCTCAGCCTGGCACAGGGGAAAGGGCTGCTCCCCCTCCCCAGGGACTGGGACCCCACCATTGCCCCCTCGGTGGGCCCGGGGGGATGCTGATGGTGACCAGAGTCAGTCTCAGAGTTTTTGTTTGGGACTGCCTGGACGGGTGCAGGAGTGGAAAGATGGGAGAGTTTTGGCTCTGGCAGAGGGAGGGGAAGGAGCGTGGCTCCCCAAACCAGATGGCTTGGATGCTGAATTATTAAATTATGAATATTAATACAAATCAGACACGGAAGAGGTAATAATTTTGCTGCCCTACAGAAATAATTAACATAATTTTGATAAATTACATGATAAGAGAATCTCAAAATTGAGGTAGATTTATCTTAATTAATATCTTGGACTTGCTCCGAAAGGTAAATTGTTCCAGTGGGGACCAGGGAAGGGTGAAGAAGGGGCCCCTGGCTTCGTGAGCTGGACCCTTCCTGGGTCAGCATGTGGGGGGCAATGGGGCAACCCCTTCAGGCTGCACCCAATGCCTGGCTGAGCCTCTCAGAAAGGGAGATGCCAGGGTTATTTCCACTCCCATGGGGACACTGAGTGACTTATTGCAGGTTACATGGGTTGGTCAAGAGAGTGGATATTTGAGCTGGCATCTCCTCACTCCCATGTACCCAGTGCAATTCTTCACTGGGCTCTGGTGGGTGTTTTGCCACACCTCTCCTAGTACTGAGGTCTGAGCCTGTGGAATAAGTTGTCCCACCAGAAACTGCTGCCCGAGTTCCCCTTCACTTCACTTTGAGTGCTCTGCTGGGCACATGTGCCCTGTGACATTTGTGCCAGTTGTGATCATTCATCTGTCCTGCTGCACCCACACATGGGTGGTTGGTGGCTTCTCACTGTCACATGCAGTGTCATGCATAACTTGGATGTCTTCCCTTCTCCCTGTCTGGCCAAATGCTGTACTCATGAGTAAGACCTTGTCTGCTTCCCATGCTTGCACATGCATGGTTTTTTATCCTTCCCAGTGTATCCTAAACATCTTCACCCACACTGCAGGGGTGGGCAAAACCTCCCTCCCCAGGCTCTGTGAAGCAGTGTTCATGCTGCAGATCTCTGACAGCACCACTTCAGGGTGACACTCCAGGCAGGTACAGTGTGTTTTACTGTGTTCATTTTCTGCAGGTGGCCCACCAAGGACTCTACATGGCTGAACCAAAGTCACATCTCAGGGTGGCTGTAAGCCTGGAAGGGAAGGAGTCAGTCAGGTACCAAGTGATTTGTTTCACTATCCAACATTGTGCTGCTGGGCTGATTTGCTGCTGCACCACATTGTTTCCCTTCAGCCTGTGTGACTCTGGAGAAGCCCAGGTCCCTCTCCAAGCATGTGTGCAATGAACAGACAGTGCCCTTTACCTTTTCCAAGCCATGGTTACTTCCAAGCTCTTTTGGTGCTGCTGCTATGATCCTCAACTTAGCCTGCAAAGGTGCAAATCTGGGAAGGGTGCATGGATGGTCTGTGCAGGTTGCTTTATGTTGTATAATATTTTGCACTCAAATCCCAGCATCATCCAAGAGAGTGTAACCTCACACCTGCAGCAGAGATGCAGCCCAGAGCAGACTCAGAAGCAATGACCTAACCCCTGAAGCAGTAGACATCCCCCAGCCATAGGCAATGCATATGCCACTATGGATATGTGCATGGAGAGCATCAGCAGCTTGTGGCATCCAAGCTGCAGCTCAAATTACAGGGCTTATTGCAAAATTAAAGGAAGTGGTGCTTTACTAGGACTGGTTTTTTGCAATACCAGTTAAACCAGTGTAGGAGAGGGTGTTATCTTCATATTGTGGTGCCCATTTAAATGTCCAGAGCAGTAGCTCCACAGAAGTTATATTTGTAGCCCAGTTACATTTCAAGTCTATGTCTGCTAAAACTGCTTATAGCTCAGTTCCATGACACATTTCTGCCATGGATGAGTGGGAGGAGGGCAAGGAGCAGGCAGGAGAGGCTGTTCTCAGGAGGCCTCGGTCTTGGTCTCGAGCTTGAGAGGTTTTTAGATTCACATCCATGCATTTGCCTGCTTAATTGGCAAAAGCTTTAATTTTTCAGAAGGGTTAGAAATCTGGTTGATCAGTTCCCACTGGCAGTATTTAAAGCCTCAAACACTTTCATTTTTTTCAAAGTGCTGTACAAGTGTTAACTAATACAGCCCCAGTTCAGGGTAGTCTGTAGGTGGGGAAAACAGGAGTCCCTTAGCATGGACGGGGGAGTTGCTGGGTCCCTCTCCTCTGCTTTATCCAGAAGATGCTCTCATCTCTTCTGAGCCTTCCCTGCTCTGCCTGACCCCCTGGCCTTGCAGCTGAGCTATATTTCATGGTTTGGGGCTGGGCAGAAATAAATGGGAAGGAAAAACCCAAAGCCACTGACTGTTGAGACAACAAATCTCAGTGGAGATGGAAGTGGAGACTTGTCATGATGTGGTGTGTTGGTGTGCCCAGGTGAGATGGAGATGGTGCCTGGGCTAATAAGGGATATGGAACAGGTTGCCCAGAGAGGTGGTGGAAGCCTCATGCCCCAAAGATTTTAAGGCCAGGCTGGACAGGGCTCTGAGCAACCTGATGCAGTGGGAGGTGTCCCTGCCCATGGCAGGGGGATTGGAACTGGATGATCTTAAAGGTCCTTCCAACCCTGAAAATTCTATGATTCTATGATTCATGGGGGCAGAAGGAGCAGTAGGAATCAGTATTTGGAAGATCATTAAGAAAAAATATACATCAGGAGAGCTTCTGCATTACTGAGAGCTTTTCAATAGGGACTGAGAGTGCTGTGGCTGCAGGTTAATATTTTCCTGTTAAAACACAGGCACCCCATGGAGGGGCTTTGCTGGTGGCTCTGTGCCATCCACCACCTCAGCTGGGTCCTGCCAGGGCTTGTCCAGGTTCCCTGGCCACTGGCCACCCAGTGCAGCCATTGAGAGCCCTTCCTGGCAGACATGCTGAAGGGTACCCAGCTGGTACCCCTGGGCAGGGCAGGTACACCCTTGGGCTGGTGTGTGCATAAATCTGTACATTTTCCTTACACCAGGAAGATACAGCCTGAGCTCTGATGCTGCAGGAATTCCCCGTGTGCTGTGCAACCCCAGGAGTGTTTTTTGGCTGATGAGCTTCATGCTGTGTGCAGAGAGCTGCAAGATCCATGCATGCACACAGGCACAGATGGGTGGTAGAGGTGGTGGACAGGCACCAACACTGCTGCAGCCAACAATCTGAGTCCAACCTTAACCCCTTCACTGCTGCAGGAGCCATGTCCTGGGGCTCAGTCCCATCAGGAGGGGCCACACTGCTGGTGGCACTTTGTTGGATCTGTTGGGATGGGAAGGAAGTGGGTGGCCTGGGGAGACAAAACTGTTTATCTGTATCTGGAGGTAGGAGGTGGAGAAAGGAAACTGAAGCTCAGTGTAACACAGGGCATAAAGGAGAGATTTTAGGAGGCCTGGATGGAAGGAGGGTTGGGTGGAAAGAGGTCTGGCAGGGGTACTCTTCAGTCAGCAAACCCTGAGCTGTAGGAGAAGAGTGTGAATGGTGGGAGAAACTGAGGCAGGAAAAAAGTGTTCCATAGGCAGGAGGGCAGTTGTTGGTGTGACTGCCCTGCTTCTGCAAAGCTAGGACAGAGTTTGGCAGTGAAGAGCACTTGGATGGGGTGAAGGAATCCAAGCTGAGCCAGTGGGAGAGCACAGGAGCCACCCCTACAGGGGTGTGAGCAAGATGTTCCTACCTGGGGAACACATCTGTGATATGGAGCTGGTGGAAATCTCACCCGTCGCCTCCTCTCACAACCTCCCCTCTGCTGGCACTTAAGGTGGGGAGACTGGATTTGCTTCTGCTTTTTGTGGTTGCTGTTTCCACTTTGTTTCAGGTTTCTCCTCTGTTGGGACTTTGGGCCTTCCCCTTCCCCAGTAATTGTGTAATTACTTCACAACATGCTGCAGGAATAGTCAGGGAGACAGCTACAGCTAGCACAACAATGGTGACAAGTAAAACATTAATTTCTGGAGTTCTTTTAATTAATTCATCAGGAATCGTGCTGTGCGGGATGATTACGTTAAAGTGTTTAATTACAAATTTATATGTAATGATGCACTTTAATTACTTTGGACTGGTACAATATTATTGGGCCCTTTTCCCAAGATTCCTGGCACTGGGTTTGGGCTTCACATCAGCAGTGCCATGGATGCTTGTGCCTCTAAATTATTTACATGGCATGGGAGAAATCCGGTCCTGATTGATGAGAGCAAATTCTCCCCTCAGCTGAAGGGGAGCGAGGGCCGTGGGGAATCCCGGGAAGGAAGGTCAGGGCTGCCTGTGTGTGTCAGGCAGAACATCAGGGCGGTTTTTGTTGGAAGAATCGAGGTTAATCTGGTGGAAACTGAAGTGATAGAGAGCCAGGCGTGATAAATATTTATCAAAGGGACCCGTGTCAGGATTCTGGTTCAGCGGTGCGGAGACGTCCCGGGTGGATCTCGGGAAGCAGCACAAGATGCTGCTGCAAACAGCCCTCACTGAGCACGTGGGGTGGTTTTCTCCATCTCCCCTCCTTTTGCTTGTCCCCCTTCCCTTTGTCTTGCCTGTCTTTGTGTGCACGTGTGTGTGTGTCAGTGCCTGCATGCTCATTTTCTTTCCCTTTAGGCTCCCATTCTCCCCTCGTCCCATCTCTATTTGCCTCTGTGCACAGGGAGCATCTGTCATTCTTCTTTCTTTGTCAGCATCCTCCCAGGCTGACCCCAGAGGGTCTGCCACGCTGTTATAAAGGCCTGTGAGCTAAAGAGCTTCGAGTTAAGTTTGAGGCCAGCCTGTCTTTAAGCTGCTCTACTTGCAAAATAACCAGCTCTGTCCTGGAGATCTGTATATTGATGTATTTTTATAAATAAAGGTGTGCTGCACAGTACCCTGCAGGGCAGGCACTGGCTCACTGCCATGGGCTCACAGCATCTGGCACATGGGGGGCTGGCAAAACCTGGTTTGTTTTCCTTGAGTTTGGGGAGCAGGGTCTGGCAAGGAAGAAATTGGACCATTTGCTCTGCAAGAGAGAGGGAAATAGAAACCAGATTTGGGAAGGTTGCACAACGGATGCAGGCAGATGCACAGGTGAGGTTGGGTGCAGTGCTACCAGCATGTGCCTTGCAGAGGGTTGGTGACAGTAGAATCAGAACTTGCTGGCAGTAGCAGCAAATAGAACCTGCAAGACATTCTGCCCCCCTGCAGCTAGGACTTCCCTGGCTTATTTCTTGTGCAGTTGCAGAGATGATGCTTTGTCTGGGACTGCAGAGTCCTCAGGTCCAAGGCATTTGGTTATTCCTTGTCTTTGAAAGTCACTTGCAGTAGCTGATGTCACACTGGCTCTTTGTGTGGGTGAAAGATGCTTTTTTTTATGGGTGAGCTGATTTCTGGTGGATCTGGCTAGGAAGAAATGGGAGTTTTCCTGGGAGATGGTCTCAAAGCCATATTTCATTCCAGCAGTTCTGTAAAAGGAGTTTCTTCTCCCTTACTGGGTCAGCCATAGAGGAGCCCAGGTTTGGGTGAGCAATGCTGGGGAGCTGCCATGGGAGGAAGGAGGCTGGGACAGGGACCAAGAGCAGAACTCTGGATCCAGAGCACCTCCTCACCTGCAGAAATGGAGTAAAAGTGTATCTTCTGGTAATCTCTGGGAGGCTGCTGTCTGGAGGCATGTAGCTCACACAATGCTCACTGACAACCCTGGGAATATTAGTTGCAATTTAGTGTGTGGCCATGGAGAGCTTTGTGAGGAAGGAGCAACACAGCTACTACAGGGCTGGAAAGCTCAGTGAAGATAGAAAGGGAGGAATGTGGTGACCGTATCCTCTAGGAAGACCTAGTGAAGGGCACGTGGGATAAACCCTTGCAGTGCAGGGTGCCCACCTTGGGCAAGCAGGAGGCTAAAAATCGCCAAGCAAGAGAGGTTTTTCCATGGGAAGTAAGGATGTTCACAAGCCAGATACGTTCTTGAAAGTTTTGCCTCCTGCATATCCTCTCCTGGGACTGTCAGGCTTTGCAGGGGCCATCCCAGCAGATGGGAATGGTCCCTTGCACCTAGAGGGGACAGAATCCCTTCTCCCTCACAGGCTTCCCCTGCCCTTTCCTTTGCCCCCAGTTTGTAGGATGTGACTGTGTTCTGGCAGGGAGCTGTGGCCACTGGATGTCTCAATGAGTGCAGAAGCACTTCTTGCCACAGTTTGGGTGTTTCCCAGCTGGACCTGGCTGGTCCAAGCCTCTCCCTGGCCATCTTCAGAGGGATGGGCTTGTGAACGATGGCAGGAGCAGGGCATTCCCACAGGGTGGGTGGGAGCTGGGGCTGTGGTCAAGGTGCAGACAAAACATGTGAGCACCATGAAGAGAAAGTCAAAGGGTCTCAAGTTCATCCTGAAATCCTGCAGTGGAACATATCCTGCAGATGTCTGTAGCAGCCACAGACACCGTGTGATGGAGTTTGTCAGGCTGCCATGCAAGATTCAGATAGCCTTTTTCTTTCTTTTTTTACTTTTTGTTTGTTTGTTTGTTTCTTCCTTGACATAAGCCCAGCCTTCCAGAAATGATTTCAGTGCTGGTCCTTCCTGTGGGAAGAGGAGATAGGGTGCTGCACCCCTTCCCCTCTCTCCCAGGTGTGTGGTGCTGGTCAGAGGTGCAGGGCAGCTTTCCAGTGCAGCCCCCCTGAGAAGGGAGATTCATTTTTTCTGTAAATAGTTCCCATTTGTGGTTTTTCTCCTGCCTGCACTGGGCTGGTTCAGGCTCTGGAAGCCATGGTGTGTCAGAGCTCCACACATTGTACCAGGGAAGGCTCTGAGGAGTCCCCCCGTGCCAGAGGAGCTGGGAGGCTCGTGGGGGGACACCAAGACGATGCCCAAACTGGTTTAATACATCCGAGGGTTGCCAAATTCTCCCTTTTCCATAGGCTCAGGCTCTCAGCAGTAAAACCTTCTCCCAGCTCCATCCCCAGCGGCGCTGGGGCACCTCGTCCGTGCCGAGCGTGGTTGGCAGCGTCCGTCCATCCGTCCATCCGTGCTGCCAGCGTGGGGAACGTCTCCTCGGGCGGTGGCCCTGCCAAGGCCAGATGGTGTTTGCGAGCGGTGCCAGGTCCCAGCTGAGCGCTGCCCGGCGAGACGGGCGCAGGAGCTGCCGCCGTGGCCGGCGCTGCCAAACCCGCGGCATATGCTGGGCTCTGCCCCGCACCTGGTGGTGCCTGCGCATCCCGCTCGCCCGGCGCCGGCACGAAGGAAGGAGGGGGAAAAACTGGCAGCCCCATCTGGAAGGCGTTTAGCGGATAAATAAGAGTAGTGGAAACCTAGAAATGGGGAAAAAAAAATTCCTTCTCCCTACCCCTCCCCCCCAAAAAGAGAAGATAGCGCAAGGGGAGACGCAGCCATCCTGGTAAGGTTGTGGGTGCAGTGGGCTGAGCAGCACTCAGGGGGAGTGGTGAGTGGGCACAGGGTGGACAGGATGTGACCCTTTTTTGCACCAGCATCCCCCTTTCCCCATGCACAGCCCAGGGCCATCAGCTCTGCCACATCCCCCCCAGCCCCAGGAAAAGGTGGTGGGAAACTGCTGGAGGATTTTTAACTTCTCCTCAGGAGCAAACCCTGAATGATCATGAGCAGAATTGATGGGAGAATATACTTTCTGCCTACTTTGAATTTACTTTGGTAAACTGTATGCACTCAGGGCTCGGGTCTATAATTTATTGAAAGGAACCAGACTGGAAACCAGCTTCATACTGTGAGTAATTTCTAGCATTGCTGTAATCTATCACTGGGAGACAGGGCACTTTGTTTCTCTGAAAAATTATTTTTATAGTTGGCTTAGTAACAACAACAATTATTATTATTAATATTAATAACTTCCTACGTAAGGCCTTTCACGTGTAGTTTAGAAAGCGTTTTGCTTGTGGGTCAATAGGTGTTAGCTGCATCTCCTGGGAAGGGAAACTGAGGCACAGATTTGGTCACTGCCATGCTCAGGCTTACCTCAGGGTGCAGCATCCTTGCTCCTGAAACACAGCTTGGACCACTGGATACTCCCACCCTTTGTGTATTTCTAAAATACTTTAGTGTTTTAGTATTAATGAAGGAGCAAGTCAGAAAATTATTTTCTTTAAAACTTGGGTCTGCTTGGGTTCAGAAAAATTATTAAGGAATCTCCTGGAAGAAACATCCCTCACTGTGCCTCGGTGGCTAGGGCTGATGTGGAGGTTGTTTCCTGCGTGCTCCCCTGCCAGAGCACAATAATAAGCACAACATCTCATCTTGGGAATAGTGACTCCAACATTTCCACCACTTATTTTAATGCTAGGGAAGTAGAAAACTTCCGAAGCTTTTGATTTCCCCCAGGCTGCCTCCCCAGTGCCTGGCCTGTGGGTGCAAAGAGCAGGATCCATCCTCAGTGGCAGTGGTGCCAGGGGTAAGATCCATGGCATGGCCATCCTGAACTCCCTGCTGCCAAACCCACCAGCTTGGCTTATGAAATGCTGTGGTGTCATTTCACAGGGATCTCCCCAGAGTGGAAAAATGCCATTTCTGGGTAGAGAGCAGCAAAGACCTGCTGCTGGAAACACACCAGGCTCTGGAGACAAGGCGAGACTCCCCAGCCTGGCTCCTGTAGTGGACAAACATCTCCCATGAGGCAGAAAGGCACAGCAGCATTATCTGCATCTTCAGGTAATAAATTTAAGGGTGGAGATAGGGCAGGGACAGGAGCCTGAGCTTCCTGACCAGCCCCAGACAGCATCCCTCAATGCCTTCCTGTGGTCCACCACTGGGCTTGCTTGCAAAATATTAACCTCCAGTAAGAAAAACAGGTGAGGAAAACAAAGTTTTAAAAAAAAAAACCAACTTTTTTTCCCCCCCAGCGCTAGGAATTGTAGCATTTGGGGGACATTTTTTTATTATTTCTCTAACAAAAAACGTTCAGAGTAGAACCATGTTCCTTAATCCTGTACAGCAGTAATATAATCTGCATTTATTCAGAGCCACTCAGCCTGAATCATCCCTGAGCACTGGAGCTGACGCACAAGGAATGCACGGCAGCAAATCCCCCCCTGTGCCTCTGTGCAGGTGGGACAGGGACAGGACACGTGTTCCTCTGCCCAGGAGCACATGGAGCCAAAGGTTTTTCAGAAGATTCCCATTTCTGCTCAGTTTGCTGTGCCCAAGTCGGGTGCATAGGATTTACTGAGCCTCAGGGAGGTTGTGCCTGTGCTGTGCATCCATCCCGGGGTTCTGGACATCAGCATTTCCAGCTGTGATGTGTAACATCTATATACTCCTTAAAATTCCACTTTCCCACCTGAAAAAAAAAAATCCAGGAAGGTTTGTTGGAAGCTGGTGGTTGAAGGGGGTGGCTGCTATTCTCCCGTGTCCCGGTGGGACCGAGCTGTCACTGTCACCATTACCGTCAGAGAAGCAGAGCCACGGGGAAGGCAGCGCCACGGCCCCGCTCTCACACAACTCCAGGCATCAGATGGAAAATCAGAACGTTCACACTGCCAGAGCCACCATCTCTGCCTGCAGAAGTCAGAGGAGGGCAGGGAGCAGCTTGGGGAAACCCAGGGTGACCATAAAGTGTTCTTTTTCCCCCTGTTTTTCTCCCGTTTCCCAGGATTTCCGAGGGTTTTGCTCCATCGCAGGGTGAGGAAGCCAACAGATGGCACTGTGCTGTTTCTGGAGGAGCCCATCCTTGCTGGAGGCCAGGCAATGGGCTGCCCGAATGCTGGGAAGACCTCGCAGTTCAGGGAAGTTTGTGCCCATGCAAAAACCGAGGTGAATCTCCCTGGGGCCCTTCCTCCACCCTGAGCTGCCCCTATGGCCTGAAGCATGATGCGAAGTGGAACTGTTTGTACACAACCTCGAGATATTATCTATGAGCAGGAAAAGGGATGCTAAACCATCCTGCAAGCCAGGTGAGTGTTAGGAAACTTTGAGTTCCCACTGAGATAATTTTTCCCCCCTGCATCCTCTGTGTCAGATGTGGGCAGATCAGACACCCTCAGAACTGCATCCAGGCGAGGAAATCACTTGTAGGGAGCTGACTGTTTTGGCAGGAGGCTCAGGGATCCTTGGGAGCACAGCTGGACCAGCCATTGGCCCTCATCTGGAGTTTGACTTTAGCCCTGAGCCCTGTTCAGGAGCCCTCCTTCTGTTCAGGAGCAGCAGAGCTGAGGTGAGGGGTAGGGTGATGCTGGGATTGGTTCCTGGCAGTAAAACCCTGCCTGTTCTTCTCATCAAGCCTCCCCTTTGTAAGAGTGCCCTTTATTTTACATGTCCTGCAGGTTTGCACTTGTTTCTCTAGGAGAAGAGACACATTCACATCTCCAGCTGTAGGTTCATGCCTTGTAGCAGGGTTGGGGGGCTGGTTTGGAGTGAATGATCTGTATCTTTCAAAATACACTTGTTTTCCAAGCTGAATCTCTGATCTTTCCAGTGTTGCAAAGTCCTGTGGAGCCATTTCCCAGTGTTTCCAGTTCTGCCTGGTGAGCATCCCTGTCATCCCTGCTGTGCTGAGCTCCCTTGTTTCCAGCTCCTTAATCAGCTTGCACACCCTGAGATCTCTTCTCCCTCCTGTGCTGGTATCACATCCTCCATCCAAGAGAAAATATGGGGATGGGGAAAGCTGGGCTCCATACCCAGCATCAGGAGCAGCTCTTACCTGATAGAACCATCTGAACAGCCTTGGGTGTCAAGGTGGGGGGAAATGGAGATGCACATCCAGATTTTCTGGCCTTAAGCCACAAGACCTTCCCTGGCAAGCAGGGCCAGCAGTGAGCACTCCCATGCCTTTCACTTTCCTACAATTTCCCCTTGCTCTTTTTTCCTCCTCCCCTCTTCTAAACAGCCCTCTCATGGTCCAATCCAGCAGAGGTATGCAGTGTTTGAGCATCCCCATCTCCAGCAGAGCCCCTGCTCACCCTGTGAGGACGTGCTCAGCATCACTGCTGTGCCCAGCAGCCCCCAGCACCCGGCCTGCCTGACCCCACTGCCATCCCATGCCACCTTTCAAATGGCTGAAGTCACATTAGGGTAAGTAGTTCTATTAGGCTGACCTTTGCCTTGCCAATCTTTCCATCATTCAAAGGCAATTTAGCCTGTTCATTCATAACAAGAGGCTATTGATTGAATAATCTCCATTATTAGTGTTCAGGTAGAACTTGGTTTATTTTATTCCTGGTTTTGTTGGTTCGCTGCAAGCTGCTTCTGTTTGGCCCTGCTCTATCTGCCACTGCAATTACAGGAAAGAGGGTGAGCAGATACTTTATTAAGCCTTGCAGAGATTATCAGGAAGCAAGGCTGCTTCCCGAATGCACATATTTCAGAAGAAACAGCATAAAAAAGCAGGCACGTGTGAATCCCTAGAATCTGTGAGCACAATTTATCCTTGCAGGTCAATAGCTCATATTGTCTGCTCTGCCAAATTGTTCAAACATATATAATGCTCTCAAAACATTGCTTAATTAGATTCTAGAGAACACTGACACACAAACAAAAGATATTAATATCAAGGATTTCAGCATCAAATGTAGTTTACACAGATCAAAGAACATTTTTGGTGCAAAGAGGTTATGATTGTGACAGGTTGTTACTCCATAAGTGAGGAATATGACAAGAGGGGAAAGCAGTGATCAGAGAGCAGAGCAGAAAGGGGAATAAGTAAGGACTTGTGACAGAGACAGGGAAGATAATGCTGCAGAAATAGAAAAAAAAAAGAAAATTATTGGAGAGGCAAGGAAAACACCAGGCACAAAATGGTGATAAACTCTGTGGCAATACCCCCTGAAGTGGACATGGAGTCTCTAGGATGTATAGAAATGTGAATTGCTGCTGTGGGGTAGGACAAGATTTGTCCTTATTCACAGGAATGGATTATTAAAAGCAAGATCCAAATCTTGAAAGTGAAGGCAAAATGTTCCTTGAAACTCATGGCCAAGGTCTGAATGGAGATTTGGTCATGGTCTGGGAGACTGTTGCTGCTCAGCTGTTTGATGTGGTTTCTGCTGCTTGACATTGGGATGGAGAGGTGAGAGGATGAGCTGAAAGAGTCATGAAGTGAGAGATCCAAGTCAGAGGTGGGGTGTCAGCAGATGTGCAGTCCTAGCAAGGCCCAGGATCTTTGGGGACAGTGGGACAGGAAAAGTGATAAATATAGTTAACAATTGTCTGATCCAAGTTTTCCAATGGCTGCTGAGAACAAGTGACAGATCTGCCTGTGACCAGTGTGGGGGAGATCAATGATCTCCTTGGACTGTGGATATCCTGTCCCTATCACCTTGGAGTAGCTACAGGGTCTGGGAGCATATTTGTAGAACCTTGGTTATCCTGGGACAAGCAGGAATGTCCCAACCCTACAGCCTGAGCTGGGAAAATTTTCAGTACAGTGAATGAAATCTTAAATCCACAGCACCTGGAACAGAAAATTACCCTCTGATGGCCACCAGGAACAGAAGCAAGGAACTGGAAAGAAAAAAAACATGGGAAATGGATGTAAGGGTAATGCACAAAGTACCAGGGCAGGAAAATAAGCAAACACCTAGAAGAGCAAGCCAAGGGGAAGTCAAGAAAACTGACTTAAAATACATATGAATGAAAAAAAATTAATAAGCCAAAGCTGTATTTAATGTCAATATTGTTGTAGTAGTCTGAGAAATCATGAATAAATAAAAGCAGATGGTGGATTGATCATACAACACCAAGAAAGGGACTTGTGAACAATTTTTTCTTCTCAAGGCACACAGACTCATAGACTGCTTCCCGTTTGCTTTAATGGGAGTCATGTTTGCAAACTCCTGTGTATTGTGAAACAGGTAAACCTCAGTAGTTAAGGCTTGTTTTGGCACAATTATTTCCTGGAAAGTATAAACTTCTGTTTCAAAAGTGCTCCTCCTGCATATTGTGCTATGTATCACAGGGACCTGCCAAATCCACTGTAAATTATTCAAAAATACGCTGACAAATCAAGGACCAGTGTTATAAAGTGTGGGTAATTTGCAACATTATTGAAAAGTACCCTCTGCCTTCAACTTTTCCCAGCAAGCATTAAAAGCAAATTGTGTCTCTGGCTGCTGACAAGGGAGGTGTTACCCACATCCAAATGCTGGGTCCTGCACCTTGGTCCTGAGTGATGCTGGATGCTCTCAGAGCCAACCACACTGAAGGAGCTCAGCTCCTTACCCAAACTTTGCATCTCTTGATTTGCCTGTGTGGGTAATGCACTGTAATATCCCATTTTAAAAACTGGGAAGAGAGGAAACTGCATCACAATGAGCTGCATATTCCTGGCACAGAGGGCTTGCTATTAGGCCCTATTCCAGAAGATCGTTTAAGCATGCATTTTCTGAAAAATCTTCTTTCTCCTTGGCTCTTTCATTAGGTAGGTCATTAGTTATACTGGAGCTGCAGAGACAAACCACTTGCCTGCCCATCAGTAGTTCTCATTGCATGCATATGTAGCCTTCAGAGACTAAAATAACACCCCTGTGGAAGTGTATGATTGGTCTTCAAATGTAACTCCTATGAGTAAAATCCAAGTGAGAGCAGGAAAGAAGTGGCGGGGTACAAAATCATCAGGGTATGTTCAATTTTGTGCCATTTTTTGTCCTAATTTCAGCTCTCCTCATCATTAGGAGATGGAGAGAGGTACTTCAGGAGCACCCTCTTCCTATCTGCTTGTACTGTGTTGACCATGTTTCTCTGTGCCTTAAGCAATTCACATTTAGAAAACCTCTGTTGTAGCTTTCAAGATGGACTGGTTTGAATTTTTGGTCCTGTTTTGAAGCCATAGAGCTGTCAGGAATCTGCTGTCTATTTAAGAGAGTTGCTGTGGAGCACTTGGACATGGGATGACCATCGAGTACTTTGATGGTCTGATCCTGTGGACTTGCTCTTTGGTCCCTGAACTGGTGCAGAGAAAGCCAGAAACCTCTTCATTTATCACTGTCACAATTTGCATGCTGTTTCAAGCCTGGTTTCATAGATCACAGCCCAGGTATTCTTCAGTTTGTGCAGTGCCTATTACAGCGACATCCAATTTATGGCTTGTGCACTTCACGTGTTTGACAGTTCTGGTTTATCTGCCCCAGGAGTTTTGTTTTTTCCCCTGGAAATGATTAGGTGGTTGTGAATTGACATGAGGAGCTATCAGGAGGAATAGGCAAGAAGAACATAAAGGGGCTGTAGAAAACACAGGAGACCTATGGCAACAGGTCTTTCAGAAAGGCATTTGGGGAGTTGCTCTCAGTCCTTGCTAAAGGGAACTGCTTACAAAGCTCTCAGCTCAGGTGCTGGACTTGAACCCAATGTATAAAGTCAGGTAAGATCCAGGGGTGCGCACACATCCCTGGCAGCCCATGCCCTGCTGAGTCTGTGCAAACCTCTACTATGAGGTTCTGGGGGTGCAGGTTTGTGGGGTCAGAGACTGAACCTGCCTCTGGCTGTCCTGAGGAACCCAAAATTATTGAAAAGCATCGGGCAGGTGCAGGACAGGCTGTGTAATGCTGAATCCAAATGCTGCCAAGTCTTGGCTGCTGGTGGCTGGGAGCACCAGCAGGACAGGGACAGGGTTTGTGTTAAATCAAGAGGTAAGGAGATCCAGTCTTCTAGTGAAAAAGAAGGGCCAGTCCCTTGATACAAGGTACAGACACACAACAAGAGTAGGGAATGGTCCATGTCTGCCAGGCAGAGGTGGGAAAGGCTCAGGGAGATTTGGGGGAGGGTTAGGAAATCCTGAGGGCAGTGGATAAGCTGGACACCAAGCAGTCAGTCACCAAATCCTGCCCTAGATGCACAAGGGGCACTTGACTGAAAACTGTGAGAGATCAAGTTTGAGATATATAGATAGATAGAAGAAAGCATTTCTGGCCATGGCAGGTAGTCAACTTTGAGAGCTTTGAGAGCTTGCTGCCATGGGAGGAAAAGGGGATTATAGAAACTCATGAAAGTAGCTTAGAAAATGGCAGATAAAATCCCCTGGACAGGGATGCACTCTCCAGCACCTCTGCCTGGCAGCTCAGGGAGAGCAAGGGGACCCAGCAGCACATTCTCCTTAAACACCACTGCCCGCTGTCCCTGTTGCAGGCAGCATGCTGGGCTGGACATGCCACTGGTAGGAGCCAGCCAGGGCATCCTGTTCCCCCCCAGCTTTCTGGCAAGAGCCTTCCTGCTGCAGTTTGCAGCAACCGCTGGTTTGCTGGGGAGCTGGCAGGAGTCCCAGGCCAGGAGAGCAGAGCCCATCACCCTGCAGCTCCTTCTGCACCCAGGGGCACAGCTGCCAGTGGTAGTACCCACCCCCATCCTTGGGGCAGGGGGGTCTGATGTCCCCCCCTGTGTCAGAGCCCTGCTCTATCCTCCCCGTGCTGATAGGAGCCCCAGATGCTGGCAGCTGCCCGGAGACTACCTTTCTGCTACAGCATAAGACACATGGATCAATTAACTCAGTTGCTGGGTTTCACTTTTGAATCAATTAACTGGAACTGAAATTAACTAAAAATATCCTTTGCTTATTAACAGAGCGAACTAATTGCAATAAAAGGTGGGTGGGGGTGTAGGGAAGAGAAACACAGAGATGCTATTTGTCACAGCAAATCTCTGCCCTCATCTTTATTGCAAATATTACTCATTTACTAGGTGGACTAATGACTTCACAACCTCCAAATAGGTCATGTCAGCCCATGATGAGGTGGCTGCATTTCCCAACATCCCAGCTCTGCAGAGATGAGATGAGGCCTGGCTGGGACTCACTCTCATCTCCACCAGCCCTCCTGCCCCAGCTGCTCGGCAGGGCCTGGCAGCGTGCAGCCCTCTTTGTCTCGCCTTCCTTCCCTTTGTTTCTGGCTTCGGTTCTTTGTCTGCCTGGGTTTTCCATTTTTTTGTTGTTTGCATCCATCATTCCTCCACTGGCCTTTCCTTTCTCTTTCCTTCTTCATGCATGCCCCCACCTGGTCCCGGGCATTTCTGTCCATCCCCTAAACCCTTTCTTTATTCCCATTTCCACCATCCTCTTCCCCTTCCCTTGGTCCGCAGCGCTATCCTGCCCCTTCCTTCTGTCTTCCCAGCTGCAATTAGAGCTAATCAGATACCTGAGCAGCTCTGCAAAGCTATTAGTGGCTTTCCTACTCATCCCCAGGGGAGGTGAGCAGAGATGGACAATTAGGCTTTTCCATGCAGCCCTGAGTCTGATAAACACAATAACCAACGCGGGGCGATGGGCACATCTCTGCCACCAGTGGGACCGCGCTGGGCACGGCACAGTGAGCATCCCTGGATGTCCTGTGACATGACCTGGCATCCAGCATGTCCAGCTGCCCTCCTGCTCCTGCCCTCCCTCCGGATCACCCCGTTTTAGGAGTCAGGGGTTGTTTTTTTGGGGGGAACACAGGCTCTTCTGTGGGGATGATGCGCGGTGTTTGTTGCAGAGAATTTCCCCGCTCGCTCGGCAGCTCGGTGAACCCCTCCTGCTGCTGGATCTATGAGCTGTGTGTGTGTTTTGTAATTAAGCAGTTAATTGCACTGGAGTTCTTGATTAGCTTTGGGGGATGGTAATGTTCTAGCAGGATGAGATGTTGTGTACAGTTCAGAATCATTTACAGAAATTGGAGCTAATTTTGCTGTCTGTGCTTATTACTGCATTAATTTAATTTGGGTTGCTTTTAGCTCATTAACACATCTAATTAATTCGTTGACATCACTATTAAGATGTCTCTTTGAAATTGGCGTCTCCAGATAATCAGGATGGAAGAGGCTGACAGATCAGGCGCGAAGCTGACTGGGAAAATGGGGAAGGAAAAAAAAAAAAGGAACGACTAATGAATTTTCCATCGGAATCACACGGTTTGTCAGAGTTGGTATCAGAGAGGCAGAGACAGAGCTGGCGAGACAGAGAAAGGACATCAGAAAGACAGCAATGGCAAAGGGAGACCAGTTCTTTCCAAAATACTGTATTTTTTAGGAGAGCAAGCAAGATGTATGAAGACAATAAATATCCTTGAACGGCTCGGCATCAAGGCTGTGTATTTCTTAGTTAATTTTCCTCCCTCTCTAGTTTTTCATTGTGGCCTTTTGGCTGCTTTCCTTATTTTGTTTTTTCTGCACCACAAAATGAGTTTGTGATGCCAGTGCTGGGGGCTGTGGTGGGCTGGGGGCTGCACAATGTCCCTCCAGGTCCTGTTCTGCCGAGGCTGTGGGGATGGGAGCCCATCCATGCCCTGTGCTGCAGCGAGTGTGGGGTCCAGGGAATGAACAGACAATTGCAAGCAATTAAATTACTGTCCTTTAATGAGTAACCACATAGCAGAGCTGGCTGTACTCTGGCCTGGCTGCTTTTGTGAAATAAAGCAGCTTAGCTTATGCCTGCCCTTGCAGTGGCTGGAGATAGCAGGGGATGTCTTATAGGTTTGTAGGGGTAGTTGGGGCTTCCTGTGGAAAGTCACAGCAAGAGTCAAGTATGCTGCTGGAGGCTGGGAAATCATCTGCATGGCAGCAAAAGACAACCAACCCAGCAAAATGAGGCTGGCACCCCTGTTCTAGGGCATAGACACATTTTTTGGTCCAGCCATAAAGTTGGTGGCTTGTCCTGAGGTCGGGCAGTTCTAGGGCTCAGGGACTGCCCCTTGGCAGGGCTTGGAGCTAGGTGGGCTGCAAAAAAGCAAGGAGAGCTGAGGAGCCAACACTGCCCCTGCTAAATGAAGCAGGCTGATAAGGATGCAGCAGGTGGTTAAAATTATGCACATTATTTCTCCTTTTCTCCCAGGTTTTCCCAGAAGCACCTGGTCAGCATGGGGTGGAGCTGGGGCACTGGGAGCCTGACTGGGGGAAGTTCTCCCCTGCTCCAGCTCCAGGCACATCATCCCAAACCACAGAGGTCCCAGACACGAGGGAAGGAGGGAGCACACACAGGTATGTTTGGAAGTTAATTCTGGTTTCTCTCATAGATAAGCCCCATCCAACTGCAGAAAACAGCCTCTTTCTGTCCCATGTTCGCTGTGTTAACAAATGGGACAGAAACAGGAGAAACTTCCCGAAACCCACTTCACCCATGGTTTTAGCCTTTTTGGATTCACAGAACCCCCCCTGGTTTTCATTGTGCGTGTGCAGACCCTTCCATATACTTAAAATTTGGCCTGACTGAGAGCAAACCAGCTTTTCTCAGTTACCTTCCACAACCCCTGATGGGTCCCTCTGGAGTTCGTAGGCAACACATTGAAACCACCAATCCAGTTAACTCAGCACACTCCCAACCACATCCTGGATGTGCCAGCCAGCATGGCTTGTTTCTGGAAGCATTTTATGTGGAGTTAGTAACATTATCTAGACTACTAATATAATGTTCCCTTCCCACCATCCCTCTGCCCCTCTCCAGGGAGGTGCAATGTGAATGGAGGCAATAGAAAGTGCATTTTCACTGGGAATAGCTATCCTGCAGAAAAACTTCTGGAATATAGCTTCAAACTAATTGGTTTTTAAAAGAGAATCTTAAGTTGCACTGGGAAGCCCCTTGTGAAGGGAGAGGGTAGTTTTAAAGGACATTGAAGGCTCTGAGGTCTGTGTGCTGCCCCACTCACTGAATTTGGGCAGGTCAGCCCCGTGTCCCTCACTGCAGGGACATCACTGTCCATACAGGATTCACTGTCTGTGTGCCCTCTCTGACTGGAAAAGCCAAATGGAGCAAATGATTGGAGCAATAAGAAGCCTGGCTGAGAGTGAGAGACTCAGGGGTGTTGGTTGGCAGGAGGGCTGGACCCTGTGAGAGGAGGGTCCCAGGTCCCTCCAGGCAGGGTCTAGGTGGTAGTGAGGGGTTGCAGAGGGGAAATCTCCATCATTATTTTCTGTTTTGCTCAGAACTCACTTGAGAGAGGCTGGTGGTAGTGGATGGAAGTGGAGAAGAGCCAAGATTTCCCATTAGAGAGATAAAGGCAGCTGAGCTTTGTGCTGTGCCCCCCCAGGATGGGTACAAGGAGGGTGAGCACTTTTGCCAGGGTGGTCAGTCTCAGGCATGTGTCTTATGTTCTCGGTATCTACCTGGTTTTCAAAGGTACCAAACCAGAGAGGAACAAAATTATAATAGGAGAAGAGTGGGTTTAAGAGCCTCTTTTTTGGCAGTCCTGGAGTGCCCCACTGCCATCAAGCCAAGGTACCTGGGCTGGTGACACCACTGGTGCTGTTACCTGTTCTCCTTCCCAGACAGAACCCAAATACTTTCAGCTCACCCCAAAAGGGAGAAGCACAGCATCATCCTTGATGCACCATCAATCTGAAAAGCCAAAGGAGCAAATCTCACTGGCTTCCTGGGATTCCTTCTCCAAGATTGGTTCTGAAGTAGAGCATATTGGTAGGTCTCTTCTCCTGCCTGTGATTTGGGATGGAAAAAAACCCAAGAGCACCCCACATCCTCAGTCTAACACCCAAACAAATCTTTCTCCTCTGTGAGGCTCTGCCCATGAGGAGCACAGGGTGATTTACTCCAAGGCTGAGCTGCAGATTCCACCAGGGGAAGAGAAGTTTGCTTGAATTTCTATTCAATTTCATTCAAGGGAAGAATATTAGAAACTCCACTCTTTAGCACTTCATTAAACACTTTAGTTTAATGGCATTCTCCAGGGAATCCCAATCGGGACCATGTGAGCCAGGAGTAAACAGCTGCATCAATTAACCCCATAATCTCAAGGGTGTTATTAGAAGGTGAGATACCCTTAGAAAGTGCATATGCCTGCAATTAGGCTTAAAATACTTATGTGTCAATAGCTTTAGTTATTTGTGCTCTCTGATATTGATCTTGCTTATGTTTTCCGCATTAAGCAGTCTCTCTTAGTTCATCAATAAATTAAGTGCTGTTTAGATTTATTCACTTTTTCTATTAAATGGTGCCAACTCCTGAGCTCCTGACCCTGGCCTGGCTCCATCTGAGATGAGGGGCTCCAACCCTCTTTGCTGGCTGCTCCATCTCACTCTTGTTTCAGGAGCTGGGGAAAGCAGCAGTGGGAAGAGAGAAACAGGAGTTGTCAGCCTGGAATGGACCATTACAGAGGAGGCTTTTGGGCTGAGTTTGCTAGATATGCAACTTTACGTGTTTGGTTTTTCTGCCTAGGTTGGATTTAGAGGAGAACTTAGGGAAGGCTGATGTTTGGCACCCCGAGCATAACAGAAATGACAAAGAGGCAGGCTATATGAGACTGTGTGTAAATTGAGAAATTACCTGGCTTTTCTTTCCAGAAAAGGGCTTTGGGGAGAGCTTTACATCTCCTGAAATGACATCTGGGTGGGCAGGGAGGAGCACTGCCAGCCCTCACCTTGCTAGGAACTGGCAGAGTGAGATGAAGGGCAAGTCCTCTCTTCTTCCTCCTCCTACTGTCCATCAGCTCCATTGCTAATTGTAGCTTCTTCCTTTAGATTATTTGGCCCAAACCCAGGTGTGTGCATAGACTGAAGTGTTAGGGTGCTCAGATTTTTTGGCTGGAAGCTGGGACAGCTCTGGACATAGAGGTCTTCTGGGTATGAGAAAGATGTGAAAAGTTGGAGACACCTGTGCTGCAGAGATGGTTAAGAAGCAGACTCAAGGATGAAAAAAAAATTCTGATTTTTTTCATTTTGCACCCAGGCTTTTAAGTCCTTATTCTTGCATATATAGGAGTGGACTGAGGATGGGGTCCTGCTGCAGAGTAAGTGCTGTGCTGAGGGGTCAGCATGCTGAGCAAACAGCAGCTTCTCACCAAGGGCTGGTGGCATTGCACACTGTAAATATCTACTGCCCTTTTCACTCTTTAAGTTCTTCAAGAGTCTTTGCTTGCTTTACAAGCTCCCCTTGAAGACTTGTTAGCTCTCTGTAAGGAGACAGCACAATGGTTTTCATGAAACGTCATTCTGGAGGTAATTCTTATGTTTTTTTTTTCCCCACTCCCTGTGCTCATTCAGGCTTTTCTGTGGTATGCTTAATAAATGTCTTCTTTCATGGGAAAAAAAAAATAAAAAAAAGGAAAATTTAGGACATTTAAAAGAAGGTCTTTCAGATAGTTTGCATTGTTTAGGTTGCTAGTCCCCTGCCCATCTGTGCATGCAAAATCATGTTTCTAACCAGGCTCTCCTCACCCACCACAGCCCCGCAGGCTCTTGTTGTTACAATCAAGCCACGCGCTGCTTTCCATCACTCATTAGCCCTTTAGTTTCTGGCTTAATTCAATGTGCAAATAATGTCACAAATTGAATATTAGTGGCCTTCTATTGAGGCTTAAGTGGCAGTAAAAGCATATCTCTGTGTCTTCATTTTGCTTTGCACGCCTGTGGTTTGTCCAGCGTGGCGAGTGGTGAGTTAACCACCCGACTGCTCGCTGCCTTCTTTCCCCTTCTGGGTTTCCATGTGATAGCCCGGCTCTTGGAAGAGAAAAACAACAACTGTGCATGTCAAACAGGGTGAAACAGATCACCCTGCTAGCACTACACTGTGTCCAAACTCAAAGACAAACTTTGCAAGAGGATGGCCCCAGTTCTTCTGTGGCTGCTCCCACAAACACTCAGCAGCGCTCAGTGGCCAGCAGCCCCTGGCTAGTAGCCTGTCCTTGCTGCCAGCTGAACACCTCACCTCTGTCACTGCGTGGGTTTTGTGATGCCATTTATCACTTCAGATTCTCTGCAGAGACAAAATTTGGGTGGGATTGCTTATATCAGCCTGGGCATCCCCAGAGTTGCTACAGAGATGAAACAAAAGCAGGCTCTGGGAGAGGTGCAATGTCCCATCCCACTCAAAAAGCTCCATGTGGTACTCAGGACCTATCCCTGGGATTCTGATGATGGGTTTGGGACCTGCAGTGGGTACTTGCAATGCTGACATGAGCCTAAAACTTCAGATATATTGGTGATGGCAGGGGGAGTATGGCTCCCTTCCATGGAAACTTTCAGGGCATTGTGGAGCAAAATGGGTGCAGCTTTCTTATAATGCTCTGAAATGGAGGCAAATTTCAATCTAATAATGTAAAGCAGCAATAACCATTATAATTAATTTAAATAAAAGCTGTTATAAAATTACACTTGATGCATTTAAATCCTGTCCAGGAGCAGTGCTCGTTTTCCAGTTAAGCTATAGGCTGTGCTAAGGCAGACGGGGAAAGAGGTATTTCAATATTTCTTATAATTTTATATTCTTTCTAATATCTCTCATGCTAATGTCATTATGCAACACAGTCAGCACAGTGATGTAATTATTGAAAAGTAATTTTGCAATAAATGGATTTAAATGTGTTCAAGTCCATTGTAAATTCAATCTCTTGGTAAAGGTGGATTGAACAGGCAGGAAAAAAAGGGAGTAGGGATGTTGCTGGATGAAAGCTGAGAAGTCCTGGGCATCCCATGTCGAGCATCTGCTTACACCAACTAATAACATCCACTTCAAATGGAAACTGCTCACGGAGATGGCCTCCCTCCCCTCAGGCACCAAAACTGCTGCTTGCAGAAGGTGCTTCCAGTCTTCAAGGTAGAGGAAATTTTGGATCAGTCAAGTCTCCTCCCGGAGCAAATCACAGCCACTGCTGGGTGTCTGTGCTGCTCTTAGCAAAGTGGGTCCTGTGTGGGTGTCTTAGTCTGGATTAAGGGCTCAGTTACTGGGCAGGGACAGACAGATATTCTTCTGCATAAGACACAGGAGATGTGATTTCTATTCCTGGCTCTGTCAGAAACTTCCTGTGTGATACTGGGCAAGCAGTATATCATCTCTCTGCTTCCATTTCCTCATCTGCACAATAGGGATAAAGAGTCCTTCCCCAGCTCATCGGTGAAATTAATGTAACATATGTAAAGTGCATGTATATCCCCAGATGAAAGGTGCCATTGTAATAATATTCAAATTATTATGGAAAATAGATAAAGCGACCAACCCCTGCTAAATGATCGTTGAGCTTTTCACCAGATTCATGAGATCCACGCAAAATGTGATAAGAAAACCTCAGATGTCAAGTGGTTTAGAGTCAGACTCTGCTCATGAAACGGAGCTGGCTGTGCCTTTTAAGTGGAGGATGAGACAGTGAAGAATTTGGGGCTTGGAAAGTTGTTGCCATGGTTAAGCTGCCCTGGTTTATCAGGTGCCACTGTTCATCTAGAGGGGAAGCCTGGGGGATACGTCACCTAATATCCAAATCCAGACCCAGGAACCCTCCAGTGACAGTGATACCACAATGATAAAGCAGGGCTGTTTGTTTTTTCTGACCCTCATGGCTGCCTACGAGTTTGGGATCTCCTAGAAAGGTCACATGCAGCTGGAGGTGATAAAGGAGAGATTGGATAAATTGGAATACTTAACCCATGAGGCTTATGATAGACCTTTACCTAGTGGTAAGGAAAAGGGCTCTGGTGTCACTTGTAGAGCATTAGCAGACACTGAGGATGCTCATGTCTAGGTACTGTGGTGATTATGGGTCTCTCTTGATGTCCTCTAAGTGTGCCCCCCTTCCCACATAACCAGCATAAGGAAAATTTGGACAGGACACACACAGCATCTGTGTTCTTGGCCATACAGTTGTGTCTTAGCAGGGCTGGTAGCAAGTAGGCATTTGAAGGCTTTCTCTGACACCAGGGTACCTCTTGGAGTTTTCTCCCATTGGGAAGGAATTGCTGGCTTGGCATTGGCAAGAGCCATGTTGGGAATGACTGGAAACCTGGAGTCACTGGAGATTTGACTCCCAAACTGCTGTGCCTGTCTCTCCTGGCACCATTGTATAGTTGCCCAGTACCAAATGCTCAGTTATAGACAAAATTGAATTCACAATTTGCTTTTGGGCAATGTGTAAATTGGCCCTTCATTGATTATTAATGAAGTGCTAATTGCTCTTTGCAACCAATTTTTATGCAAATGCTATTAGTGCTATTTGCACAGTCCTGCAATTTACAGTTTTACATTTGCAATAGCCTGGTGAAAAAAATGTGAAAAGATGACAGCTTGTCCTAGAAGAAAACAAGAGGGAAAGGCGGGGAGGGCGATCACAAAACTTGCAAAACTTGGAGTAGCAAAATAACACCATTAGGAATGAGGAAAACATTAAAAAAAAAATAAAATAAATGAACAAACAAACTCCCTTTCTTTATTGATTGTTACAGATTCAGCGTTGACAGGGGTGGTTCTGAACCTAACAGGATCCCGTGGCAGATGTAAACCAGACTCCAGGCATTTGCTGTGTTTCACCAAGGAGGTCAGTGTATGAATTTGCCTGTGAAAACTCTGATGTGAGGCTGCCAGCCTTTCCCGTGCTCTTCTTGGTGACAAACCAGGCAGTGTGAGTTCAGAAATCGAGCCTGGGCAGCTGCTGAATGGCTCTGCCTGAGGTGACACCTCGGCCCTGAGCGAGGTGAGATGCTCAGCAGCATCTGCCCATGGATGGTGGGAACCCAGAGCCCTCCTCTGCCACCCCCATCCCCCTCACACACACACTTCTTTAGACCTCCTTTTGCTTCTGCATCACCTTGCAGGTAGTGCAGGGGGTTGTATTTTGGCTGAATTCTGCAAAACAGGAGTGCTGAGGGGCTCATTTGGCTGGTGGAAAATGAAGGTTTCTAGTAAGGGCTTGTTTGCAGGTCCAGTTTCCTTAGAGGCTGTTGCTGCCTGCTCTGAGGCTTCACAGAAAACCTTCAGTGGTGCATAAAGTCAGATTCAGCTCCAGGCTTCTCCCTCATTGCTTCCCCTCTACCAGACAGAGCCTCTCTGAAGCTGTCTGAGGCAGCAGAGTGGCCAGGTGACAGAAGTTGCTGGTGGAACAGGGCTTGCCAGCAAGAATATGTGTATTTTTTAATGTGAGTTATATAGTATATATATATATATAATAGTTATATATATATATATATAAAAAATAGTTATATATATGTGTAATAGTTATATATGTGTGTAATAGTTATATATGTGTGTAATAGTTATATATATATATATATAAAATATATAGAAAAGTTATCATTAGGACCCAAGGAAGCCCCAGGCAGCCCCTGAGTGATGGAATAGTAAGAAAAGAAGCTCACAGGAGTGTCTGTGTGGGTGACACTAGGTGGGCTGGTTGAAAGTAAGTATGATTTGGGGAGCTTCAGGTGGGGTACTGGGACATTAGAGGTCAGCTTGAACCTGTCTGTATCAGGGAGAAAGATAATGGGAGGACTTGGTGTTCATCCACAGCCACCCCTCTTCATTCTATTTCATTATTTGTTTTATTACTTACATCTTTGAGCAGAAAGATGCTGTTTTACACACAGCTCCTGTGTTCATACATCCAGTGAACTGTTTATTCTTTGGCTGCCCTGGCTGCTGACCCTCCAGCCCAAAGCTTTTCAGAGAATTGCAGCTCAGAGACCTGCAGCCACCTGAACAATCCTGGGGCTCAGCCTCTGGGGAGGCTTTACCACTGCTCAGGGCATATGTCAGGATGTGTGCATCTCTACATCTTGTATATTTTGTAAATGGAACAGCCAGGAATTAGCTTCTAGTGGAAGCTCTGGTGGGGCAAATGTGGCTCTAGTCTGGAAAAGGCAGCAGATATCACAGCTGAGGATTCAGGAGGTGGAAATGCAGACAGAAAACTTCTCCTGGAATAAAATCTGCATTGTGCCCAGGGATAAAAACTTTCTTAGCCTAGAAAAACCCAAGGAGCCGAGCTTCACCTTGGCCTGAGGTGGCTGGTGATGTTGGATGAGTCTCTTGGTACTTTAAGGTGTGTGCAAGAGCAGACACAACCCCCCACAAGCAATGCCCTGGGTGCAACCAGCCAGCACACAGCCCTGCTGGGACCTCAGCAAAAGGGACCTCCAAAAAGAGACATCCCAAAAGAGACCCCCCCAGTAGGGACACTCCCCTAAAAGGCAGACCTCAGTGCCACTCTCCTTGCTTCTGGAGCAAGAGGGTTAAGCCTTCAATTCAAATAATTGTTGCCAGGGTTTCTGCTGTGACTCATTAGTCTCAGAGAGAGGATCCCTTGTTAGCAGGGGGACTATCTGGGGAACACCCCCCCTTCATGTTGCTAAGGTGCCTCAACTGCAGGGACTTTCTGCATCTCCTTCTGCTCCTTCCTCTTGCCTTTTGTTTTCCAAAACACTCTCCTCAGGTTGGCAGAGCCCCTCTGTGCACCTCAGTGGGTGCAGATGGGGTGCATATGCACAGGGGGGATGCTGTCTGCTCCCCAGAAGGGCTCTGCTCTGTCACAGTGGTCAGGCTTTCACATCTTTGCTCCTTCATTAAAAAAGATCTTTGGGGGGGGAGGCTGTTTTGCTGGACCACTGAGCAATTTGTGAGTCAACCTGTACCATATTCTCACTGGAATGTCACCCTGCATCCTGAAGTCCCAGCAAGGCAGGTGAGTGTTGGGCTTTCCTCAGCAAGGTGGGCACTTGGAGGAAGGAAAAACTGGGAATGGTCAGACAGGAGGGGAATAAACTGACTATTTTAGCTAATTTAGCTCTCAGATTTCCTCCAGTCTTAAACTTTGTTTCAATTCTCAGCGTTTTCTTCTCTTTTCTTTCCAACGTCTGGTTTAGAAGGCTTTTATGCCAATGAAATAGGAATGAAGTTGTGCTTTTCCCTACTCCCTGGCAGTAGCACTCAGGTCTGGACTTGTTCTGTTCATCCTTGGTTTCCAGACAGCACAGGGAGGCTCAGAAGATGGAGGAGGAAACTTTTTTCTCCCATACTTTCCTCCATGTGCTGCTGAGTTTTTGTGTCCATAACAAAGTCCCTATGGAAAACTAAACCCAATTGTGTTTCCTTGTTTTTGGGGGGGCTCCATCCTCCTATCCGGATCCCGTTTCAAATCCTCCCAATTTTGAGGCCTATGTATTTTAAGTCTGGCGTTATAAAAACGTGGTAAATATTTAATTTTATTTTTATTAAATACTAAATTGATGATGGCTGACACTTTATTAAGGTGTCAAAGTGAGTGTTCCTACATTCTAATTACTTATTCTAACAAGGAGGCAGCCTCGTCAGGAGCAGCGTGCGCAGGCGAGGGGTGCTCCTGTTAAATAACACCTATTAAACCATCATTTGCACCTAGAGGCATCTCATTAATATCTCAACTGGTGAGACTGCACTGCCAGTGCCTACCTGACCCAGGGCGTTGACAGGAAAAATGGCTCCAGGAGGCCTTTCCTCACTCCAGGCTCTCCTGTACAAATAATTCCTCTAAAATTAATAACGACTATTCTACTTAATTGAATTCCTGATAAATGAAGATTCTTCCAATCCCCTCTTAAAGGCATCCGAGTGATGCAGGAGACCAGCTGCACTGTAATCTGGGGAAAGTTTGGTTCCTCTCCCTGCCTCCTGCATCTTTCCAGGCCTCTTCCCACCTTACCCATCCCATGTGCTCCTAACCCACTCTTTTCCTTCTCCTCCTGACCATGTTTTTTCTGCAGCAGTTTCCTTCTGACCTCCCATTTGGCTCCTTCCCACTTGTCTGCCTGGATCTACCTTTATGACTGTCTCTCTGGATTATACATTTTCCTTTTGGAGCCTCCTCCTTTTCTTTCTTCCCCTTCCATCTTTCTTCCATCTTTCCTATGGCTCACCAATAGCAACCATTTTTCTCAGGTTTCCTCTCAGACCCTGAAACAATTGTCATACAGGAATCTTCTTGCTGGTGTGAGATCTTTGTTGGATGAGGTCGTGGCATTGCATCTTCAGAGCTGTCCATTCACTAAGAAGAAATGTCCTCTACTACAGCAGAGATTGTCATCCCCAAAAAGCCTGTGGGACGTGCAAGTCTCCTTTCATCTCACCTTCCCTGTGGGTGGAGAGACATACCTGAGGACCTTGTTCTTAAGGTCACCACTTGGGTACCAAATCACTGCAAGAGAGGTGACAGGGCTTCTTCATGGGACTCTTTGGAGTCTGAGGGGTTTTTTTTGAGCTGTCTTTAGTCATTTGCTTTGCTGTTGGGTGTAAAGGGTCTGCCTTTTTACCCTTATCCCAGGCATCTACACTACTGGCACTGGGGTTTGGTCATCAGTTGTTGGGGCTTGCTTTTGTCATTCCTTTAATGAATATAAAAATGCCCACTAAAAATTCCATTCTATTTTTATGTCGTTCCAATTAGAAAAGCAAGCTAGAAGCCACACTTAACATTAAAAACACCAGCTTGAGGTTCAGAGCCAGCAACTTAAAAATAAATACATACATAATGGGGAAAAAAAAATCATTAAATAACACATGAATAACAAGTTATGGGATTTTAATTTTCTAGCTAGGAGAGGCTACTTCTTCAGCACTAAAGGTGACACACAAGCAGCATCACACCAGGAAAGTTAAAAGTGATAATTCAATAAGACTCAAGGATTGTGCAGGACTCGGAGGGATAAAACAGCCTCACAGGGGGCTCTTAGTGAAGAATGAAACTGGAAGGTCTGCTCAGCTCAGAGCTGCTGTAAAATAGAACATGTTCACATCCTCATGAGCACCCGTGTCAGAGGGAGGGGAGCACTGTTCCTCTGCCAGGAGGGAAGGGAACGTTGTCTGTGCATATCCTTTGGGATGGAGGGAGGGCTGTGGATTGGTGTGGAACATGGCTACACCTGGGAGTACTTCTACAGCTGCTTTGCTCACCTTGGTTCACCCTCCCTTCCCCTCCATCATCCCTCTTCTTTTTCTCTCCTTAGGGAAGTGCTTCATTGATACCATGGCCCTTGTGCTCTCATTCCAGGTTAGCTCTGCTGCCATCACAGCCAGGAGGCCACCAGGGCCTTCAAGGTGTCCCTTGGCAGGGGGTCTGGGCACAGGGTGCTGTGGGTCCAGGTGTGGGTCCGTGCCAGCCCTCCAGTGAGCAGCTGGCTGGGATGGAGGGGGCAGGCTGGCCACAGAGGTGCAGCTGCCCCCCTTCAGTTTAGTGTTTATTTTCCAGGCTGAAGTGAAGCTTGGGATCCCAAAGCCCTTCTGTGTTTAGCCAGACCCCTCATTCACTTGCAGAGGAAACCCATGTCAGCCTCTCCTCTTTGTCTCCCCTGAGCTATTGCTTTGAATCTGAAAGGATTGGGTGCAGATTTCAAGGGATGTTCAGACAAAGGCTGTTTGAACAGCACTTGTGTAAATAATCCATGAAAACCTCTTTGAATAACCTCAATGAAATTTTCTCTGAATTTGCTATTCTTTTTCTCCAGCAGCAGAAAGACATGGAAGTCAGGGAAGGGAGGAGAGCTGGAGGAAGGGAGGGAGAGAGGGAGGAAGGAGGTGGGAGAAGGACTGACACTTTTTTCTTTCTGCCAACTTCTCTCAATGCCAAAAAAAAAAAAAAAAAAAAAAAAAAAAAAAAAGTCTTTTTTTTGTTTTCACAGCTTTAGGAATAATCTCATACAGGACCTCTGTCCTCTGTACCCTCAAACTTCTCTGTGCATTAAATGTAAGGGGACACCCTTGTATTTAACACAGCAAGGGTAAGTCGAGCCAGTTAATTATTAGCCTTATGGTTTAATGTTCACTTGCTGTACATATGTACAAAACAATTCCCCTTTAGCATGTCATTTAGTTTGCATAAAAATGGAGATAATTGTTTTGATGCCAAATGTTCCCGTGTCCCCCCTCCTCCTCCTCTCCCCTCCTCCATTCCTCTTCATACTATTTATACAAATTACATCCTTAAACAAGAGGAACAAAAAGTCCTTTGATTTGGTTTCTTTTGAAGATATCCAAATTGAATCCCATCCTGGGGCTGGGGACACCTCAGCCCTGGCTGGACCAAGCGGGTTTTACCTTGGGATGTGTAGGGGTTGGTGGGACCTGGGGGTCCCTCCCCCAGAGCCCCCCAGGATGGGGTCGGGGTGGCTGGGGGAAAGGGCTTTGGGGGCTCCTGGCTACTTTGGGAGCTGGTTCAGAGGATGTCCAGGAGATGGAGCAGTGTTTCTGTGGCCTCTGCTGCCGGTGCCCCTAACGAGCCAGTCTGTCTGAACTCAGAATGAATTTTGTTCCCTTTTCATCACTCTCTGATGTCCAGCTGCTCCTGTCAACACCTTCTTATAGCATGTAATTCATCGCTCAGACTGACAGCTGGGGCCGTGGGCCTGGGACCAGCTCCTCCTGCCATGGGCTGCACCCAGAGAGGGTCCCTGGATGGAGTAAGGGCTTCCCTCACCCCCTCCCTGCACCTGAGGCTCCCCAACCCTCCAAAGGATTCCCCAGGCAAAACCTAACCCACCCCCCACATCCTCTGCTCTCTGGAGCTTTGAGGGGGTCACCTCCCCCCAAGACCCCTCCCCAGGGGTGTGGAGGGGTTGGGGGGGTTGGTGAGGAGGCAGGAGCCAGGGCTATGGGGAAGGGGGGGATGGCCAAGGTCCCACCACAGCTCCTGAAGGATGTGATGCCACCTGACCTGTGACCACCCAGTCTAGGGCTTGGGCTTATCTCAGCTGGAGGTGAAAGCAGAAACAAGCCTGACCCCAGATTTATGAGCTTGGACCCCAATAGCAAATGGTGGTTGTCACCCCTCACCACCCCTGGGGCACATCTAACAGGGAGATGCTTTGCTAACACCACTGTGCACAAAATTCTACAGCTTCCTTTGGTGTCAATCCCTCTACCCAAACGCCCTCTTTCTTGCTAGCCTACCAGCCAGTTTCTAATAATTATCCTTTAACTCAGCACTTCTGCCTTCAGTTCTCTTCCTGCACCTTCCTGTCTTCCTGTAATTTATTCTATATTTCACCCATTTCTTGTCCTCATTTATAATTCTTCTTTATTTTTATTACTTTGCATAATTTCCTTTTAGGATTTGTCATAAAATAAATTCTACCACCTCTGTCTTCTCATTCCTGCTCTCAAGTGTCAGTGTGTGCTCTCCAGCAGAGGTTCCCTTTGCTTTCCAAGCCCCTGCACTGGAGCTGTTCCAGCCTTGGAGGATCAGGGGAGCCATTGGAAGTGGCCTCAGTTTCAGAAGGACCTCCCCAAATGCATCAGCACCCTGAATGACATCTGGAAAGAAGATCCTGAGTGTAAATTCAGGGTGATCCTCCAGCCAGGTTTCGTTTTTTGTTTTTTTTGTTTTTTTTTTTCCACGGTAAAACGCTGACATGGGCAGAACCATCATCACATGATTGACCAAATCTGAGATAAAAATGCTGATGACTAAGGAAGTGGAGGAGAAAAAGTGCTGATGTACTGATGTCCAATCTGTCCTGGAAGGTAGGAAAGCATATGGGGAAACTGAGACACAGAGCTCCCCCACAGTGTTTAGCTGCAGCCCCAGAAGCACTGATTTCCAGTTACCTCCATGGAATGAAGATCTGAGATTTGCCCAACAACTTTTATGCAGGGTGGAGGATTTGGGGAAAGTAGGAATCTTGACTCATGAATGGTCCTTGCCATTCCAGACACAGGGAGCTGCCAGAACATGAGATTGTGACAAGGTTCTCTTACCCTTGGAAAGTCCTCTGCCAGAGGACAGCATCCAACAAGGACCCAATCTGTGACAGGCAGTGGAGTCTCAATTCAGAAATGAGATCTGGAGGGGAAGGAAATTGCATTCAGTGGAGGTAAGAAAACCAATCAAATCCCAACCCTGGTAATGTGGTTCCTTGCTTGAAAACACCTCTCCCCCTGCAGACACGAAGAGGTCCCATCTCAGCACACACATGGAGTGAAATTTGGGGCTGTTTTGGGAGGTGGCCAACCAGGCAACTAGGAGCCAGTGGTTCATTTAATTTTAATGAGAGAGTCCTGATACAGAGAACATAGAAATAAATGAAAACATCCTTTCTGTGCCCAAAATCTATAGTGTTTTCTCCAGTGCAGACATTTTAACTGCTTTGAAAAGTTTGGAGCTATGACACCATAAGGTTCACAAACCCTTTAGAGGGCTCTTTTTGAACAAATCCAAGCCAAAAGATGGCTTTGTGTGTGAGAACCACATGCTCTCATTTGCCATTCCCTTGATTTTTCAGATTGGTTTGGATCTGAGTCTCAAATTAAAACCCGTGAGAACAAAACCTTGGGGGGGATCAGATGGAAAACATCCTCCTGGTTCCCTGGGCTGGAAGAAAACCACCAGCTTCCTCTTCCTAATGTATTTTATTGTGGGATTTTTTGTTTATTTTTGTTGTTTGTTTGTTTTTGGTTTGTGTGTGGTTTGTATTTGTTTTTTGTTTGGTTTGTTTTTCTTTTTCCCTAGAATGGAGAAATCCCTGTGTGGTTTGGGTTTGCAAGAAGGATTTTCCCTTCATGTGCTGCCACAACAACTGAGATCAGCTGAGGCACTCAAGTGAAGGGCTCCTGGCTGTAATTGTCTGAGGGCTGGTGGCCAGGTTTTTTCAGAAGAGGGTCCGACTGGCTGCCTTTCAGTTCCACCTCTGCCTTGACAGAGCCTGTCTCCTTTAATCATTAGAGTTCAGTGCACGGCTTTTGCCTGGCACGAGTCAGGATTTCATTTGTTTTGGAGAAAAATTGCTTCTTTTGTTAGGTTAGGACTTTTGGTTCCAGTTGTGTAAACCGGGAGGAGCCGATCCCACTGGCCCTGAGGAGCTGATGGCCAGGAGAAGGATGGGCTGCTACTCACTTTGGGGGTTTAGTTTTGCATCTTTAAAACACCATCCCTGTGCCTATGGAAACATTCAGGTTTCTATAAGCAGGAACGTTTTACGAGCGTTTTATGAATGTGTGTTTTTCCCAAACTCAGGGCAGTCAACACAAACTCAGTGCCATAAGCTGAGTTTCCTGAGTAAAGTGAGGTTTGAATTTATTCAAATGCAAGTGAATGTTGTGTTATTACTGCCTTGCAAAACTCCACTTAATTTATGGTGGTATAAAATCCATTCTTTAATGACTGTGACACTGCCAAAAATCTTTGCAGATGCAGAAACAGCTTCGCAGGAGAATTTCAATCTACCATCAACAGGAGATTTGGAAGATGAATTGTGCAAGGATCTCCTCCTTCCAAAGATGCTGCTTTGTTTTCCTTTTTAGCATTTGGGTTGGCTCTAATACCGTCTGGTTTATGATGTTTTAATTATTGTTGGTTATTTATTATAATCATATTTTAATTGTTTGTGTAGTGCCTTGAGTGCCTTGGCAGGGGGGTGCATTATAAATTAAATTATTATTAAAAAGTTATTATTATGTGTACCTACTCCAAACTGAGCTAGAGCAGGGAACACACTCAACTGCCTGAAATTGATTCCCACCTTTTCCTTTGTCTCCTCTCTACTCAGGAGCATAGCTCAAAGGATTGGAGAGGGAAAATGATGCCTCACTGACTCTCCCTGGGGCTCTGTGAAGTGAGGGGAGATCTGCTCTGGGCTCCTTCAGGGACCTGGCACTGCCTCCCTTGGGTGCTGGGGATGAAGTTAGGGCCAGGGTATGCTCTGTGGGCTAGGCAGGGATTGCAGGGGTTTTTAAAAGCCTTTCTGCATCACCCCCTCCCTGCTTCTGCAGGGCAAACTGCTGGAAGAGGTTGGTTGGTGTATGCTGCAGTGTAACAGGATTTGCAAATTCTTAAATTAAAAAGAGACTGTCATGTGTGCTTGAGGTGTGCTTGGGGGGGGAGGAAAGAGCTGTCACCTCTGGTGGCCAGGTGAAGGTGGCAGGAACAATGCTCTCAGCCCTACTTGACTCCCACTTTGCTTCTCCTGGCCTTTCAGGTTTGTGCAGACCTCACTGCTGCCTGGCTGGGAGAAATCCCACCTGGGGACTCCCACAGCTCTTGAAACCACAGGTAAGGTCCAGCTCTCTGGTAAATGGAAGTAGGGTCATTGCTATAGCTCCTCCACTCCTGCTTTCACCTCCCTGGGGTCTCCGGGTGCCACGAGATGGTGACCAGGGCAGTCTCAGGTCAGGTGATAAGAAGGTGACAACAAAGCTCTCTCACCCCCCAGCTTGTGCCAAGGACCCCCCTGGGATAAAGGTGGTAGAGTGACACGTTTCCCCCATTTTCTTTCGTTTTATCTCCTCCCAGGTTTTCCCAGGCCATGGTCTGGCTCTTTGTGTTGCAGCAGGAGCACAGATGACCCTCCCCTGGTCCAACCATTTTAGATAGGGCTGACATCCACCTTAAAGATCATCAAGCACTCAGACCAACTGATCCCATCAAGACTGTCTCCCCAGCATGGAAAAGAAGGATTTTTCCCTCCCTCAGACCTCCACACCACTTGCACAGAGGCTCAGGTATGGATTATGTGGATTCTCTGTGGGCAATCATCCTGCTGCTCCTGGCAGCTCTGCTGCAGGGGTGCTGGAGGCACTTGGGTGTTATGGTGCTGGGAGTCACACGAGTGCCATTGATGGATCAGTGATAATGTGAAGGTCCCTGTTACCCTTGCCATCAGTTTGCTAACGAATATTAAGAGACAGATGTCATATGAGCATCTCTACACTTTGGAGCTGGTGGCAAACTTCACACCTTCAGCTCTCCTAAGAAGACACCATTTCATCCCACTTGAAGTGCTTATTACAGCTAGTCTGATAGGTACTAAAAAATCTCATTATTTATCTGTATTCTTTATTTTGGATAGTAATAGAAAATTATCTAGAAGGGCAGCAATTTATTCCTATCATTTAAGAATAAAACTGATTTGAACTAATTCCAGTTTGTGGACACATGAATGCAATTTTCCAGTGGAGGCACAGACCCCTTTGTGGATTGCTCTGGAGCATAAGTGATCTTTACTTTGTGGCCTTCTGCAGACCTCCATTCCCAACCACAGGAGTTTGGAGGCCTAAATGATAGGCAGGAGAAGTGGGTTTGGTGTTTCTGTAGCTCTCCCCATGCCTTAATAAACCCACAAGGTTTCACTTACTGGTCTCCCGTGGAAGCATCAGACAGAATCAGCAGAAATAGCTGTTCCTGCAGGCATTTGGTGTCAGTCTGAAGGGAAGTCCTCTTTTCTCTCTCCTTTATTTCTTCTGTTTAACCAGAGCTACACACCAGGCACCTTCTCCTTCCCTGACATGCATCCATTCATCAGTCCTGCTCCAGGCACTGCTGTTCAGCCTCTGCTTTTCCCACCCCCCTCCAGCACATCCCTGGGGACCTCCAGCCAGGGCTCAGCTGCTGCCCTTCTCCATATGCCTCCCTCTTCCTCAGGCCCTTTCTGCCTGGTCTTGATGGGATGGGAGCTGCAATTCCCTGTGCTGCCCCATCCTTCTGCAAAGCCCTGGTAATCCTGCACCCAGGGGCCGTTTAGCCCTGTCTGCCTGGTTTGCAGCTCTGTCACTGAAGGGTCCTAATTTGGTGTCATGTAGAGAGAGGGCTGGGAGGCAAGGCAGGGCTCCTGAGGATTGGGATCTGCTTGGGGTTTTACACCCTCACAAAGGGTGAGCTCAGTGAGACCCTTCCTTTCCAGTCCTCACTGCAGAAGTTAAAAAAAAAAAGGCTGGGAAAGGGTATTAGTTAAAACCAAGCACCCACCAACCAGTTATTCTGCATCTGCTTTCCTCCTCCTGACATCCAGGCTTAAAGTTTTTATTTTATTGTGTTCATTGCTCATCATTATTAAACTGATGCTGCTTTGACATAAAGACTTTGATTTTCTGAATCTGCAATAGGGCAAGCAACCTGGTACTTTCAAAAACTTAGCTTTAGACCCTCTGCATTATGTGTTATCCTATGTACTATATATTTTTTTATCTCTTGTGACTGGTAAAGCCTTGTTGTGCCTAAGGAGTGCATTTGCACATGTTTGGTTCTTCAGCCCAATGCCTATTCCTGCCCACTGCACCCTTGCTATCACTGGTGCTGGTGCTGAGGGAGATCATGTCTCTGCCTCCAGTTTTATCTCTGTTCATGGCACCAGTTATCACTGCCTCAGGACTGGGACATCTGGAGGCTGCACAGCTCACTGCAGAGCTGCACATGGGCTCTGGGGTGGGGAGTCCTGAGGGTGTCACTTGGGTGCTGGGTGCCACTTCTCCCTGAGATTCTGCTAGGGGAGTAACATTCCCCAAATCTTGTTCATCCTGAAGTGTCCTTCCCAGTACACTCTTAGGTTGTGTTACCAAAAGGGGATACCTGAAAGGCTGTTTTCTTTGTTTCTTTCTCTAAGGAGCTTACACAAGAAACCTCAGGCTGGGCAAAACACATCTACCCCTTCCCCTATCCACCTTATCTTGCTGGGGTAACAAAAAGAGGAAAAACCACTGTTTTCCAGGGGTTTTCTCTTGGGTGAGGAGGGCATATAGAGGTAAATGCACACCCCTCCCTCACATGCTGGTTATAGTGGATGTAGCCATGGGGTATGGTCAAAATTCTGCACCAGCCTGTGAGAAACCGCTCTCAGCTCTGTTCTTTTCACTAACTTAGCTCATCTGGGACTTGTAGACCCCCTTGTACTTTGGAGAGTGGTCTTTTTGAAAGCAAAACCCAACCAACAACCTGCCAGGTGTCTGGAGGTTGGGTTCCTCCCCTCCCAGGATGAGGCATTTGCTGGCCCAGGTGGTTCCTCTGCCCACAGTGCAGCACACAGTTCCATCTCTGGGACCTCCACCTTTCCCCTGTCTTTAGGGCTTGGACCTAGAGATTTACACCTCCAGCCCTTGCCACAGAGTTCTCCTGGATTTATAAGAGGACAGGATTTTAACACAGGTTGTTAACCTTGACTGGAATCAAATCAGGCTGGAGCAGAAGCTGGCTGCTGTATCAGGAGGTAACTTGCAACCTGGCTAGAATATAGCATGTGTTCTTTTCTCTTGAATTAATGTCTTTTTTTCAGTAAGTCAGGATACATTCTGGCTGTGCCTGTGCTGGGGAGGGATCAGCAAGTTAACAGGAGTTTCTGACCCAGATGGGCTCAATCCTTTTCTATTATCCAGCTGGAGCCAGAGGAGCTTTTAACCGAGAACAAATGTTTTTAGGCCCTCTCCATGCTGCCACTCTTCAAATATGTTTGAAAGGGTTTTCCCCAATGCCTGATGTGTTTGTAACATGTTTGAACTTCGATGTGACTAAATGCTCAGCTCTTGCAGGCCTGCAGCACAGCTTCTCATTTGCCTGGCTGCAAATCAAATCTATATTTGCATTTGCATAGAGGAGCTGGGCTAGGATCCTGCCAGCCAGAGAGCTCCTCCCCAGCGTGGTCAGGTCCTCAGTGTATCTCCTTCCAGACAAGGAAGCCCTTGTGGTTGAGATGCTAAAAATAAGAAATGTGTCTTCATGCCTTGAAGTAACATGGGCCGGGGGTGGGCATAGCCTGGCTTTTGAAGGGTTAAGGAGGCTGTGTCCTTGGTGACATGCAATTTATGATCTTGTGAATCCTTTTTTAATTATTTTGCTGTGACAGAGGTGGAAATATCCAACTTCAAACGACTGGCTTTATTGATATGCTGCTATTTGTGCCTCTGTGGAGGAACAATCCCATAAAAGCAATAAATTAGAAAAACCCCTTTTCTCATCAGAGAGAGAGATACTTTCTGGCTGGGAGCGAGAGACCTGGTGCAAAGGCGTTTCAGCTCCACGAAGGGGCTCCCTGTGATCTGCAGTGAAAAGCCCTTTCTCACTAACCAGGCACATTTATGGTGCACCCACCTCCCCTCCGAGCTGGGCCAGGCTCATTGCACGGGGCTGGAGTTTGGGAATGGAGGAGAAATTTTTGTCTGCATTCACAGACGTTGGTTTAACAGCTGTAAAACGTTTATGGCTCTGTGGCTGTTGGTATTGGTTAGTTATTTCCCATATTTGCACTGAGAGGATGATCAGAAAGCACATTTTAGGACACAAAAAGGGATTTTAAAGTACAATTAACTAATGTTGTTGGAGATGAGCTGGTTGAGGCCAAAATGGCAGTGTTTATTTGCAGACACGAATGACCGGTTTTCACCACAGGGAACGAAACAAAATCCATCTCATGAATCCAGATGAGAGCAAATATGACATTGTATATTTTTTTTTAAAGTGTAAATAGTTACCCATAACAGAGATGTACAGGCTTGGCCACAGAGGTACCCAGACACAGCCATACAAACACCAGCAGTTATGAAATGATTTGTGCTTCCAGCTGCCTTTGGCAGGTGCTGGAGCTGAGCTGGGCTTTGCCAGCATGTGTGGAGTGAGCATCGTGTAGGGTCTGACCCATTTCTGGAGTGTGAGCAAGCCCTTTCCCCTCTCTTTAGACAGGCACAGTCAGATGTTGAGCAAAAGAGAGATGGAGACTGACCCTGTGGCCCCAGGGACACCCACTGAGCCAATACAAGAGCCTCTGCTAGCACAAAAACTGCTCAGCCTTGCAGGGACACTGCAGTTGGGTCTCAGTCCTGAGGATGTTCCACCAGTGACCCACCCATATGAACAAGGAATGAGCATCTTGGCTGCTTCTTTTTTTGCCATACATACTCCCTGGTCTAAGAATCTTGAGATGCTCAAAGGGCTGGAATCCAGCACACCTCTGTATCATGGGGGAGGGGTGATAAGGTCCAGTTCTGGTCCATACTGGGGGCTTTTGTGTCAATGCAGGAGTGTGGGTGGGGAAGTAATTGCAAAGGAGTGATGATGGCTGGAGGTGGTGTCCAACACAAAGCCACCAGTGTGCTCAAACTGATGAAAAGTCCAATATTATCCCAATATTATCCCAAACCTTTAATGGATACTAGTCCTTAGGAGGGTGAATGGTCTGGAAGGTGAAGTTCTCCTGGTTTCAACCCAGGCTCTGGCTCCCTTCCATCAGCCATGGCCCAGCCCTTGGAGTCCATCAGGTGGGAGAGGTTTTGTCTTTTTGTTGGTACCTCAACTTCTCCCTCATGGGTGGAGTGAGACTGTCAGTCAAGGCTGAGAGCAAACACCCTGTAAGTCAGCACTGCAAAGGAAGGGAAAAGTTTGGGAAAAATGGATTCCACACTCATCCTGGCCAAAGGCCCTGTCTGTGACTGCAGCTATGGTCTCCTCAGTACCAGCCCTAGGAAGATAAGAACACTTCATCAGGGATGTCCTCACACATTTCTAACACAAGTCAAGCATCAGCCTCAGGTCTCACCTTTACCAAAATGGAGGCAGAACTGGAAACTGTCATCAGCTTTTGTTAAGAAGATCTCTGAAGTATCTGCTGCTCTTGTACCAGTGGAAATTTTCATCATTCTCAAAACCTCCACTCATTTCGGAGGCTGTCCTTTCAGCCTGGCCCAGGTCTGAGCTGATGACTTCAAGGTAAAATTGCTCCAGATGCTGTCCCTTTGCCCTGGAAGCAGCCAAAAGCAGGAGGTAGACTCTGATTCTCTTTTGCACCCTGGCATGAACCAGGAATGCCTTCAGTGAAGTCTCAGGCACTTCACACACTCTAGAGGTGGTAGGAGAGAAGGATGATTTAGTCTCTGAGTATTTACCTGCCATTGATCTAATCCTGAGATGCTGCAGTAAATGGGATATTGCTTTTGACTTACACGGATGCTGGATCAAGCCTCCAGTGATTAACATTCAACACCTGTGCTTCAATCAAGCTACTTTTCTGTAGTAATATCATTTATGCTGAAACTTCTTCTCCTTCAGTCTCTGATCTTCTGGCTTATCTGCCTTAGCCTGGTGTAAATCCAGGGTAACCCTGTTCTTACTGGGGTTATTCCTGATCAGCACTGGTTTAAACAAAATCCGAATGTGGCCCATGGATGACATAATTTTCAGGGCCTTGTAAAGATCAGAGCTATAACACAAGTACACTGGTATTGATCACCTCATCCATGCTGACAAGAACAAACAAAGCAACATGGCTGGGACACTATCATGCT
This sequence comes from Heliangelus exortis, assembly GCF_036169615.1. Lineage (NCBI taxonomy): Eukaryota > Metazoa > Chordata > Aves > Apodiformes > Trochilidae > Heliangelus > Heliangelus exortis. Next base: position 7,882,637 of record NC_092438.1, on the reverse strand, counting down.
TTAATTCCTTGACATGGGGAAATCTATTGCTCAGCAGCATCTTCAATGTTCTCTGTTTATGGGCATTGTTTTCTTTGGGGTGGGAGTCACATTCTCAGGGTTTTTCCTCCAAATCTGTGAAACTTTCAGGTACTGGCACATGCTGCACTTGGAGAGATTGATAGGAACCTGTCTGAGGGATGGAGAACATTTCCCAGCCAGGGAGAGAGGGGCTGGGCAGGAAAACAATCCCAGCCTTGGGAAATCATCTCAGCTGACAGATGGAGCTGCTCATCCCTGTGGACAGCCCATCTTCTAAATGGGAAGATTTTCCTGTGACACCCAGACCTGCACTGCAGCTCAGCAGTATCACAGGTTCCATGGGTGCCTTCAGCCTGGTCTGGGCAACCAGCTCCAGGGCGCCTGTCAGCACAGAGCCCACCCAGGCTGGGATTTCAGAGCCCAGTTCCACCACTGCAGAGCTGGAGCAAACGGGACCTTTGGCCAAAACCTTTCTTCACCAGTGCTTGGTCAGGTCTTGAAGGTCACCAGAGAGGCCAGGCAAGGAGAAACCAGCATCTGCCACCTCACTGGGCCTCCTGGGCATGTTCACACCTCTGACCTTGGGACCCCTCAGGAAATCATCCCACTAGGGGGCACTGGGAGTCGATTTTCCATCCCCTCCACTTATTTTCTGCTCTTTATTTGAGTTTCTCCTTGCTTAGTGTTCTCCCCACCTCTCTCTCCTTTCTGCCGGCCAGCTCAGACTGTTTAAATTGGAAATTATTTGTATTACTGTCTGTAAATAATAGATGAGGGAGTGAAGTGGAGTTGGTGTCCCTTCCATAAACTCCTCCTCACTTTAATTAGTGCGAAACAGCCTGGTGAGAATGCGAGCTGCCTTGATGCTGGTAATTAAAATTGAAACCACTGAAAAGCTGCTCTATTTTTTATCGGAGCTGCTGTTCGGAGCCGGGAGCCTGCGGACGGCTCTGCAGTAAAGAGTGATAATGAAGGTGTGAATTCCCGGGGGGAGGAGGGGCAGCTGTAGCGATGGCTGAACTTACACCAGATGAAAATGCAGGAGCAATTAGAGGTGGCTGTGTACAAGCTGGGCATCGGAGATTAGTTGGCACCTTGGGAACAGGGCAGGGACAGGGGACGGATTATATTTTTTTTTTCCCTTTTGATAAATTTTAGTAACAACAACAACAAAAAAAAATTTAAACCCACCACCAAACAAACAAACCAGTCCATGAAATCCCTCCTCTCCCCATAGCAAGGTGGAGGAAATGGTTGGTTATCTAAAATCAAGGCAAACATTGGCAGTGTCCCTGCCTGGCTGTGTTGGGCTGGCCAAGAGTTGTGCAGGGATGGTGGGAGAAGGGTCTGCAATCCAGAGTGTGTGGGGTGGGAGACAACAGGGAGCTGGGGACAGCAGCAGTGGCCATGCTGGGATTTTTGGCAGCTCCAGGGATGCCCTTGCAGCAAAGGCACTGGCTCGTCACAGCCCCTGGCTGTGTGGCTCCATGAATTTCTCTGTGTCCTTGCTCCTGGCCACAGGACTGATCCAAAGCTCACTGGTGTCCATAGAAGGCTTCGTCTCATCCTCAATAAGGCTTTGGATAAGACCTCACCCTTGAAAAGAGAGATGGCAGCAATGGTGGGAGATGGAAGAGGAGAGGCAGAGGCCTTTGTTAGTGCTAGGCAAGGAGGAGCTTGGAAAGAGCTGCTCTAAATAATCAGATGTTGGTATTAATTGCTTCCTGCCCTGGCATGTTCATCCTAGTCCAGGCTCCATGAGCAGCAAGCAGATAGGCTCTGCTCAGCAGCAGAAAAAACATCAGATAATATAATGTACTCTGTCAGAGATGCCAGCCTGGAGAATCTTCTTCTGGCTACAGTCACCTTGCAAGGAAAACGTTCCCTGTGCAAAAAAGCACATGAGATGGTGATGCTTTGCAGGGAGAGAAGCTCCTCTACCCTCTGGGAGCTGATGGACATCTCCACACAAAGGGCACCTCCTTCCACCCCAGCTTTTTAGCTGTCCAGACACTGGAGAATGCCTGAGGGTGCCAAACTGTCTTAATTTAGGTTGGAGAGAAGTTTTGTAGAAATGAAGCTAAAGAAGCTGTAAATACCCTGTGCTGAATCAGTTGTGGTTTCAGAGGGTTTGTTGCTGGTTGCTCCTTGGATTGTAAGCAGCTTCCAGGGGCTGGAGCTCCATGCCAGATTGTAGTGGCATTCCTATTGTGAACCTGGGTTTTGAAGTAGGCTCAGATTTCCAGTAGGAAGTTCTGATATAGGAACAAAAAGCCAAAATTTTAAAAACTGACTGTGAAAGGAACAGATTTAATGTATACCATGATATCGTGATCTCAGAAGATGTTTAAAATAGCCTGTGCTTAGTCTTCTTATGCACTTAAAAACATGAAAACTGATTGTTTAATTTGAAACATACACTTGGACCATAACAGCATGAAAGATTCTGGTCCATTTTCATTTTAAAATCCGGCACACTGATGGATTCCTCACAAACTCCGTGTCTTTGTGGGGTTTACATTTTCTGATGAAAAGCTGCTCAGCTCCAGTATCTTTTCATTATCATTGTCTCACAGTAGCAAAATGTTTTTCCACTTGAAATTTATCACTTGATCTCCTGATAAAGAATCTGAGGGAAGATCGAGGGCAGAGGAAGGAGAGTTGAGTAACCCCCTGGAGGTGCTTTGGTGATTTTGTTTGTTTTTTGCTCATAAGATATTCACAGGAATAAGCTGATCCAGGTATAATGGGCTGTCCACAATGCACACGAGTGCCTTAGCATATTAGTGAGATCTCAGTGATTCATATTTATCTCCTATGTCTTCTCTGCCTATGAGTTTCTAAGGTTTCTCTGTGACTTCATTTGTAAAGTACACGCATCCCTCCCAGAGACTTTGCTGAGCTCTCCAGAGTACAGAAACCTTGGCAATTTATAAACCCCAGAGATGGGCAAGTTTAGATTCATGTGGAGCTTAGAGACTCTGAAGAACTGTATTTTCACTTGGTTTTGGTTTGTTGTAATGAAGCTGGTTTATCTTATTAAAACCAGGCAGGCCTTACAGTTGGATTAAGCATTTGTTTCCTCCTGTGTACTTTGCTCAACATTATTTTTCCAGTTAGTAGGTTGTATTTTCTCACCTGTTAGGCACAATGTGATTGAGCAGATTGTAAAACTAAGAGTTTTCTCAAGTCTACAGGACATGTTTGTTTATCAACTAGTTTCACACACTGGTCAATGCCTATAGCTATTTAAACCTAAAAAGAAGGAAGAACAGATTTTTATCTGAGCCATCTTGTGTACAGATACTTAGGACTCTGTGTAATGATGCTTGTTCAAAGAGCTTTATCAAGACAACTAAGCTCTCAGTATGTTTGAAGGAAAAAAAAACAACCTCCTTAGAAATGCTTATTTCCTTTACTGAAAGTTAGGAAATTCCCAGTGGAACAAAAAACCAAAAAAATCCAAACAAACAAACAAAAAACTCAACAAAACTAACCAACCAACCAAAGCTACCAATACCCCTTCCAAAAAGCCTTATTAGGATAGAATTAAGTTAGGAGATAAATTGAAATCCTTTGATTGAAAGTCATGTTATTAAAAAAAGTTTTAATTATTGAGAAGAAATTGTAGGGAAGGCACTCAGAGCTAACATAAAAATGATTGGAAACTGGTAATTAAAACAAATTGCTTGGAAATGAAACATCACAAAATATGAAAACGCAAACTTGGCTCTTATTCATTATGACACATAAAACCTGGGATTTCTGTTAAACTTGTGGCTGGTTGGTCTGAGTTCTGTGGGTCTGTGCTGGTGCTGGAAGTCAGGCAAACACTGCAGCCCTTTGCTGAAACCACCAGGTTTCAGACCCCATCCTTACTCTTCTCTGCACCATCTCTTGCCATCCTCCATTTAGATTTCTACTCTAAAGCAAAACCTCTTGTTCTTTCAGAGAGTATCTGGATGCTGCATCCCCTTTTAAAGCTCAGCAGTTCCACCATTTGAACTATTTAAGGTTTTCTTTTGCAATCCCAATACAACCCCAACTCACTCACTGGAAGTGAAGGGCTGTGTCTCTCTGTCTCTCCACTTTCTGCTCAGCAAAGCTGAGTTTCTGGGGGCACAGGCAGACTGCAGATGGCTCCACAGACTTCTCCAGAACATCCTTGGGATCTTCCCAAGGTCAGTGGACTGGTTTGGGAGTCTGCATCACCAGAATACAATAAGCAGCCCTGCAGAAGGTAGAAGTACCAGCAAACTTCTGTTGGCATTTTTTGCACCAGGAAGATCACCACCAATCTGAGAGTTATAGCCAGAGAAGACCCATCCATCTATCTTCTCTTATTGACACTGTGCTGTTTTTTTTTTTTTAATCATTACAGTTTCTACATTATCAGAGCAGTGGATGTCACCTTCCTGCCATTCTCTGACAGAAAGACTGGCTCGATGTTGCCTCAGGGACATTTAGAAGAAACATCCCCAGCCCCACGCAGGACAGCTGTGGCTCCCCCCAATCCTCTTTGCCCACAGTGCTCTTTCCCAGGAGAGACCAAGAGAGAGCAATTTCAGACTTGGAAGAAGGTAATTTGAATTGGATGTGAAGTTGTTACTAATTTAATGTTTATCCAATAACAAGGACTTTGCAAAACCCCTTACCTTTTCATGAGCCTCAGGTAACACTGTCAATTCATAATTGCTATGATCCCTTTATCCTGTGGTTTAATAAATAATTTACCTAAATTATTAAAATGAAAATTTCAACATTATTAAAAATTAACCAGGTTAAATGAGCAAACAGTAAATAGTGCTGGGCTTGTCCTGCGTGACAGGAGTCCGCAGCTTTTATTGTCTTTTTCCCAGGAGCAGAGGGGACGTTTCTCCCTCCCCCTCTCCCTCCCTCCTTGTCTCCACTTTCACTGCTCTACTCTTGCCTTTCACAAACTCCTCTCCTTGAGGAGTTCAGGGTTGTTTTTTTTCCACAGCCTGTTCTTTCCTCTCCGTGTCCTCTTCTCCACTGTTGGGTTTACTCTTCCTTCCCATGAACCTTCTCCTTCCCTGCCCTGGCACCACCCATCCATCTCCTCTCTGCACATTACATTCTGCACACATCTGTAGCACAAGATGCCTGGCAGGCCTTTTTCTGCTTCCTCTCTTTTATCCATGGCTGGCAATCCCATCTGATGCCAGGAAGACGTAGATCCAGGAGAACACATGATCTCCAAAGAGCAGAGAGTTTGTCAGGTCTTCAGGATACAGGCTGCTTCCATCCATGAAAAATTTATTAAGATCTGACTGCTCTTAAAGGATTGCAGCTCTGTCATTTTTAATTGAAACGTTCAGTTTGCCTAAAATGAAGTGCTCCATCTTTCAAGCTGTATCTCTTGCCAGATTTTTTTTTCCCTTCTCTGTAATTCCTGCTGAACTGCTCCTTCTGCTGTTTTCTGGCAGAATTCCTCATTGACTTAAAAGGGTTCCCCCCTCCAGGCTTCATCCCATCCATTTTCCCTTTCAGCACATGGGAGTCCTGGAAATGGCCTTTCCTCCTGCCCAGCATTTTTCACCCAGAACAGGTGCCCCAGCACATCTGGTCTTTTCCTGCTGAGCTGTGGGAACAAGGCACCCAGCTCCCATTGACTTTCAGGGGGTACTTAGCACCTACAGAAGCACCAGTGAGTTCACCTGTCCCTTCCCCAGAGTACCCGTAGCACTACTGAGCATCCCCTGCAGATTCCTGAGCACTGACTGGCAGGTCTGGCCTTCTGAATGTGCTCTATTAACACTCTTCTTCCTGCTCTTCACAGACCACAAAGTGAGTAAGGCAACATTTGCAACCAAAATTTAGCTTTGTCTCCCTCCCATCCCTTTCTGAGCAGCCCTGGGTAGTACCCAGCATTGTTACAGCTCTGCTTAGGATGGAAAGGGGAAAAAAAAATAAATCCCACCTGCATGCAAAAGCAGAGGTGGTGTGAACCAGAGGGATAACTCAACTGGAGTGTGTCCAGGAGACAGTGGCCTCCAGTGCCTGTTCTTAGGATACAGCCCAGGAGGTGAAGCCCCAAGGGCCTGGCCCAAGCAAAGGCAAATGGATGCAGCAAGGCAGTGGTGATCCCTGAGTCTATAGAGCACTGGAGCTGTGTCCATAGGGAATGTGGCATTATTGACTGCTCTGTCACATGGCCTGGCCCTTTCCTTCCACAGTCAAGGCTGGTATCTGAATCACTTTGGATTTTAACCACAATTAAAGAGCTAATCAAGGTCAACAGCTCCTTTCAAATACAGTTTAGTACAAAATCCTAATGCAGGAATTACACAAATTGATATTGTCAATATAATGGATTCAAACCAATTGTGCTAAACAAGGTTGTATCAAGTCTGTGCTCTGTATTAGGTGAGGGCTAATTCTGTCTAGCAGCAGTGAAGACAAACACAAAAACAGATACATCAAGCCTTCACAGTTTGGATTTATTACTGAGGTGGTTTTTACCCCTCTCAAATAATTCATTAGTCTAAGATAACAGTTCAGTTGGAGGATTTTAGTTCCATTCAGAAAGCAGAAGGGGCAAATTTGAACACATGCAATGTGCTGGTCTAATATAGAGGAGGTACAGGAAGGATCTCTCAAAAGAAATGATGAGCCTGGAGAATGAATCTAAGCAGCAGTTCTTTGTGTAAAAAGTGCAGTGACAAAAGACTCTGCTCAGGTCGTACTGCAATAAAGTGTCTGAGACACCATGGCTGCCTGGTGTGACACACAGGCATGGCTGGAAGATGTGATAAGAGACCTGTAGGAAACCCATGCTCTTGCAGCATGGCAGGTACTCCAGAGCACTTCAGATGGACTCTGAGAGATCTGTCCCTCTCACATCAGGTGACATCTCAGCAGTGAAGATAGCCTCTTATTTGCTTTTCCTCTGAGACACTTCAAGGTTTCACCAACACTGATTACTTTGACATTGCAGGTGGTCTCTTCCTGGTAAGCGTGACCTTTACTGCTTCCCATCCAGCACAGGGATTTAGAGGTACATCCGTGGTCACTCAGTGAATCAGTGATGGTTTAGGTTTGGTTTTTTTTCTGTGTTGTTTCCCACCCAGACCCCATTATTTCTGCCATGAAGAGGTTTCTGGGAGGAAAAGCTGGCATTGGTTTTTTTACATTGAAGTTAACAACATCCTCAAAGTGGCAAGACCCAAGAAGAGAGGAGGGTTTTCTCCAGGGAATGGAGGATGCCCAGCACTGCAGGGCACTGCTGCTTGGTAGCAGAGAGCTGCAGATAGTGGAGCTCTGGGAGATGGGAAGCCCTCTGGGCTGGTCCATGCAGTTGTCAGAGGAGCCTATGGGACCAGCCTCATTGTGCCCTTTCCTCTTGGCAGCCCCATACTATGAGCAAAATTCCTGTCTGAATCTGTCTCCCCAGCTTTGCAGATAGGAGCTAGTTCCTTCCCTTCACCTCAGCATGGACTCCTCTCTTTAGGGGAAATGAGTGGAGTGGATCCAGGCCTTGTTCCCATCCTCCAAGCTGCTTTGGGAGGCTGGGGGATGATCAGCCTTTCCGGGGATCCGTGTGAAAGAAGCTAAATGGGAACACGAAGGTGGTAATGGAGTGGAAGCAGAGCAAGGAGAGTCTTGCTGATGGATTATTAGGCACTGTCAAAGTTTCAGCAGAGTGGAAAACTTGGAGGCTGGAGTGAGTAGTAACCCATGAAAAATCACCTCTTCCTTTTCCTGTTCATGGCAGGGCAGCGTGTCCAGATCAAAGCCTCCCGGCACCGCTTGGCCTCAGTCCCACGATTTACGAGGCACTGGGGCACCAGCCCATTAACAGCCCAGGTAATTCATTGGGAGGGCAACAGGAGGTGCACATCCCCTCCCCTCCAAACTTACACATTTACCCAATTGTCCCACAACTGCTGGATGTAGCCATCAGAGGAACTGATGTTATGAACAAGAAGGGCCATGAGAGGTGCAATGGTGAAGGAGGCTGACAAGAGAGTCTGGGGTGGGCAGCATGGGTGGGAGAGGCATGACCCAGGAGGTAAACCCTCTTTCCTTTGCACCCATTAAGTAGCAGAAAATCTCATTGGTTTTAATTGCATTTTGACCTTCCGGAGCTCCTCTTGGCTGTTTCCCTTGGGATCTGAGTTGAAGAAGGAGCACGCTTCATGCACAAGGGCAGATGGGAGGCTTCTGCATTTTTCAAGGTTTGTGAGACATTGTGCTCTACAGGCATGACAGTCCCTGGTGGTGGTGGTTCAAGGTTCAGCAACACCAAAATCATGGATGGCAGCAGGTAGCACTAAGTAAGAGGAGACACGAGGTCTTAAGATGTCTTGGGACTTCAAGACCTCGCCACCTCCAGGTGGGTAACATTCACCTATCACTCCATCACTTTATTGGCAGTACTTGGACATACTGTCTTCTCTTACGGTTTTCTGTGATATATCCCCGTTCAAAAAAATCTTAGCAGAAAGAATATTCTTTGTTGTTCCTCAAAGATAACAAAGGTTGCATCTATTTTTTATTTTCTTGTTTCTGGCTACCCTATACATTCCCACTCTCTCTGGTTTTACCCTCCCCTCAATTTGCCAGGTCTCCTATTGGATTTCCCACCACCAGTTCCCACCTAGTGCTTGAGTTTACCTTCATTAGAGTCTTGCCACTCTTCTGTGCTTGGCTCCATCTCTTTCTGGCTTTCAGAAGGTCCCCTTCATTTTGCTCTCCCCTGATTTGTTTGTACAACTTGTGTTTCCCATGTAAATGCTTAGCTCTGCAACATTAGCTAATATTTGCTATCAGAAAACTTCCTCTCAGCTGTATGAGCAGGTTTAAAATACCTGTACATTTATAGGAACACTTTGAATGTGAGTTTTCCACTCCCACAAGTTGCACAAGAGAATTAAATCCTCATTAGAGTTTGCCTGTAAGAGCAGTGGAGGTCAACAGGCTCTGCAGCAGAAATGGGAGGCTCACCAGCAGTATTCAGTAACTGAAATAATATGACCAGATCAGTGGAGTTATTTCTTGAAAAATATTTCCATTTTACCCTTAATGTAGCCTTTTAAAGTAAACTCCACTGCATTTGCTTTAGTTTAATTTTTAAGTTACCACTTATTGTTTCTTTTGGAGGCAAAACTAGAAACAGACTTCCAGGAGCAATTTCCCTGAGAAACCCATATTCGTTTTCATACCCTGATGTTCACAAGCAATACCCCTAATTTCCCAGCCCTTGCTTGCTGTGTACTTGATCCCATGGTCACAGGGGCAAGCAGATGTACAAGGCAGGAGAGCAATGGTTTGGCTTAGCAGGAGACAGGGCAGTGACCACCTAAATGGGGATGAGGAGTAGAGTGTTTCCTGTTCTTCCACACGGAATAAATGCTGGACCCTAAAGCATGACCAAGAATGAGGATTAGGCAATGTTCTTTGGTTAAAAGATAACCAGAAAGGGGTTGAGCTGGGAGAAAGTGCAAATGAGAAGAGTCTGGTCTAGCTGGGAGAAAAGGGTGTTGTTAAGGGGAAAAATTTGGAAGGAAAATTGAAGATTTGGGCCCATAAACACTGTGACTCTTGAAAATGCAATTCAGGCGCTTCAGTGCTCTTTAGGTGCAAGAAATTAATTTCTGGTTAAGAGGAATGGCCACAGAAATGTAGCAGTTCCTTTAACAACTTGTAGTAGAGGAAAGTCAGGACACTTCACCAGTCGTGACTTCCTGGGAAGCAGTTCTCAGCCTCACCATGCAGCTTCTCCAAGGTTTGTAACACTGGGAGGACATAAGAAGGAGATGAGGAAAGGTTTTGATGGCTCTTCAGTGCTTTTTTCCCTGGAAAGAGCTTCATAAATATTCTTGGATGTTGCCATGGGAGTTGTAGCCAATCTAGGACTCAGGGTTATGGTTCATTCCCACCTCTAAAGGCAGATGGTTCATCCTCACCAACCAGAAGAGAAGAAAAGGGTTGATATAAAGCCCTTCAGCAGCCTGTGAGAAATGAAACAGGGCCATGAGATGCCAAACCTTTGATACTGCAGAGAAGTGCAGTGTGTGAAAGGACTGAGCCTGCACCAGCCCTTGCAACACATGTGAAATCCATCAGGGTCACTGTTCCCATGGAGCTCTGATGTCCAAGCTATAACACGACACCCTACAGGGAGGGAAAGGCATCCTGTGGGCAGGGGGAAGAACTATCTGTGCTTTTAAGAGGTTGGCTGGGAATTAAGAGAATTCTTTATGGTGGTTGCACTCTGAATTTATAGTTTCCTTCGCTTGCTTTTTAATGTTCTCTGGCCAAATTACCTGAGGTTTGTCCCATAACTTGTAGCTGCCCTGTGGTCTGACATGTCCCAGCACCACCTGGGACACATGAAAGAATCAAAAACAAGAAGAGAAGGGCTAACCTGCAAAATGTAGATTATTTTCTGGACCTAAACACTAATCATCCAGACTCTTGGGTCATGATTTAACAGATCTGTCATTTTATGATAGGACAGTCATGACATTTAGATACAAATCATGTTTCAAAAGTGTGATTTGGTGAGTTTTCAAGAAGATTTGGTCTGTGAAGTTCATCAAACATCTACTGCCTATTAACTAACCTCTCTTACCAGGTCTGATCTATTCTGCACATGTCTGTTCTCAACAGATAGAAGAAGCTTCATCACCAGGATCTGCCAGAGCCCCAGAGCACAGTAGGACACCTGCTCAGAGCAGACCTGGTAATTCCCACTGCATTCCTGGAGAAACTAAAATCAGATCACATGAAACTGATGGTCACCACCAGCTATTTGAAGGTGAGTAGTTTTCAGAGAGCCAAGTGTTTGGGAAACTATGTAAAATATTTTTGGAAACATTGTGAATGCCTGGAAGTTTGGCTGACTTACAGAGCTTCCTAGGGAAAACCAATAAACAACAGTGGAGAGGTCATTTTGCCAGAGCTGGGAGAGATTTGGGAAACTCTGAGATGAGAAGGAGACAGGTGTGTGATAGGAGAGGAGATTTAGTTTAAACATGAGTGGCTATGGGGGTCTGCCTATGTCTCTCTCTTCATTAAAATCTTTTCTCCCAGGCTGTGTCCCTCCCTGTCTCTCTACAGCTGACCCATCTCTCTTTCCATCCCCAACCCATCTCTGTAGTGAAAAGAAGCAATCAGGTGTTGCTAATTACGAGGTGGGAGGTGTGAGCTTGTGTTAAGCCCACCTGTGCCCAATTAGGGCTGAGCCCAGCTGCGCATGAGCAGGATTGGGTGGCCAATAAAAGGTGAGCTTCCAACACACGTGCAGCTCACTCTCGAGCAGCCAGAGGAGGAGGTGGGGAGCTGAGTCCGGAGCAGAAGCACTGAACAAGGCTGACCAAGTCTAGAGGCAGCCAGATCGGAGCACTGTTTGTGCACCTTGGCAAGAACACCTGTTTGACTTCGAAGTGCTGTGCCCCAAGAAAGGTTTGTCTGCTACACATCTCTCCTTCCATCCCTGACCCATCTCTCCTTCCATCCCTGACCCATCTCTCCTTCCATCCCTGTCTCTTTCTGGTGAGGAGCACAGGGCCTGGAGCTGCCATGTGTTGGTTCCAGAGCAGTTCCCTTCCACACGTGTCCTCCCCAGGAGCAGAACTGCAAATCCAGTGGTGGGAATGAGCTGCCTTTTCTCTCGGCTGCCCTCCCCAGTCCTGTCTTCCTGCAGCTCACCTCTCCAGCTCTAAAACAATTAGGAGGTTTGAAGTTTCACATTCCCCAGCAGATAAAGACAGGACAACCCATCTGTCATGGCAGCCGCAGTGCACAACACTTTGTAATGATGTAGGGAACCCTGAACTTGTCTGCCCCTCCTTGACCTTTGCCTGAGCATAGGGTCATCTCCAATATCCGGGATGGATGCTGGCTGAGCTCACCCACCAGTCTTTTCCAGCTGCAGAGCAGGGAACTCGAGCTTCCCAACCCAGGGCATCAGCCGCCAACTCAAGCGTTAAACATTAATCCTGGTAGGGCTTTCACTCCATCTCTGTGGTGGAAGCAGATTAGGAATTTGATCTCCCAAGATTACTGTGTGAAAGTTGCCCTTGAATAAACTCTGTGTAGCTTGTCCAGCTCTTGTTCATGTCTTTGGGGATTTGCCTTTCATTAGGTGCTGCTCCCCCTTTGGCCCCTGGATTGAGCACCTGCCCAGCTCAGTCTCAGTGTGGGCAGTGTCCTGCAGCACCCTGATCTCCATCCTAACGTGAAGAGGAAGCAAACAGCCCAGGTGCCCCATCTAGAGCCCTTCTCCCGTCCAAAATCCTGTCTTCTCTGCAGTCCTGGACTGCCAACATGAAGCCTGCACAGTGGAAGAAGTCCTTCCCCCACCTACCCACTTTTGTGTCAGAGCAGCTGGCCAGAAACCCTCCAACCTGCCTCCAGCACCTGGGTCCCATCCTGCCACTCTGGAAGCAGTCAGCCCTTTCCCAAAAAAGCTCTTACAAAGGCAGGGTGGGTTCTCTGTGGCATGTGCCCACCTCTTCCTCTTGCCACGGGTTTCTGTAAGGCTGGAGAAGGAAACCCCTCAGTTCCATTCCTTGCTGTGCCTGGGGGGAGGTGGCAGTGCCAGGGGTGATGCTGTTTAATTCACATTGTGGCTCTGCAGCTCTGGCAGGGGTTGCAGAGTGGCCTGTGTGCTGGGCTGGATTGAGCAGACAGATTTAATTAAGTTGCGATTTAATTACCTATCAGCATTCCTATTTAATAAAGCTCAGGAGAATTTTAATTTAAAAATAATAATAATAATAATAAATGATATGGCCTGTCACAGAGCAGCATTGACAGCACTAGCTCCAGGCAGGAGGGTGCCACAAGCAGACTCCCTGCCCTGCAGGGATGAGGCAGCAGGAGGTGGCTGGGCTTGAGCAGAACCCATGAAACCCACCATGCCCCACCTTGGCAGCTGATGCAAAGCCACATGGTCAAGGCACTCAGAGCCTTGCCTCTTGCATGCAGAGATTGCTAGGAACACATGAGCCCATGTCCACTGCCAGTAGCCCTGTATTTCCCTGAATATGGTTTGTTATTTTAGCTGTCTGCTGATGCTTTCTGCCTGCGATGGGAGGTTGGCTCTCATGCTGGTTGGCATCTCCTTGTTAGACTGTAAAACCAGAGTGTGGATGCTAGTTGGGTTTGCTGGTGGGGATTTGAATATCCCAAGTTATTCAGTGAGATATTTTAATTATTTCAATTTGAGTTTTGGTTTGGACTCACTATGCTGAAGTCAAAAGATGCCTGAAGTATGTGATGCTTGGGATGCTCAGGGCCATTAGGATTCATGGAGGTTTGGAGAAGACTGCTTTGGCTCCTCTCCAAGTTAAGATGTCAACTAGCAGCCATGCCCAGGGGCTGGGAGAGTTTCCACCAAAGAAGATATTCCTCCATTTGAGCACTTCAGCCACTTTCTCTTTCTAAGCTTCTCCCATTCTTGCTAACTTGCACAAACATTTATATCACTGCTTTCCTGAGGATGCTTTCTAAAGGTTCTGTTGTGCTTTTCTTTTGGGCCAGGCCCAGCCCTGTGACAAGCAGACGTGGTCAATATCCTGGGGTGAGACTCACCAGCTTTACGTGAGCTCAGATGCTCACTGGGGACCTTCTGGTCTTTGTCACCAGAGGGGACAGGTTTCTTGTTCTGCCATCTGTGTTCATCCTGTTTTCCATTTTAGAGCTTTTCTTTAATGGAGACTCACCCGGGACCTCTGTGTCTTGCAGGCCCCATTGCATCTCCCCACTGAGGAGGAGGTGTCAACACCAAGTTTAGCACTTCTTGAGCTATGATAACTGTAAACACAGTACAAAGGAAGCAGTGTTTTTAAACAAGAAAATTGAAGGAAAGCCCAAACCCTTCCATAGTTACCAGCACCACACCAGATGAGATCTAGCCTGAGCTATAAAATACCTCCAAGGGGATCATATATCCATATGTGCTTCCCACCTGCTCCTGGGACATCACATATGGCTTCCTCAGCTCTTGCTCTGGCCTCTAAAAGGCATCTAGATTTGGGGCAATCCATTTAGACACCCCTCAGTTAGGCACAGTAGGCCCCCTTCCTCCATTCCTCCCCCCGCCTTCCCAAAAAAAAAAAAAAAAAAAAGCCACTTTCCAGCCAAGACAGGGAGACACAGACCTTGATATTTCTATTGTTTCATGGTAACAGCTCCTGTCCTGAGACCCCGGGCCTGACAGATTGACATAACAGGTTAATAAGTGCTTTCCACTTCTCCTAAAGGCTAATTAAATATTAATCCACTTGGTGAGGTCAGCAAAAATAACAAACAATTGGCAGAGTGAAATTCATTTAATTAATTCTCCTGTGGAGGTTTTTCAAGCATCTTCCTCCCCTGACACACCGCTGCCTTGGCTGTGGCAACCTGCAGTGAAGTCAGGTCTTATTGGTTCTGGGCCTGCTTTTCTCAGATATTTAATTTTGCTTCTTTTTTGTTTGTTTGTTTGTTTGTTTTTTGTTGCTGGCATGTTTGGTTTTTTGTTTGGTTTTTTTTCTAGTTTCTGAATGCTGGTCAGGTATTGCCCAGGGCTCTAAGCACAGAGATGAGAGGACAAGAGAAAGAAGGGGATGCAGAAGTGGGGTGCAAAGATGAGAAGGAAAAGTTGGCAAAGTCTTCTTAGAAGATTTTGACCTTCAGGTGCCCAAGGCATGAGATGCTCTTAGTCATTACAAAGTGAAACTCAGGCAGCCTTTTTATATTTATTAATTTTCTTGGTAGAAGAATTGAGAAACTGGTCTTCCTCATTCCTTGATAGTAAGTTTCCTTGCAGAAACCTACAGGATCTGAGAGCAATCTGGGCTGCTTTTAAACATCCTTTTTGGTGACTGGATTGATCTTCCACCAGAACAAGTTCACTTCCAGTGTAATGAAATCCATCTGACTAACAATCCTTATTCTAACAGCAAGACCCCATTTGTTTTGGTAACACCTCCATCAAAGCTCATCCTTGCATGGCAAGGGATGCCAAGGGCTGCTCTGGAGATGGAGCTCTTGCTGTTGTCTGTGCCCACCATCCTTATGGTGAGAGTGTGAGTAGCTTGCTTAGTGTTATTCTACTCACTTCCAAAGAAACTCCCCAGAACTGCTCTCTGTTGGTGTCCAGCTCCATTCTGAACATTTCTGGGTGCAGCACCTCCCTGCACTCCAGCAATGGGCACTGCATTTATGCTCCTGTGCTCATCCCTCCATAACTGATGTAAAAGCAGCAGCTGGAAACAGGCAAGGAAGCCTGGAAATGTCTCCTCTCTTTGCTAGAGGACAGATCCACTACTGAAATAATTTCTTGAGTAACCCCTGTCTCCTCTGTCACAGTCTTGGTGCTGCAGTGTACCCTGCCTGCTGAGAGGTGGCTGCAGAAAAGGCACAATGGGTGCTCCTTAGCCTTGGTGACGTGGGGTCCAAGGGGGGCAGGGCATCTCAGCCTTCAGGTGTCTTTCACACAGCTGTAGTCTAGGGAACAAGAAGGAAAGGGGTGATGCAGAATACAATCTGACCGGGGAGCAATGAACAACTCCAAGGAAACCAGAGCCTACTTGCCTCCAAAATGCACTCTTAGAAAAAAAAGTAATAGAAACCTCCAAAAGAAGGGGATTCAGAAAAAGAAAAAAATCTTACTAGATTGAGGCTGCATTGGGATCAGTCTCTAGCTACACGCAGAATGTTCCTTCCTGGAAGTATTCAAAGTCAGGCTGGAGGGGGCTTTGAGCAACCTGGTCTTGTGGGAGAGATCCCTGCCCAGACAGGGGGGTTGGAACTAGGTGATCTTTAAAGTCTGTCCCTACCCAAATTGGTCAAAGATTTTATTTCTCTAAGCATCTGCATGTCTGCAGGATGAATGTCTCCATGGACACTCCATGGCTGCGTTCCCTGCTTCCTGAACTGCAGCCCAAACTCACCTTCCAGCACAACAGGGGAAGCATCTTTGGGCATGGGGCCTTCCATGCATCAGCCCAGAGCTGGGGAGAACTGAGGGAGAGTGGGCAAACTTTTTTCAGGTTACTACTTTAGTTCTACATTAATTTTTTATTTATCTGAAAGTGGCACTGGAAGGGTTTTCAAAGTGAGTCTAAAGTAATTAGGCGCTCCTGCTGATGGATTGCACTGGAGAGACATGTGGATTATTTATTACAAAGTCACTTGCTGGAAAGGTTAGAGGCTGAGAAGTAATTATTTCTTCCTTTTCTTCCTTTTTTTTTGTCTTTCTTTTTTTTTTTTTAAGTGGAAGAATCAGCAGGGGAGAGCAGCTCAAGTTCCTCTGTGAAATATTCCCTCCTGGCTAACTCCCCCTGATGTCCCTTCTCCCATGGTGGCACTGGGACTGGGCCCCCAGGGAAGACTTGAAACAGGAGTCTGTGGAGCCTCAATTGCTGGAATTGTGATTGGGCTTGAGATCCCTGCCCAGCACCCACCTTTCTACACCAGGGATATTTAAGGGCTCCCCACTCTGAGCTCAACATGCCAGACCTGCAGCCAGGGTCAGCTTTTGAGGCTGCCAAGCCCAAGCCCACAAAGGTTGTGTGGATGGCTGGTTCACACAGCTCACCTGGCACCTGTCCAGTGGATGTTTTGAGCGATACCAGGAGGATTCAAGGCTTCCAGCAACCTCAGCTTCCTCCCCCTTTACTGCCTTGTAATCTACGTCTAGGATGGGAATTGAATCCAAAGAAATGCAGTCCTCGACCTTGAAAAACAAAGCCAGGCTTGGCTGCAGTCTACAGATGAATATGCAACAACCCCGATCAGGAATCCTTTGTCAGAGGGGGGATAATTCTTTCTAAAACAACAAAACAACACCTTAGAGTAGTGCTGGGTCTTCAGCCTTCTAACAGCTTATAAAACCAGGAGCCTTTTTTTTCGGTGGGAAAAGCTGAGCGAACAAAGACATTCCCAAGGAATTCGTCCCTGGGGGATTCCCCTCGGACAGCCCCGGCGTGCCTGAACCACACCAAGTCTCGCGACGTTGGAAGCGAGAGGCTGGGATGGAGTCAGGAATTAGGGGAGGGTCTCGGAGGGGTGGTGTTGACAGAGGGAAGTTGGGAGGATCGGGCATTAACAGCTCTGCTCTATTTAGGGTTCCTTAAATGGTGTCCATCCCCGTGGTGTCTGGGCATGTATTATCGCAGTTTTACAGGGGACTGCTCTTTGAGGTGCCAAAAATTTAAAAAAAAAAAAAAAAATTAAAAGGAAAAAGTGACGAATATCCCTTGTCCTTTTTAGGGGTCAGTCTGGTTTTAGTTGAAAAATGATACGAGCTGCTCCAGGCCAGCAAGGAGCAGGTATCAGTGCTGGGGCTGAAGTTCCCCAGCCCTGTGCTCACATTGCCCCGTTGCATTTCCAGCTGCACCTGGTCGTGCAGCAGTGCAGCCCCCTGGGAAGCCCCTGCCTGTGGTGTCACCTCCTTGTGCTGTGTGTCAGGTCTCCCTGGGGTGCCCAGCCAGGGACACAGCCTGTGTTTGGGAGGACCATTGTTCATGGCTGGCCCCCAGGCCACCCAAGCAGAGCTCTCCTCTGACAGCAGCAACCCCTGGCTCGTGGTATTTATAGATCCAGTCCATGTCCTCAGCTAGGAAGGCATCCATAATCTCTTACAGATGTTGGTGAGAACAAAGCCAGCCAGTGACTCCAAAGGACCGCCCAGCAGAGTAATGGATGGAGACCCATTTCTTAGTCACCTCTGACATTCCTCCCCCTGCATGCTCTCCCTCTTCCCCAGGAGGCTCACTGGGGCCTGCCTGGTGCCCCAAAGCCTTCCTTTGGGCAAGGACTCATCCCCATTCCTAGAAAAGGCAGTCTAAAGGAACTGCCCTTCATCCTCCCCAAAAAAGGAGGGGATGTCTTCCTGGAAATCCCAAACGCAGTGTGAATGAGAGATGAAGAGCATGGATGAAAGATTTCCCTGTGTGCTGCATGGTGGCCTAGATGCTCTGACAGGTACAACCACCCTGAGGTGCTCTGTGCCTGTTTTCCTGGGACTTTGGGGTCAGGCAATATCCCTGTCACCCTGCAGGACACACACATCTCCTGGCTTTCTGGCACATTGCGTTTTGCCACCTTACCCTACATCTTTATATCAGCATCTCAAGTTTTCTCTTCCAGTTGCCAAATCTGTATGGGAACAAAAAGCTTCTCTGATCTCATCAGCATCCTTTCCCCTTTGTTTTTTATCTCACCATTCCAAATTCTCCTTCAGCCCTAAGTCAAAGCCCTGGTACAGATGCAGGGCTGCCTGGCTGCCCCAGGGTCTGCAGAGCATGTCCTGTCCTCATTTTCAGGTCCACGTCCTGTCTGCCAGAAACCCAACTGTTCACCTGGCAAAAATCAAGGTACAGGATCTGATTAGGAATTCACCTGCCTGGATGCTGCTCTCTTCCCCTCAGCCATTGCCCGGGACCTCGGTACCTTCTTGGGATTGTCCCACCCATGCCTTCTGAGGAGCTTCAAGACCTGGTAAGGAGGAATAATCTGTGGATTTGCAACCCAAACATGTAAAATCAGTGCTGGCAAGAGGAATGACCCAGCTCAGTGGAAAATGAAGCACACAGAGCTGCTGGACAGTCTCCTGGCAGCACTGAGGGGCAGGAGGGGGGCATTGGCTGGCAAGGAGCCTCAGTTCCCAACCCCACTGTACTTAATTGCAGCCAAATAACCTCTTAATGAGGGTCTGGGTGCATAACACGTGTGCAATTCCTTGAATCACTGATAGAAATAACTTTGAGGTTGTATATCCTGGCTGACCCCCTGGTGTTTAGGGGCTCAGTTAGTTCATGTGTTTTGGAGCTGTGTAGGAGCAGCTCTCTGGCATTCTTGTCCATGCTACAACTGCCTTTCACTTGCTTTTCATTGTGTCTTCTGTGGCACCTTATGCTGTCCAAAAAAATCCTCTACAAGAACTAAGGCAGCAGGTAGAGGGAAGCATGTTCCTCCTCTTGCTTTGCTCAAATCTCCACTCTTTTGCCCCAAAAGCCAGCCACGTTGGTGTCTTCCTTCTCACCACAGCATCTGTGGTGTTGGATGGACAGGGGTTTGCACCTGGAATTTCCAAGGAGGCTGAAGTTGCTGTTAGACCCAGAACGAAGCTGCTCTGTGGGGAAGAAGAGCCCTGTGGAGATTGCCTCCAAGACCTGTCTTGCATGGAGAGGGAGGCAGGGTGGGCAGACAGACGGATGGGCAGACAGACAGACAGACAGACAGAGGGATGTGTTGGCAGTGCTTGTTATTACAGAGCCTTTGTACCGAGCTGAAGCAGGACCAGCCAAGGACCCCTTAATGAGTTACTCTGGTCAGGGCAGGCCAATGAGACAATATCCACATTAAAGCTCAGTTTCAAAACCTGCAGGGGCTGAGGGAGTGAGAGGTGCAGCCACCTGCTCGGGGGGAGGACCAATGCCACCAGCATGGGGAGGGGACGATGGAGGAAGAGGATGGTGAGAAAAGGAGGCGTCTCCTCCTGTTGTGGATGTTCCCTGTGAAGGCGAGAGACCTACTGGTTTTGCCACCCTTCAAATTTTTGGGTTTGTTTAGGGGTTTTTTCCCCTCTCCAGACCTTCCAGCAGCATCTATGAGGGGAGCCCTTTTTTTTTAGGGCATGGGGGTCTCCCTGGGTCTGTTCCCCACCCCTCCTGAGCCCCTGAGCAGCTGACACAGCCTTTGGCAGAGCTTTGTCAGGAACCAAACACAGTAACTGTTTAACGATTTAACTGCACTAATGAATATTGGGCCAGATATTTTCAAGGCCTGTTCAGACTGATTACTTGGAGAGCTGAGTATGTCTACCAATTACCCAGGCAATTAGGCAACTAATTAAACACTTACCCTCAGCTTCATAAACAGAAGAGAGAGAGAGGGAAAAAAAGGAGGGAGGGAAAGAGCTGGCTCTGGTTTCTGTGAAATATTAGCTGTCAGAAATCGCTGCTTGCAAGGAAAGGTGCACAAAGGCAGACGGGACTGGGCGGACAGAAAGACCAACAGCTCACACCAGGGAGCGTGGCCTTCAGACCCTTCACCAGTGCCAACTGCATGGAAGGATACTGAGCCCTGCCCAGGCTTCAGAACACCTCCAGGCCATTGTTCCAGCCCCTTTTCCCACTCACCTGTGTCCTCCAGGGTGACAGAGCCAGCACCCATCAATACGCACTCATCCAGCACAGCAGGGAGGTGCCAGGGAGGGTGCTGAGCATCCCACCCCATGCAAAAATACACATGATGAAAGAAGATAGCAGTCCCCATCAAGTCAGACCACCCAGATAATGGCTTCGCAATGGAGAGCAAGCAGAAATGGCCCCAGAATGTGCAAGCAGTAGGGTTTATGCCAGTTTAGGACACCATGGTTTCATCGTTATAGAGACTTTTAGGACCAACACAGGTGACCAGCTCGATATCTTGCCAGAGGTGGGAGCATAAAGGACTTGCACAGATTAATCCCCACATCTGACATCTCCTCAGGCCACTGCTATGAACTTTTATGGTAAACCCAAAGCTGATATGACAAAGGGAAGCAGTGTGGTGCTCCCAGGCAAGGCACAGCAGAGGTTTTCCACATTGGGCTCTGTCCCACTCCACTTGGGTAGAAGGGACAGGCCAGGTCCTGCCACTCACCTCACCTCTGCAGAGATGTATTTTCCTAGAAATAACAGACTGAGGAAAGAATGTTGTTGGAGGGTGTTCAGAAACACACATAGTTTGGAGCACATTTTGAGAAATAGTTCTTGCCTGGAAAAAAATGAAAGCATTGGGAACAGGCAGAAATATTTGTATTACTTTTTAATTACTTTGCTATGCATTTCTCTTTTTGAAAATATGCTTGCTCCTTCATTTTCAAAGACAGATTTTGAAGAATATGTTGTGCTCCTGTCTGATGATGGGTCAGTGGTAGTGGTGAACTGACTTTGTAGGACCACTGGAGCTTTGGTCTCTGATGCTTTTGCAGCTTATTTCTCCTTCATATCTTTGAACTTCCCAGACGTGCATCACTCAACACAGTGGGAAAACAACTCAACTTTGTGTAATGCACACACTGAAAGCAACAATTATTAATAAGCTGCTTTTATTCAGATCTAATTTACTAATTCAAATATTTTTTTCTCTGAATGTGCATTAATTTCCAAATCTTAGGGGTTTCTAGTCTCTGCATGACACCTTTACTCTCTACCTTTCTGAGCCATGGCCCTGCAGAGCTGAGATTCCCAAGGCCCCAGGGACTGTGGTACTGCTGGATGGTTTGCAGATGTCCAAGTGACATGGGCAAAAGGTCAAGCAGCTGTAGGGCATCATAGTGTCCTGCCATCACAAATCACCCTATAGCAGCACTATTTGGTGATGCCAGCTTCTGCCTTGCGTTTCAGTGGGATGTCACAATGCCTCCACCTTTGTGTAGGTGGAGCCCTAGCAGAACTTGCTTGAGCTGTTCTTGCTTCCATAAGGAAAGACAAAAATACCCTCTCAGTAACAGTAGAGTCTGTAATGTACCATGAGGCTCTCTTGGATTCAGGCCCACTGGGGGTCAAGGAGAGTTTTCTCACTGGCTCTGGGGATGCAGGATGGGACCCTTAACTATTACTCCAAACAAAACAAGCTGTCCTGGTAATTGGGGTAGGTCTGCTTTCGAGCCAGAGAGCTGAAATGTTTGTTATGTAAAACATCAGGAAAAGGAAAGGAATCTACTGGGAGCACTTGGTTTGTTCCCGTACAACACACCCCGAGTCTCTGTTTGAATGCCGGGTCTGTGGCACGGAGACGGGAGCTTGTTTTGATAGTTTCTCTGCATTCAGAGGCATGAACACTTTACAGTTTTCTGTTTAAATGACCCATTTCTGAGAGCGGAAAGCAGCAGCCAATAAGAGTCCGGGCCCCTCCGTATGTATCCGGAGTTTACAAACCGTCCCCACCGATCCGTGGTAGTTAATGGACACTCCTGCTGCTTAGGGGGGCTGGAAAACTGTTCCAGGTGACTACCAGCCTTGGCTAGAGACAACTGGGTCCCCAGAGGCCTGGGAGACACATGAGAATGAACTCAGCGTTTCTCCCCAAGCATGACGTTGATTAATGAGGGGACAGAGCCACGTCCTGCTGGCCAGCAGCTCCGTTGATGCAATCCGGGGGGAATGGTTTGGATATAAAGGACCCGAGCAGCAATGTGCACAATGAGACAGCCACCCACTGCCCGCCAGAGCCTCTCAAACAGGCAGAAAATTGGCAAGCACCTTCTGGCAGTCTCAAAGCTCCATACACCTCATCTCTGCCTCCTCTTGTCACCTGCTCACCCGTTGTCACCTGGTATTTTGGTTTCAGCCCGCAGGCAGACTCTCCCAGGACTCTGCTTCCTCCTTGGGGATCAACCTCTTTTTGAGCTGGCTCTGGTTTTGGACCAAGCAGGGGCTCTTAGGAAGCTGGAGCAGTGGTTCTGGCAGGAAAGCTGATCTTCCTTCTTCTCTTTTTTGTTTCAGCTCCCCACTGGGGTTCTGTGGGTGATGGCTGAGGCCAGAAGACACCATGAGATGATCTAGTCCATCTTCTGCATAAGGCTATCTACAGTGAGGTGGGCGAGGAGTTAGAAAGGAGGTTGGGGTCTTATTCTTCACACTTATCTCCCTAAGGAAACCTAAATGTGGGCCAGAGACACGAGCTCCACCTAAGTCCTCATCCCTCCTGGGGACGATGCTGAACACACCTGACAGGTGGCTCCAAGCAATCTTTCTTTGGCCTGTCTGTTTAACACAGGCTCCCCCAATCTTGTGGTCTCTGAGCTGGGCATGAGAAATGCTCAACACAGCAGCTTAGTTGGAGGTGAGGCAGCCTGGACATAGTCCCTCACTCTTCCTCACCTTCTCCAGCAGGACTCTGTTTTCCCAGCCACCCACCACTGCAAGGGTGATGGAAGGGCTTTGCATCCCACTGTGCTGTTGCTGCAGAAGGCTGCTGCTTTCTGCTTGCTCTCAGGCACTGGCCAGGGAGGGCTGGGATTATCTTGTGCAAAGTAGCCTCAAATACATGTGAAATAGTAATTTGGCATTAGGAAGAGCTGGAAAACCCTTCTCTTCCAGTAAGGTAAGACCACAGCCTTTAGAACAGTTTCCTCCAGACCTGTTTTCCTGCTCTCCCCAGAAGTGCAGCACGTACTTTCTTTGCTCCTTCGGGTGGAAGACCCCACCACCTCTGCAGTCTCAGCACAGTGCAGGCACTGAGTGAAGCCTGGGTGTCTTAACATCTCTCATCCCATGTGCTCTGCATCTGAGGCTTCCTGGGAGCTCCTCGTGCAAAGTTGAAAACATCTGCAAAAGCAAAGGTTAGGAAAGCTGCTGGGGATTCATGTTACCTCTCTCCCTTGAGGACTCTGTGACTTCCATTCACACTGCTTCCCGCATAATCAAAAAACAAACCTTGAATGCCCGAGAATGTAACTTCTCTCAGAGGTAGGACCTGCTGGTTGTAAACCCTTTGTAAAACAGCAGGTTTCCTGGTAAAACTCACTGGCTGTTTCCCAAGGGGGGTGATGCTGTCTCTGCAAACCCCAGCAAGATTCACGGCAGGCGGGTTATACAAACAGATGCTGGGGCAGGAGTGGTTTGGGGTGAGGAAAGGTAAGAAGTTGATTCTGCTTTTGCCTGGGGTGGTGGGTAAGGAACTGAGCAGCCATCCTGTCATCTCCCCCTGTCATTGGATGATGGCAGGACAGCAATGGCTTAGCAATGCGTTTCCAACCCTCAACCTGAGACTCACCTGAGCTGGCTGCTGAGGATTTGCTGTGCCTCTTCCTAAGAGCTTGTTTTTGTTACAGCCAGAAACTAACTGGAAAGGAGGAGGGAAACCCAATGCACTTTGCAAGAGAAGAGATAAGAAGCTCCCAGTCAGGGTATCAAATCACCCAAGTACCTCCAGGTTGCCCCTGGTTTTGCTTTTATGAAGATTGCATTTGCTGGAGTCATCAGGATTAAGCCCCCAGTGTGGAGCTTATGCAAGAGGCAAAATATCAGGGCTTGGAGAATGCTCTTTTAAAAGCTGAACACTCTTTTGGGCGTCTGCCACCATTTGGGGAGTTGGAAATGAAACAGAAGTCCATGTCTGTCTGTTTAACACAGGCCAAGCTGTGTCTGCATGTTTATTTATATCCAACACACAGAATGCACACTCTGGTTTCCACAGCCCACGCTCTGACGGCGCAGCCAAAGATGCAGCCTCCCGTTTACCCTCCGTTCAGACAATGCCAGGAGACATCCACGGCTCTCTCTGACATGCACAAGGAAAATGTCTGTTTATTTCTGCGGGAGCAGCAGGTTTCCTCAGGGATGCCTTGATTGATACCCTGCTATTGATCCCAGAGGCAGCTGGGCTGGGTGCAGGGTGCCCAAATAGGGACCGAGGGGAGGTGTGTGCAGGGAGCACAGCTGCCCGGCCTCCCCTTCCCCTCTTGAAGCCTCCTGACCCCTCTCCTCTCAACCACAGCCCCAAAGCAGGGTGCTGGCAGGGTGGCTGACACCTCCAGGCTTTTCAGCAAACCTTTCCCTCAGTCTTGGCCTCAGAGCTGCTCTCTGGATGGCCACGGAGCCCACCCTGAGGAGGGCATCCAGATGGGCTGATGGAGCAGCTCCAGGGCACCTTTTGGTTGTAGACGTGGGGGTCAGGCTGATTTCTGGCTGTCATGCTCCTTATCACTCTGTCAGGGGCTGACACGGTTGTATGGCAGCAGCTGATAGGCAGGAGAGGGAAGATACCACCAAAATTCAAAATGATGAGTGTAGGATTTTTAATTAAGGAAGATGAAGGGAACTTTGGTCTTTTCAACAACTCTGCCCATATTTATTCCTGTGATATTTTAGAAAAAAAGAAATAATGATGCTCTAGTTTGGACAGAGGGGAGAAGTGAATATGAAAGTTGCCTTCTGGAAAACAAGTGGCATAAATTAATAAATGGGAAAATAAGGCAACCTAAAAAAGCAGGTGGGAACATGTGTACATGCAAAAATTTCTGGACAGGTATTTTGTCTTCCTTTTTTCCAAGAGAAGCCAACTGAAGGAGTTTGGGACCCAGCTCCCAGATTCAATGTGGTTTAACAGAGAGGGAGGTCTCTGTTCCATGTTCCTAGTGCAGGTCCCGCAACCAGAAGCTGAAACAGTTGTGCCTCATTTTTATTTTCATCACTCCAGTCCCGTACCTGCATTGAGGTGTATCCATTCCTGTGTCCTCCTGGTGCCAAGGGAATATTGGAGGTGAAGTATGGCAAAATTTCTGGAGAGCAGGAAAGGAATTCCCCCCAGAGTCTGGAAAGACCCTATCATTTAAATTAAATGTTAGCCTTTGAGAAGACAAAAAGAGCACTGTCTCCAACAGGGCTGCTTGGCGACATGGCTAATATTTATTACAGTGCAGGTAGTTTAAGAAAACAGAGGCATTTCACTGGGGGTTTGGATCTTCAGCCTAACTAGGAGCCTGGCCTGGAAAGGTTCAGTTGCTAATTAAATCTAAGTCGGACACTGTTCCATAGAGGGCAGATTGTAACTATAAGAGGATGTTAATGTGGATTTTAAATATTTATTATAACTGAGGTAGGTTATAAAAACAGACATTCTTCCTTTCAACACTCTATAATGTCAGATTTAGAGGTTTGTCTCGGGCTGTGAGTGATTTCCCAGCAGCTGTCAGGGGCTGGAGGGCAATTTATCACCCTCCCAGTGAGAGATCTCACCGGACAGTGAAAGATTAGTGTGCTGATTTATGGCACGCAAGGCAAAAACAACGTTGTTTGAGCGGGTGCCTGGGTGCTGATTTTCACACACCTGTTCCCAGCCAGGCAGCACGAGTCGGTGATTTCACTTCTCCAGAGGTGCCTCCTGGAGCCCAGACTTTAAATCACTGCAGTGCTGGGCACCAGGACTGAGGATGGGGTGGGCTGAGTGGGTGGGCAACCCAGCTGGGGCAGCAAGGATCAGGTTTTAAGGGCTTTACAGAGCCAGGCTTGGTTTGAAGCTTGAGGGTCCTGTGGGGGGGTGAGGACTTTTCTTTGGCAGGTTCAGGTTGTGATGGGCTGCATCCAAGTTGTGGCAATGAGGCAAGAGTTGGTGGTGACACACACACCTCTGAGGGAAGGAGAAAAGTTTATCAGGGGGCAAACATTTTGGCCCTGACAGCAGTCCTGGTCCCTGACTTTGCACCTTGGGAGGCATTCAGTACAACTTCAGCAGACAGGCAACCATCTCCCAGCTGCAAAGAGCACAGCCCCACAAGGGTTAAAGCCCCTTATTCAGTTCCCACAGGGAACATCTGCTTTGAACCGTGATTCCCGTGTCTCCTGGCATCTGTAGCCCAAGTGGGGAGTGCTCACATTCTGGCCCCTCACCCTTCTCTCCAAACCAGCCCATGTCCAGCACGGGGCTCCTCCCAGCCCTGCAGCACGGTGATGGGCACTTCCCCTGCCAGCCCCACACAGCACGGCTCCCTCCAAGGGGGGCTGGAGCCCAGGGGTCTGACTCCCTGTGGATTTCGTGACTGCAGCAATTGCTGCTTAATTTAGGCTCTGCCAGGGAAATTCATTTATAAGGACGCCTGCTCTGTTTAGCTTCTCCTCCTCCCTCCTCATTATCTCTCCTCCTTACCCCCTCCTCTTTCTGAAGACATTCATTAATAGGCATGTCTTCAACACATGTTCAGGAGCTTGAAAGCCCAACTTCAGAAGATGAAAGGGAAGGGGCAAGAGGAGGCTGGGGTGTGGGCTGGCTGGGGAGCCATGCGGGAGGCAGGGGTGTGAGGAGCTGTGGCTTTTGTTTAACTGTGAATGATGCTGTACTCACAGGTAGGACTGAGGGACTCAGTATGCTCAGTATGGGCCCAAATCTTAGAGGAAACTCCAGGCAGGTGGCTTGCCAAAGCAGGACAGATTGCCAACACGTGCTGGTGAAATGTCCCAACCATGGCTGCTGCATTTCTCCCCTCCTTGACCAATGATGGGAGAGGGGACCAGCAGACCCACTGATCTTCACATCACCTGCACCAGTGGAGAGGAGGGAAAAGAAGGGTCTCTCATTGACCACACCTCTGGAACCAGGGCTGGGCCTGGTGTGGAAATGTCTTGGCTTTTCCACCTTGAAATAACATGACTGTAGGGGGCCAGGGTGCTGGATCTGGGGAGAAATGGGTGGGCAGTACTGGCAAGGGAACATACAGGAGATGGAGATGTTCTCAGTGAGCCCAGCAGAACTGGATTGGAAGACTCATAAAACCTGTGGCTCTGCAGTGAAAAGATCTTTCAAAACCAGATGAATACCATTGATTTCCATGAAAGAGATGCATCCAAAAGGCAAGCTGACCTGTCCTGCACACAGTCACCAATCCACACATGCTCAGTCATACATGCATCTCTCCACAAACCATGCATGATCTTGGCATGAAGGAAAACACCCAACTTCCACATGCCTGAGCCTGGGTGTCCCTGACAACCCCTGACAACCCTGTAGATGTCCCAAGCCTTGTGAGTGCCAGACCTTGATGTCTGGGTCTGGTCCTGCTCCTTCCCTCCCTCAGCCTGGGGTTTATTGATAACTTCACACGTATTCTCCCCCCTAGAGCAGCACAGCTGATGCCCACATCCTGAGCCATGGCCACACTTGTGCGGCTCAGTCAATTAGAGGAGACCGTGCCATCGTCTGATTTGGTTTGTTACTTAGGAAAGGTGACAGTGGAGACAGGATTGATTCAATAGTCTAAGACAAAGCTTGGGATGCTTGAAGAAGGAGCTGTGTGTAAGTGTTAGTGATTGGTTTTAAATCAGTCTTCCTTCACTCTGGATTTCACGTGGAGGGGATGGGCTGGGCCTGAAAATCCTCTTGTCAGAGAAAACGTGCTAAAAGGGCAATTTACTCACTCCCTACATTGCCATCCAGGCTCAGCATGGCTCTGAAGCTGTAGGAGGCCTTCCAGTTAAACACTTAGAGTGGAAAAAACAACTTTCAGGTGTGGTTTATGACGTACTGAAAACAAATCCTCTGAGTCTGCCATTTCCAAGAGGCAGCAAAGCAGCCAGGGCACCCAGAGCCTCAGTGGGACTGAGCTGGTGCTGCTCTCATCTGAGCATCCTTGTGGGGAAGGAAAAGTCTGAGCTGGTCTAAGATTTTGCAGCCATTAGTGGGAATGGGGAGGGGAGGACAGGAAAGGGCACAGAGGGGGTCACTTCTTGGAGTTTTCTCATTACAAAGTGTGGGAGAAAATCTGGATGTGAGCCCCTCTGTTTCCCAGCCCAGGATGGGGGGGGTTGGGAAGGGAACACTGTTTCTTGCTGAGATTTGTCACCACTGGAGCCAAAAAATGATGGATTAAAAGCCTTCAAAAAAGCATTCATTAAAAAAAAAAAAAAAGTGAATCTTGCTGAGCAAAATATGACTAAGAAATCCAGGAAACAATCTGATTCCCCCTTCCAGAAATGTCCTGGTCACTAAACCAAAATGGTTTAAATCAAAGCTGCCAAAGAATTCCATTAAATGGGCTGAGTGGGAGAAAAGAGACTGAGTGCAGCAAATAACTGCATTAGCCACACGAGAAAACAAATACAACAAAAGCCTCCAAACAAAATTACATTTCACAATTAGGGAATGAATAACTCTTTAGACAAAAGCAAGGCAATGGAAAAAAAAATTTAGCATAGGCTGACGCTTCTAATTGTCTTTCTTTTAGCTCCTCTGTTCACTGATCCATTGAGCAATGATAAAGGCATTAAATTTGGTGATTATGTGCAGTGTTTCTAATGACAGTGAGCTGCCTGTGCCTCCAGTGGCTCTGCTCAGGTGCAGGCTGAAGGGAGCCCTGCACATCCCTGCACTGCACTGGGCCACTGTCTGTATGAAGGAGGTGGCCCAAGGTAAAGTATCTCCAGCAACTCCATCCTTAGCAGCTCTGACAAAAGTCTTGCCCCTGAGCTAGGGCAATGCTCTGTGTCTGGGCAAAATCCTGCTGGAGATGGCTATGGATGCATTTAGCCCTTGAGATGACAGCTGGAGCTGGAAGCCCCTGGCTGGGGATGCTCAGGGCCAGGCTCTGGAATGCTGGAAGGTGCTGAGTGCTTTTGGGCTGAGCTATCATCCCCCCTTTTATTTCTTTTCTTAACTGTAGGAGCTTGCAGTCCCAAAGCTCATGCCCAGCTACCACGAGCTTGGGCTTTCTTCTGATTCAGATCGAGTTTGTACTTATGGCTTTGATTGAAGCAGGCATGTGATCTTATTATCCATATGTCCACTGGGGTGCATGTCACAGCTTGCCTAGCACATGGTAGTGCTTATAATATCATTAACAATGTCTGAAGAACAACTGTTAGTTAGAGTCAGCTTTTATTATCACATGGGGCTTTGCTGGGGTTTTCTTTGATTTTTTTTTTTCCCCCCTTCTTGTTGTGAATGTCTCCTCTCCTGCGTTAATTAAAGGCAGCTTCCTGCAGGACACAACAACACCTTTTGGAGATTCTCGTGATGGCCTCAATGTGGACGAGAGATGGGATGGGTTTTAGACAACTGCTCTGGTCCCAGGAATGTCGATGCTGCTTGAGTTACCTGATCCAGCTCTTTGGTGTCTCCACTCTTTCCAGGTGAGTGCAGCACAAGGTCTGCTGACTGAAAATGGACTGGAATTCCTTCCTGCTGGAGTTTACAGCTCCACCACTCTGCTTTTTTACCAGAGAGATGAACTTCTCTTTGCTGGTTTCCAAAATGGTCAGGTTGGGTTTGTGGCTCCCTGGGAGGATGATGGGGATGCTGTGGTCCATGGGGAGCAGCATGGGATGTTCTGGGACTGTGGCTGGTACCAGCTGTGCAGGAGAGGACCTTTTGAGTCCATCAGGGACTGGATGGGCAGAGCATTGACACTCACCTCCAAGGTCCAGCTATGCCCACAGGCACAGGGGAGTATAAGGCCCGTTGCACTGTGTTTTGCAAACATGTGGCAGGGAAAAGGTGGTGCCAGAGAGGCCTCTGGGCAAAGGCAGGTGGGAAGGAGGTAACTTGCCCAAGGTCACTCAGTGAAGCAGTGTCAGAGCCAACACCAGACCCCAGCTCCTCTTGAGATGAATGGTCATAACCATCACTCTGCATGGGGTTATTCAGCAGCTTTTCTTTCACATCTCTCCATGCCTTAGCAAGTGTCTGAGCTTCCATGAGCATGCTCAGGCTGGGAAAGTTCCCAGCTCTGGAGATGTCCCAAGCATCAGGGGAAAGGCAGCAGGGTTTGCCCTTCATCAATGACATGAGTTTTATGCCTCTTCCCTTTCAAGTTTGTGCCCTGTGATGTATTGACCCACTGTGTTTTTTCAGTTGTGTTGTGATTTGGAGAAAAACAGCTCTGCTCCTGTGAGCAAGGCAGCCCCAGGCTGGGACAGGGTGAGCTCATAAAGCTCTGCTCTGGGCCAAGATAGATGGAAGGGGAGGAAGAAAACCTCCTCAGAGCAGGAGGAGTGTAGAGCTGGTTCCCATTGCTGTCAGGCTGAAGAGGCACAAGTTGCAAAGCATCCAGTGACCTGGTCCTTAAGGACATGGTTTAGCAACAGACTGTGGGAGTGAAACTGGAAACATGGGATCAGGGGAGCTGGAGAGCTGGTGCTGCAGGCACAGAGAACATGACCATACATTGATTTGTACCATGTGTGCCCTGACCACAACCATCCCCCCCTCTCCAGCTAGCAGAATGTGTTGTGTACTTAACTAATGAATTAAACAACTGTAATTAATTCTATTTGTAAGATGCCTCTAGGTGTATTTACAACAAGAACAATAAAAACAATAATGTGTTACATGATGCCAAGCAGCATTAGTTCATGCAAACAAGGACACACTGCAGCCCAGCCCCAGCACTGCCTGCCCTGTGCCACCAGCCTGGCTGAGCAGCATCCCCTGGACCACTGCTCAGACTGGTTTTCCTTCCCCTCTGCTCTGTTTCTATGCACTTGTTGGCTTTTTGACAAGGTCCTTTTTATTCTTTAGGTGGGAGAGATGTCCTAAATCTAATAACCTTCAGTTTTAAGATGGGTCTTCTCATCATGCCCAGACTCCAAGGGACAAGTGTCCATCTAGAATAGTAAAGTTTCCCACCCTTTTATACCCAAACTCTGCCCCAAAGCCCTGGAAGAACCTAACAAAGTGGGGTTGGCATCACTGGAGAGCTGGGCAGCCATTGGAGCAAACCCTGGCATGATGGAGACCATGCAGCATCTCCAGCCCCACAGCAGCATCCCCAGGCTGGGATGGACCACAGCATCTGGGGAGGGAGGTGCAGCAGGAGTAGCACCAGGGGAAGACAGAGGCAGCTGTCTCCTGGGAAGGAGCTCAAAAGTCACCAGTGTTTGCAGGGGAGGAGGGGTCCCCATGCAGTTTTAATGTCACATCCCTCTCTCTTAGGGATCACTTGGAGTTTGGGCTCGTGGCTGTTGTTGAATTGGCTTTGATCATTTGATGGCAAGGTTGGGGTAAAACGTTCCTCCCAGCTTTGCCTACTGACTCCCCAGAGCTAGGGCACATGTCTAAACCTTCTGATGGCTTCTAGACTTGGTTAAAACAATACACTTTTTTATTATTTTTTTTCTGGCAATAAGCATGTGGGCTGTAACTCTTTTTGTCAGCACTCCAAGAAGGATTTAACACCTTCCCCCTTAGAGGACAGCCTGCTGATTACCTGCTGCTCTGCTGGGATGCCTGCAGCCTGCCTACCCTTCCTCCAGACTCATTTACAGATCCAGCATGGCTGTGGTCAGGGGGAGCTGTAGCCCTGTCCTTAGCGCAGGCACAGGGTGCTCTCCACTCCAGGAGAAGATGCACAGAGCTGGAGCCCCAGCTTGGAGGTTGCTCATTCTCCACTTGCTGCAGCAGCTGGGGAAGGGACTTGGGTGTAGCAGAGGGTCTG
The DNA here is from genome assembly GCF_036169615.1 of Heliangelus exortis. Taxonomy (NCBI): domain Eukaryota; kingdom Metazoa; phylum Chordata; class Aves; order Apodiformes; family Trochilidae; genus Heliangelus; species Heliangelus exortis. Next base: position 7,850,740 of record NC_092438.1, on the reverse strand, counting down.
CCCCTGACCAGGGCTCCCTGCATGACCCTCATGGGGTCTTACAGGGGATGGTGAGTGTGCTTGGTGAGGGTTTCTGTCAAAATCCACCTTCATGCAGTCCTGGGATGCCCCTGGCTGCACACAGGGTGTTTTTCTCTCCTTCAGCTCCTGCAGCTGCCAGTTATTGATGTGTTGAATGATGGGAGGAGTTGAGCAATTAATGATGAGAGACTCCAAAGATTTATTGTTCCTCTTGTGGCTATTGGGTGTGATACCTGCCTGTGTCCATACTCCTGAGAGCCAATTTCCCCTCCAAGAGATCTGTATCATGGAGATCGGGCAGATCCAGAGCTGAGTTCAGCTCTGCCTGACTCTCTCTTGCTCCCAGGTCATACAGAGCCAATGCCCAGGACATTTTGGGGCGCCAAGGCTGCATTTCCATGCTCCAGTTTGCTCTGGCCACTGAGGGCAGCCACAGGAGCAAGCAGCCAGTCCCCAAAAGAAGCAAACCCCCTCAACCCTCCTCTGCAGCCCCTCTGCAAGGATGTGTGTGTGTCTCTGTGTGTGTGTGTGTGTGTGTGTGTGTGTGTGTGTGTGTGTGATCCCCCCATCCCTGCTTTCTTTGGCAGAGCTTTCCTTCAGCCTTTCGGTTTCGACAGCTCCTCCTGGCACGCAGCCAGCCAGCTCCGTGCCCCTCTTTCCTCATCAATCTCTCCACCAAAACGTGGTGATATACACTGTGATATACACTGAGCAGTGTCCCCACGGGCTCCCGAGACAGCGGACAAATTACCAGATTATTTGTGAATTTTAGCCACCCGATGGGAATTCCGCGCTTCGACTGTAAACGTGAAATCAGCTCCTTCCCACAACTTCAAAACAGGGAGCTGTTAACAAGTCAGGTAAATTAAACAGCAGACTCACTCCACTAACAGGCAGAGCTGTCAGGAGAAGACAGATGCCTGCAATCAGTGTGGAGCTCAGCCTGGCTCCGCGGGGTCCAGGCTCCCCATCCCCTGGCTTGAGTAGGAAAGCAGTGACTTGCTCCAGACCTGCTGGCTGGGAAGTTCCTCCAGGAGCAGACCTGCCCATGCCTCTGCTTGCCCTTCACTGGGATGTTTTTACACGAACCCAAAGTGGGCAGTGGTACCTACCCACACCCCAGTGCTGCATCCCAGCATCCCACTCCGTTTTGGTGCTGGCCTTTGCAAATCCTTCCACAACCCTTAACACCAGGCATCCAAGACCTGCAAAGGAAAAATCTCCAGAAATTATGCTTTGAGCACAAAACAGCTTTAAAACCTCACAATGCCAGAGATCACATAGAGGAGTGAACAGCCTTCAATCAGAGGTCAAGATGAGGATACCACTCAGCTAAACAAACCCACTTTCCCAGCATAAAGCTATCAAAACCAGGTTTACAGGGGGTCGTCCTCTCCCACTTGCATGGGGACCCATTAAGGCAGAGAATAACCCCAAGTGTTCCCGTGCAGAGAAACTCTAACAAGAAAATGCAGCTACACTTGAATTTGTTAGGTAAATTTATTATGAATAAATTAAATACACTGCAGAATGTAGTGTGCCTTATGCACCCTTTGATAGGGCTCCACAGTGCTGTAATCAACTAGTGCTGACAATAAGAAATGCAGATTTATTAATTCTCATTTATAGATTGGTTTAAATACCATAAAGTTAAATAAGCAGATTTTTTTTTTTTAATTCCCCTTCTTACTGCATGGCAGATCAGGTTAAAATTCTTAAGAAGACTCACTGGCATGAACTAATTTATACAGCACTCTTTTGAGATGTGAAAATATTCACCAAAATTAATATTTTTTGAGGTGAAACCAAGAAAAAACACCAGGGCAGGAGATCTCCTTTTATCTCATCTGACTGCTTGGAACAAAATTGCTACAGAGAAGCATATGCCATCCTCTCACCTCCCTTGGAAAATTGTTCTACAGCTTATTTAAAATATTTATGTGGGTACAGAAGGAATTGCTCTCAGCTTTGTGTCTGCAAACAATTCTCAGCAAAATACTGCAGGAGGCTTTCAAGGTTTGGGCCTTTTTGAAAGTAGTTAGGAGCCCTTTGCATAAATGTCATCTGGTTTTATTGTTTTGACACTTTCGCAATGATAAATATTGTTACTGAAAGGCAGCAAAACAGATGGATGGCTGCCTGGGCAAATTTTGTGAGATCTCATGCTAATTAAGGGACTGTCAGGAAAGAAAAAAAAAAAAAAAAAATGACTGAGATAGTGCTTTCCCTTCTCCGACTTAACATGTGGGGGAAAAAGGCAGCAGAGCCAAATACCCCACAGTTCCAGGGAGTTGGTCTTCAAGAGAGCATTGGGGCTGCTCCACAGCCCTTCCTGGAGGGGCTTTTTGTGAAAGCACTGTTGGACTTTGCTCTGCACACAGATATGTCTCTATTTCTAGGCCCAAATTAATTTGCCTGCTCTTGGCCCCTCCCTTGTCTCTGTCATGCATGGCTCTGGGCTGATGGCTGAGCCCTGAGTGCTCAGAGTAAGGATGTCCCCATAATTGCAGTGCTGCTGCTGGGGCTTGAGGAGCCAATGCCTTGAGGGGCTTGCACCTCCTGGCCAGGTTTTTGGAGCAATGTATCTTTTCTCTGAGTTTTAAGGGGAGTGGATGATCTCATGGTGGAGGGCAAAAGGTTTCAGGAGCTCAGTGCTGGAACAGGAGGATGATAAATGTCTCCATATGCATCTTTCTTGGCCACATCCATTAGGGCATGGACTGAGATTGCAGGAGAGTTGTGGACCTGGTGATGAAAAAGCAGCCAGGGACCCCTCAGGGTCTGAGAGAACAGGGACAGGAGAGGTCCCAGTGCTGGGCAAGGGGAAGGGATGCAGCACCTGGTTGTCTTTAACTGAAAAAGCCACAACATCAGTAAAAAGTTACAGGCTGGTACAAAATTGATTGGTTCTAGGAGGTAAAGATTGAAAAACACTGATGGACTCTAAGAGCTGGTGGGAATGGGGAGGACCTGCCCTGACTTTTGTTTACACTTCCAGGTTCCCACCATTAAGCAGAGGAACCGCCAGGGTTGTTTTCCTCCCAGCAGCTTGAACTCATCTGTTTGTCTTCATCTTTATTTGCAAACAACAACCCAGGGCCAGCTTTGCTTTCACTTTATCCTCAGCAGCAGTGAGAGCCCCAGAAACTGGAGCCACAGCCCATCCAGCAGCATGAGGGATGGGAAACAGCTGAGTGGAGGGAGCCCTGATCCCCCAAGGAGCCCAGGCTAAACAAGCCCAGCACAGGACCCACAGACATTCACAAACCTTTCCACCAGCTTGGAAAAGGTGTTGAAACGTGGCCAAAAGGTGCCATCACTGCAGGCTTTAAACCTTGCAACTCTCCTTCTTGTGAATGGGCAAGTGGTTGCTGATTCTCTCCTTGAAGATCCTAATTATCCTTGGGAACTCTTGATTGACATCCTTGATGCTCTCCTAAGCATGTTTCTTTTTTTTTTTTTTTTTTCCTGAGACACCCAAGTTATGTAATGTGGGGCAGCAAAATGCAATGAACCCAGTGCTGGCCATGGGTCCAGGAGCTGTTGAGCTTCAGCACAGAATTTGTTGCTAACTGATTGTGTAAGTTAGCAAGAGTTCATCAAGGGCATTAATAGTCTTCATCCTTGCAACCTTCAGATGGTTTCTCCCACAGCAACCTCATATATATCACCAGGACAAACCCATCCTTCCCCAGAAGGAAGGGACCATTTTTCACCTGTGCTGTTCTGGGAACACACATGGGTGGTTGGAATCAGGCCCAACCAGGGCAGTGAGTGAAGAGTTCAGGGACCCATTTCTCCATTCCAGAAGGGAACTGCTCACTGGGATGTCCTTGCAGAGGTACCAGTCCGCTGTCCTGTTGTGAATAACCAACCATGCTCTCCACAATGCCAAGGTCCATTCCCCACCCCTGCAGCAGCACCTCACCTTTCCACTTCCAGGACAGCCAACAATTTCCTCACTTTTGTGCTTTGCTTCCTCAAGACACCCAACTCTAATCATGTACAGAAGCAGGAAGCCCAAATGTCAGTGGGAATGTCTTTTTAGAGTCCCAAAATGGGCACCAAGAAAAGAAAGCCCAACCATTGCCCTTTCTTTTCTCAGCAAGCATCTCCTGACCCTCCAGATCTCAAGAGGACTTTGCTTTTGTAAGCTTGGCCAGACCTCCCGTGGCCTTCATACTCATTGTTGCTTTTAAAGCTTCCTTTTAATTAAAAGAAAACTCATTTATATTTTGCATGTTTCTTTTTTTCTTTTTTCTTTTTTTATTTCCCTGGTTGCTAATATTCCTTTCAACAGACCCTGATTAATGGCTGAAACCTCAGGAATATTCCTGGTATTCACTTAGCCAGAGCAATTACACTGCAAAGAACAGCATGAGGACCCAGGTTTGACATGCAAATAGCCATGTTACACAATTAGTTGATGCACAATTAATTGGAATAATGACAAATATAGTCAAATAAGGCTGGATTTAGGCTGTGTAAATCTGAGGCATAGCTTAGGGTTACACAATTAAGAGAAGCAAGTAGAGAACAGAAGAATTCTTCAAGGACAAAAAGCCCATTCCTTAGAAAAATGCTTTCCTCTTTAGATCCAACCTGAGAAAAACTAGAAAAAAACCCAAACAAACAGGCAAAGTGACCTGGCTAGGACAAAGACAAGAGAGATTCATATCCCTCACCTACCTGGGCTTGCACTGAGAGTTACTGACACCTGCCAGGGCACCTCAGCACAGTGATAAGTGACAGGGGACAGGAGAAGGGAGCCTAGGATGGGATGGCTTCCTGAAGCTGTTAGCAGGTACAGAGAAGGAGGCATCCCAGCATGGGTGCTTCTGCCTCAGCTCCCATCCAGCAGCACCCAGAACCCTGTACAGGGCTCCTCTACACCAGTGTCACAGACTTGGCAAGGGTCAATCACACCCAAACCTGCCCAAACCTCACAGGAAAGTTTTACCTCTTTCTCATTTTTCTTATAACCCCAAAGCCACCAAACTTTCTTGGAAGAAGAAGGAAGAAAATCCCAAGAACATCTTGCATAGCATTGCCACAATGGTCTCCACTATGACCCACTAAAAGTGAGGATAAACTTTGAACGTTCATCTGTCAATTTTATTTCCCTCCCATCTGTTTCTCCCTGGTTTGCAAGCTCAGAAAGAGAGAGCAAGTGGGATGCAAAGACTTTTTTTTTTTCCCTGCGGCTTCTCCAGAACTTTTCTTCCCCTCCTCTAGGTTGTTGTTGATCTGTGATCCACACAGTGACCAAATCTCCCCAGCTCCATGGTTACCAAATAATGAACCATCAGGCAGGGAGCACTGAGGGCTTCCTGCAGCCCACAAAACCCAGGACACTTTCACCAGTGGGATGTGCAGAGGACAAGCATGCTTCAGAGTCCTGACAATGTCTATTTTATTTTATTTTATTGTTAATTTCTTTTCCTGCCTTTTTGAAAACTGCTACATTCATTCCCAGATCTTAGATACTGAGCTTAGCTGATCTTAAAAAGTTTAATTAATTTTGCTGTTAATTACAATGCTTACAGAGAGCACTTGCCACCCAGTCCCATCAGGCTCTGACTCCCTGCATGTTTTTCATTTTGGGGGGATTTTCATGCCTTCTGTTGGTAGAAGGCCCTGATGGATGCTGGCTGTAGTGAGAGCATCCCAGGATCCTCCAGGCAAGGTCCTTCAAATGTGGCAATAAGTTAAGATATGCTGCAGGTGCCCCAATCCAGTCTAGACTTGCTTCCCAGTTCCTGGTATCTGGGTTCCTGGTTATGGTTTTGGGTGACTGCTTCAGTTTTTCCCTGGTCTCCATTTAGCCTTTGCTTCTGCTGTTTCTTGTCTAACTTCCCAAACACTTTTTTCTCTGCAGACCTGCAGAAGGGACCCCAGCATAGCTGAAGTAAATTAATTTTAAAATTGCAGAGATCTGTAGAAAACTTTTCTGCATGTTTCACCAGCTGGTGATATTCTGGGTATTTTCACAGGCTTTAGATATCCACTTCTTCCATGTAGTTACGTGCTCTAGCTTTACTCCTTTGGTAGAAGAGGGAATTAATCAAACCCTATAAAACATTCTCCACGTTCAGCCTCTTACTGGGGTTCTACTGAGAAACAAACAATCCTTTAGGACTTAAATCAATGTCCACTGAGCCAATACTTTCCCTGTGATTTCAGTGGGGTTTGGATCTTTAGCATGCACGTTACCACAGTAAGTATTATTTATCTAGAGATGATATTTAGCCTTGAAAAACGATCAGGAAAATTTTAAGCAGCCAAAGACAAATTCTACTTGATCACACATACAATAATGATTGATGGTAAGGGATAAAAACAAATGCTATAATGATGATTTACTCGCCTGTCAAAAAAAATTAGTCATCCTAGAATTATACCCTGCTTCTGTGGCTCTACACAAGCACACGTATGTAGGTACACAGGCAGTGCTGCATCTGTGAGGGCTGCACGTGCTCTGGGGCTGGGGACCACAATGACAAAGAGTCTCTTGCGTAGTAGAAAATATAATTCACAAGGGTGGCAGCAATGCTTTGCAGAGGGATGATGAGAGAAAGCATCTAATTATCAACATGTGCCATATGAACCCCTCGCTGGTGTGGAGGAGGACATAGAAAACCCCTGTGCCAAGGCCTCGTTTCACACTGTAAGTTAAACAGATCTATTTTTAAGAAGGGACAATTTGACCATGTTTCACCCTGGGGATTTCTGGTGATACAGAACAGGGCTGAATTTGCAGGGCTCCGCTCTCACCCATGTGCTGTCTTGGAATAGATGCGCAATGTGTTTGATCCTGTATTTATTTTTCCCAGCTGGACTGTGGGTTTGCTGCTACCACATTTTTGGGTTCCTTGCTGTTGACTGGGGAGGGGGATTTTGGAGGGCTTTCAGTTGTTGGCTTTTTCTGCCACACCTCCAGCACAATTTCAGGTACTTTCAGGCCATTAATGCCAGGCATGAACCTCCCCTCACATTCAAAACCAGTGCGAGGGCTCAAGAGTGAACGAGACCATCCCAAGATTTCTATTTCTTTCCATAAATCAAATTCTTTTACAATCCTTCAACATAACACATTAAAATATTCCTGTCTCACTGCTCTCTCCCGGCAGTGTTCTCCCGGATTGCCTGCGAGAGGAGTGGAGACCCCTGGGAATTGTTTAGCAGCGATTCACTGGGTCAGTGTATTAGAACAGACTCAAGTCTATCAGCCAGATGGTGACTTCAGAAAAAAATTGACACACCATTTCAAACTGATTTCACGCAAACCCTCCTGAGGGGAGCCAGTGGGAATCCGGCAATCAGATCTGTTGTGAATAAATATTACAAAATTGTCAATTACAAAAGGGATGTTTAAAATGTTTGACTGATTTAGAAGTCTGTTCATTCCTTGCCTTATACTTTGATGCCAGATCTTTCAGTATCGCTGGCTGATACTTTCCCTTGGCCAGAGAAATCTCAGCTTTTAATTTTTTTTATTGGAAGAAGTTACTGTACTGCCTTTCCAGGCTTTTATGGTAAGCAGGCATCTGAGATAAAAGCTAAGCCAGGTACAATTTGGAGCATGATGTCTTCTACAGATAGTGGCTTAAAAATGAGCATTGGACTTAATAAGGTAATCAGGTCTGAACACTTTCAAAGCTACACAGGACCAAGTTCTCTCATGGGTAAATTTAATCGATGTATATGCAAATGTCTGCCCTTGCAGAGAGGAGATGTTGGAACATCCTTGCAAGCACCAGCTATGCGTGATCATCAAGTCAGGTATTCAGCTGGAAAAGGTATTTGCCTTGCATTGCATCTCACAGTCAAGGCTGGGGTTGCTGTCCTGCTCCCCACATGACTGCTGTCAGTCCATCACTTTCTCTGGCCTCATTTCTTTGTCTTGAACCACTCGTCCAGACGGGCTGTCCCTATCTCAGCAGGGCTCACTGAGCCTTTTTCATCCCTGATCATCCCCTCCCTCCATCTGACCAGAGCAGCCCACGGTCACCTTTGGGCCATCTGAGCCCATTCCTGAACTGCTGAAGCTTCTTCATTGTAGACACTTTTGCTTCCAAGGCATCTTTGATTTTACCACACCACTGGACCACTCTCTGCTTCCCTCTGATTGAGGCCAGACCCCTGACATAGTCACTGTTCACTTCTCTTTTTTTAAATTTTTTTTCCCCATCTCTGAGGTGGCTTAATTTATTGTCCCAGGGTGGTATCACCCATTGTCTCTCTCTCATTAGATCTTCATATAGTGAACAATAAAACTCACCTCCAACAGAAACTGTTGTTCCCACGTGGCTTTTAGCTGGTCTGTGCTGGTCAGTCTTACCAGCCCCTCACTCCCACCAGATGGAGATACGATCACTGGAAAGGACAATAAGGCATAAATCAAAGTTATTCCAGAAACAGAATTTCAGAGGGGTTTTAAGGGTGAAAATGAAATGTATAAAGCTTTAGTAGTGCAGTATTAACTAATTGGACCTAGACTGTAGAAAAATGTGTGATTTATAGAAATTTCAATACTATGTTTACACCCTAGATTTCTCTCAATTTCTGAGGGGGTTGCAGCACTTTCTAACAGTCCTAACATTTTTTTCCACAAACAGAGAAATCTCTTTTTTAAAAAGTCCAGATCCCAGGCCTTGCCTCTCCAGATTAAATGCACAATTCAGCCATCAGCCTGAGCCTCAGCCAAGCCTGGAAGAGCCTTTCTCAGCAAATATTTGTCCACCTTTTTAGAGATTTGGTTTGCCTGACTCGGAGGCGCTCTGGAAGCAAGCGGTGATCTGTGGTATTTATATTGCCTCTTGCTGAGCCCTCACTCCCTCTGCAATGGCTCCAAAGAGAAAAGAGCTGTACAAGTTGGTGTCTCTGCCCAGGAGGGATGGGAGATGACCTCACATCTGGGTGACACCTGTGGGCTCTGTCCCTCTGGCTCTAAATATCTACTGCTCATCAGCAGATGCTCTGCTCCTGCCTGAAATGCCCCAGGCTGCTGGGAAACTCTGAGTCACCCTGGTCCATGAGAGATCCTTGCTGCAGCTCTCCTTCCCTTGGGCATAAGGGTGGTTGTACCCCAGTGCTCTTTCTTGCTTCTCCTCCTGGGCCCAGAGACAATATTGCTGACCTGCTGGTACCCCCAGGCTTGAAATTGTATCTGTCTGCTCCTGCCAGGCCCAGGGGGATGCTTTGCAATGGCAATGTCATGGTGTGAGAGCCCCAGGAGGCCCTGGGAAGCTGAGATGGGCCCTGAGTCACTCTAGCACTGGGGACATCTCCTTACAACCCTCCCCTCAGCTCTTTGTCCCCATTCCTGCAGTCCCCCAGGTATGCAACCACTGCTGGTTCCTTGGGATGGAGCAACACACCAAAGGCCAAAGTGCACTTCATTTGTGTGGCTGGGACCAGCATTTTCTTGCTGAAGTCTGAGGCTTCTCCAGCCCCTTCTGACAGCCAGGTCCCTGCTCTTCCTTAACGTCCTTCCCAGGTGCTGGAGAAATACTTTGGTGGCACCAGAGCTCTGCCATCAATCTTCTGCAGAGCTCCTCCTTGCCAGACCCCTCGGCAGTTTCCCAAACTCCAGACCCTGCTGTGCCCCTCAAGCTCTGTCCTCAACTGTCCCCAACCCTGTTGGGGTCCCACCACACTTCAGCTGATGTCCAACCTGCTTGCCTGGGAAACTGCCTGCTGTGGGGCTGGGTGGAAACAGAGGCCCAGGAGCATCAGATTGGGTTGCAGGGTCATTATTTCCAGGAGCCTCTTGATCCGTGGTATGAAAGGCAACAACAAAGCTCATCCTGAACTTTAAACTCAACACCATGTCCCATCCCCCCAGCAAAGCACTTTCCAGCCAGCCAGGCAGTAAATCTTGCAGTGGTGAGGGAGAGCTCAGCATTTCCAAAGAGCAGGTCCTTCCCAGACTTTAACTTCAGCATCTGAGCCTCTGTCCATCCAAGGGAGAGAGATCCAAACACTTGGTTTTGAAGCTCTTACCCAGCTCAGTCTCCAGCTTCTTTGCCACCACAAGATCCTGGGTGACCCATGACTGGTCCTGCACTGTCCCTGCAGCACAGCAGGACATGGGGATGGGTCTGACAAGCTTGGATGGGTTGTGCTGGAAACATTCCAGGCACAAGAAAATTCAAGGGACCTGTGGCTACCTGCCACCCCAAAGGCAGGGACATATGGCATGTGGCATTCGTTTTCTCCACCTCCGGGCTCCAAGGGGGATTTTCTGTCCCAGGGAGCACTGGAAGTTTGTTGAGGGATCAGTTTTTCCAAATCACTGCCATGCTTTCAAAGAAGCATCTCTCTTTGTGGTGGGGGCTTTACAATATCTGCTCTTTGCACACCAAGAGGCATCACTTGTAGAAAAGAGAAACATCCAGAGAACAAGAAATAAAGTCTCTGGCTCCAGAAAGGCTTCCACCCAAAACATTCAGATTTGGGTCAATATTCTAGGGAGTTTTTTATAAAATGACACAGAAATTTCCCTCTGAACAGCAATCTGAAACCACTTTTTTCAGCCACTGAAATTGCCTTGCACCCTCCTAGGTCGTCTCTGAGGTTCCACACTCTTGCATGCTCTCTCTCTTTTTTTTCCCTTTCCTTCCCTATAATAAGATTTATTATTGGGTTATTCTTCATGGTATATTAGCCCTTAGCCAGAGTCAGTGCTGACAGAAATGTTAGTCATTTGGGCTCTGCTTAACCTGCTAAGAAGAACTGAATTTACAGAATGGGACGAGGCTTTTTATGATTTCATTCCAGAGCCAAATCAGATAAGAATAATTATCCTCTCCTGGGATATTAGGCAGCACCTCCCCAGGACCGGCAGCTGACAGCTGTTTTATTGGTTGAATCACTTGGGTCTGGAGTAGAGGATTAATTGTTCATGTGTCCGGGTGGCTCCAGGAACAACAGTGAAAGGTTCTTTCTGGAGATGGGAGATAATTTATTTTCAATTGTTTTCATGCACATGATTTCAGTGGACAAGGAGAATTAAAAATCAAATCGCATAAATAACTCCCCCTCCCACCACCCTCTGCATCCCCTGTTAAACACTGGCTCGTGCACTTCAGATCTGGTGTTCTTCAGGAGAAATCAGTGTAACATTGGAGAGGAAATATGCATCTTCCAAGTTGAGTCCACGTTCACTTTGTCACCAAATGTCCTCTCTGCCCAACCCATGAAGGCTTTACCCAACGCCCACCCCTGCTCTTCTTTGGCACCCATCCCTGAAGGCTTTTATTCAGAATTAATTTACTTCTGCCTATCACCTGCTTGAGATTATTCTAATGACAATGGCCACGATCCAAAGCAAATTAAAAAACCAGTGGTGAGGCTCTCCCTGCCTTCAGCAGCCCTGAGCACAGCCTTGCACCAGCCACCCTCTTCCCCCTGATGGCAGGATTTGTCCCCTCCCCTGCTGGGGACACGTGCTGTGCCTCTCTGATGGGCAGAAGGGGCCCAAGACATGGGGAGGAAGGCAGTTGCCTGGAGCAGCAGGGGCTTGGGCAGCTCAGCACCCACTGCCAATCTTGCCCACACTGCTCTGCCAGCACTGGGGATGCCAGAGAGGCTTCCTCACCAGGGATGTAAGAAGCAGCAGGAATAAAAGCCCCCCCCCCAATTCTCCAGGGATATGTTGCCAGCATCTCTTCCAGCTCATGGAAGTTACCTGTCCATGGGTTGCATTTTCTCAGAATCACAGAATTTTTCTGGTTGGAAAAGACCTTTAAGCTCAAGTCCAACCATTCACCCAACTCTATCAAGTTCAGATCTAAACCAAGTGCCTAAGCTCCACATCCACTGTCTTTTAAACACCTCCAGGGATGATGAACCAACTACCACCCTGGGCAGCCTAACTAGCAAAACTAACCAGTTTTTCCTGCATGCTGGGCAGGCCAAGCATCTCCAAGGGAGTGTCTGGGCTGAGGTTTGCTACTGGGCATTGCAGTTTATTTGAGCAGGATGGGCAAGTCCTTTGATCCTCTTGCAGAGCTCACCCCAGTGCTCCCAGGGTTGTGGCTCATCCTGCAATTGCTGTGCCCCAAAACAAGGCAGATGTTCTGGGAGAAACAACCAGGCTTTGTGCCCCTCTGACACCTTCATGTATTCTCCAGATCCACAGTCCAACCCCTTTGGATGGCCAGGGGAGTCTTAATTGCATCCCAAGGCAAGGAAAAAGCGAGAGGCCAAATCATTCCTGGGATTCACTGAGCACGCAGGGGGTCCTACAGCTCTGGAGCAGGGTTGGTGCTGGCAGCTCTGCACCTCAAACCCAGGGGAGTCAGCAAGGACCTGACAGAGCCAGGGGACCACAGGCAGGTGTAAAATGCACAGGTTGGTGGCTTTCCCCCAGCATTAAGAGTATGAAACCACATGGGTACACAGCAGCTCCTGGGTGAGCTGTGGGCCAAAGTCCAAGTGCTGCTCCAGCCTGGGGGTTGGTGGCCTTTGCTCTCCAAGGAAGCCAAGCTCTTATCCTTTACCTTCATGCTCTGCTAAGGGCCTTGGGTAGGACATGGGTGCAGAGGGTAGAGCTCAGGATTTCTGCACTTTGTTAAACTGGTGTGCACCACACCAACCCTACCCTGTCCCAGGAAGAATTTTGGTGTTGTCTTAGTGCAAAATACGGAGAAAAAACATCAGTGTTCCTGGAGACAGGAATACTTTAAGACAGATTTCCTCACAGTAAACATGGAGGAAGAGACATCTCCATGAGATGAGCCCGGGACACACTTGTATATTACTGTAGCCCCCCACACTTTTCCCCTGCAGCAGATAAAGGAGCTGAGGTGTCCTGGTTCAGGCCAGGATAAAGGTGATTTTCTGTCTTTAATTGCCAGGCCAGTGTTAAACCTTGACACGAGGTCTTTGCCTGCATGGAGGAGAGGTTGGACAATATTCAGGCTTGGCACAAAGTGAGCCAAACTCCTGCTGAAGCCAACAAGAGTCTTTGCCCACTTCTGCCAGGGCTAACTTTGTCCCTGAGGCTATTACCCAGGGGCTCTCAGGCGGTTCGGGTGCTGATCTGTCAGATGAGGAAGTTATGAGGAAGCAATGGAGTGGCACGAAGGGATTGAAGAGAATTGATACGTGAGCCTGGATAATTATGAGGTTGCCAGTCCGGTGTCATTTCACGGCTGGGCTGGCTCTTTGTGGTGTATGATACCCATCAAGGCAAAAATGGAAATGAAGATAAATGGGGCAATGGCAGAAGCAGTTAGATCTATCTTGCAGGCTGATTGCTGAAGCTCTCTGTTGATTGAGGAACAGCACCTCCAGCAGCAGCAAAGGGGGAATTCATGAGTTGGAAAGTAAGACTTGTCACAATCTGCTATGGGATCCACAACAAGCCAGAGAGGACCACGATCAGGCTGAGAGATTTAAGAAAGTAGTTTGCCAGACTGGATTTTTCCAAGGTAAAGTTGATGCTCTGCCGTGTCTGCTCTGGGTGTTGGGGTGAGCATCATGGGCAAGGCTGAAGTAGGGCAGTGATGCAGCTGGGCTGGGAGGGCACAAGAGAGTGACATAGCCATGGGTTGGAAATTTTAGGGTAGATAAGAAATAATGTGAGCTAAGACACAGAGGGTGTCACAAGCAATAAAAAAAACATAGGAGAAGCAAAGGCTTAATTTCAGAGAAAACTAAGAAATTGTTTCCATGGAGGAGAGAACTTTCTCTGATGTACCTGATCTGAGTGTCAGTAGACAGGACACTGAGGCTCAGCTGGGCAGCAGGACTTTCTCAAGGTTACCTAAGTTCTTCCTTCCCTGGGGATGGAATGGTGGACTATGAAAAGATGGAAACATGATTTGCACCAGCCCATGTTGCATCATCCTGAAGCTGACCTGCACTCACAAAATCTGTCCTTCCAGCAGTTGCAGACAGGCACTCCTGGAAAGTCAGAAAAGTAAAATTCTAGTAGAGGCAAGATATACCCTATGGAAAAAGAGTTGTATGAATTACCAGAAGAGAGGGTTCTTTGCATTAAAAAAAAATAATTATGCTGTCTATAAATGGATTTAGACAGGGAAATTGCTGTTGCATGTAGGCAGCTACCCACAGCCTGACAAACTCACTCCAGTACTGATGAAGGGGAGCGATGCCAAACAGATGATGACATGATTTATTTGTGAAAGGTGGTGCCCTCACCATGCATGAGATGTCCAGGAAATAAAGGCTCTCAGACCTCAATTAGCAATGAGATTCCAGTGATAATGAAGCACTGATTACTGGAGGAGAGAGACCTGATTAGGGTGTAGCTGAGGGTGTCTCTGTAAACACAGCCAAATCCGGGGCAAAAGTGTTGGGCTTTCATTACCTGTCACCCTCCACATATCCCCCCATTTCCACAAGCTGAGAACTTGTGAGACTGTTAACCCATATTTACAGCATGGTCTCCACAGAGAGAGACATCTTTTTGGACTTTGGAGATGGAAATTTGGGGAACAAGCCTTGCAGCCAGTGTGCAGTTCTTTGCAGATCTCGATGGGGATGTTGCTCTGCAGCCACTGCAGCCAGGAAAGAGACAGGCTGGGGTCAGGCAGAACAGGGCTACATGAAACACAACTGCACTGAAATCACCTCTTTACCCCATGTCCTGCTCAGGAAAAGGGGAAATTTAAACACCCTCCAAGATCAGGACGTTAAATTAAGTGAGGAGTGCTTTGAGTCCCATCTCACCCCTGTGAAGAGGGATGCTATTGCAAACAGAAGACAGAGTGTCCACACTAGAAGCCCAGCAAACATTTAATATGAAGGCCAGCAGCTCCAGATGGTTCCTTCATGAAGCATAACTAAGACGTTGACAAGGGATTTAAAAACTTTGCCATGTCAATGGAAGAAATTGGAACTGAAGCAGTTTTATTGGAAATCTGGGGTTTTTTTCTGTTTCCATGTTCAATAGAAAACTTAAAGATTGAAAGGAAAGCTCTCTGGGGATGCAAAATCTCCTCCAGTTCACCCCACGGCTGACAACGGGGACGATAGCTTTTCAAACCAGAGCTGAGACCTCCCTTGGGAGGGAAAATGGCAGGAGAGAGGTCAAAAGGTTGAAGCTTAGATTTAGAAGACTTGTTTTCTTCATTACTTTTTAATTTCACACTTTACGATGGGAGTTTGATAGCACAAATTTGGGAAATCTTTCCATTTTCCCAGTTAGGAGGTAGCTGCATGGAGTGGGTGCAAGCAGTGCTCCAGGGTTTTACTCTCTTCCTGCCACAGCAGTGTTGGGAAGTCAGTGGGCTGAGGATGAAGAGACCACATCTGCTTCAACCCACCCCATGACCTGGGAGCAAGTTATTTACCCTTTTCTGGTTTCCCTCCCATGCAAGAAAGAGTGCAAAATCAAGTAACTATAGCTGAAAAGGGCTGGCAAGGTCTCAGCATGGTCCTGAGCAGCAGCACTTCAGACTGTGCCATGCCCCTGATTTCTCAGGGAGGTGGTGGGACACTTGTGCCTGTGCCTCAGTTTCTTTGGCTGTGCAAAGCTCTGCTGGCCCCTGAACAAGGCAAGAGAGATGCTAATAAATCAGCCAGCTAACGGGACTTAGAGCTGCTGTAACAAAAGCAAATGGGAGAAAGTTGGGTTTGCTGTTTTGTTGGGGTTTTTTCTCCCTAAATCAGATGCAAACCTGCTCTGCTGAAATCTTTGCTCTTAATGTGGGACACCGCCAGCTGAAGAGGGGGGCAAAGCAGGGATTTCCGATGCAAAAATCAGGACAGTCAAGAGGCAATGCAATAATTGTCAGTCCAGAGAGCATCCCGGTGCACATGTTTGGAGGATAAGAGTGTCACCAGAGTCTATTGTCTGTCCCCTCTCTGTTAAAGTAGAGATAAGGCTGGGATAAATCTCACTGGGACATTCTGCCCTATGATGTTATTTCATGCCACATCACCTAATAGGTGTATTTTCACACTGCTTGCTACTGCTGTGAGGCTCTGCAGCTCCTAGCCAGGCTGACAATCTCACTATATGGAGAATGGAATAGTGACGGCTAATTGATTTTACAGCAGTACCGAAGGACAGACAATGAAAGTACCATCAATTTAATCCACTATTTAATGGTTCCAATTTAGCCTCTGTAAATGCTCACTAAACTAATTTCTCTGGGTTCAGCAATCTGAAAAGCTATCATATCTCTAATCTCCTTCAATATATTCATCTGGAAAAGGGAATTTAGCCAATTCTGATGTGCGGAGATGATCTGTTAGCACAGTGTAAATGTTTATAACACGGCAATCTAGTTCGTTTATAAGGATATGAAAAGTTTTATTGGGGAGGGCACTGAAGTGGAACCACGGGATAATAGGCAGTTACCCAGCAGTCTCTGGGAGCCAGGGAGCGGGCAGGCATGCAGAAAAATACTAGGATTTACTTTAATCCCAAATTGTAAGCTAAAGTTCTGCCCAGTACATGATGCACCTGGGACTGCTGGAACAAAGGATTCTCTCCCGTCCCTCCGTGACCCAGGCTTTCACGCTACACCACGATAGCAACAGTCATTTTGTTTCCTTCAAGAGGCTGAAAATTAGTTTAGTTTTAGCACTCACATATCTCTCCTTGTCCAACCAAGTTACTGGTTGTGAGTTAGTCCTGTGGGCACTTTCTCTCCTGTAAGGTTTGGGAGATCGGGGGTTTGGGTTTTTTTACAGAAGCTGGACTTTTCTTGCTGAAGTCTGGTTGCCCCCAAGGCCTTGAACCTATTGCTGCTCCTCTCCAGCTGCCAGACTCCCTCTGCTACTCCCTCAGCTCTCAAGCAACCCTCAGACCCTCCTGGAATCAAGATGGAGTTTTTCTCCCAGTTGCAGTAGGAGCAAGACCCAGTGACTTGGCTTGGAGGGGAAAATCCCCTTGAGCATAAGTGTTCATCTCCAGTAATTTGTCTCTACCTCCCCTCCCTTGGATCTGTACTAGGTTCTAAAAAACAAAAATCTGCCACTAATTCAGAGTGAAATGTAGCAAGTCTGGGGGCTGAACCCCATACAAGCATCATGCCTTCCTCTTTGTTGCCCATATCATGAATAGAACAGAGAATGGTGTGTGCTGGTTCTACTCCAAGAAAATGGTGGCTGTTACTAAAGCTGCTGGTGACACTGAGAACAGGAGCCAGACCATTTCTTGCATTTAGAGACTTTAAAACTTCCATCCAGATTCTGCTTACAGGAAGAACATTCAGTTTTAGGAGCAATTCACAGCCTCAGAGTTGGAATGGTAAGAAGGAAAAGATAAAGCCTTTCACTCCCTGACAAAAAAGACTGATGACACTGAAATAGCTTCTCTGTGTGTTTTTGTTGTGTAGCAAGACAAACCTCTTTTAGGGCACGGCGCTCCAAGGTCCAACCAGGTGTTCCAGGAGAAACTCACGAATAGTGCTCTGAGTCTAATGCTCTCAGGGCTGACCAGCCTGGATCGGTGCTACTGCTCCAAAAGTGGCCTCTCTCTGGCTTCCTCAGGTGTGAGCTTTATTGGCCCCCTAATCCTGCTCATGCACAGTTGGGGCCCACCTAATCAGGCACAGGTGGGCTTAACACAAGCTCATGCCCACTACCTGGCAATTAGTGCCACCTGGTTGCCTCATTTCACTACATTGGTTTTTTTTTTAAGTTTCTATATGATGCTATTTCTATTCCTCCCTCTAATAATTGCCACATGCCAATAGAACACTGGAGCAGAGCTACCTGTGTATTGATACATACAGGCCTGCCTCTCTGTGCAGACACATGGGAGCAGCTGACAGTGTGTTAGAGAAGCTCTTTGTCCCCAGCTTGCCACCACCATGCCACCATCACTCCCTGGCACTTTGACAGGACCTGGCAGACCCCTATGGACATCCAGAAGTGGGGCTGGCATTCACTGGCCTGGGCTGTCGGGTGTCTTTTATGGGAAGAGCACTTCTGGACTGCAGTGGCTTTGTAGTTCAGCCGTCTTTTTTCCCTTTTTTAATTCAAAGACAATTCCACAAATGAGCTTCTGCTTGATTAGTGTTTTAATGAATATATCTGGATACACCACAAGTCCACCAGCCGTGACTCCAGAGCCACAGGCTATGCTATCCAGATGCTGCCTTTGTACTGTCAGTTTGGGGTGTTAATGGCAGATACGCCAGGGGAGAGAGAAGGGCAATAGTCAAGGAATAAACATCCTATGAGGCCACAGTTTTTCCCTGGACCAAAACTCTCCAGCTTCAGCACAGGCACTGCAAAGTCCAGATGGGCAATGAAAGGCTCTGGGCTGTGCCTGGGACCCCACGCCGGGGCAGCTGGGACCCCGTGGCAGCCAGCAGCCCGACCTGGGC
The DNA here is from genome assembly GCF_036169615.1 of Heliangelus exortis. NCBI lineage: Eukaryota > Metazoa > Chordata > Aves > Apodiformes > Trochilidae > Heliangelus > Heliangelus exortis. The sequence continues at coordinate 7,832,402 of NC_092438.1, read as the reverse complement.
AGCCCCTTTGCTGGGGCTGCAGTGTGAATTAATTGGCTCCTGTTTGCTGGCTGTGGGTTGAGAAAGGGCTGCTCAGTCCCTGAATGCAGCCAGGATTATTTTGGATAGGGAAATCCTGAGCCAGGTACCGCAGTGCATGTTCCCGTCTGCTCCTGGCCTGATCCCTGGAAAGGGACACTGTGAAAGATGGTTTATGGCAGCAGGGCACATTTTTTTTCCCCTTGTAAATTATATTTAACATTCCAGAGAACTTTATTGCATTTGGTGTTAGGGTTTATGAAAAAATCTGTATTTAACTTCAAGCCCTGGTAAACATCTTTGCTTATGTTGTTATGTGATTCCTTATTTGAGTATTTCGATTTAATTTCACAGTTCATATACCTTAAAGTTTTGATTTTTTTTTCCCCTCCCCTCTCATTCAGGGAGAGACAGGGCTAGCCAGGGGCTCGTTGCTCTCTGGTGAGCTTACTGTCCCACAAGGTGGGTGATCCTGGGCTGCTCCATCCCATCCTCACCCCACAAGAGATACCTGGACTTGGAGAGCATCCAGAAGACCCCCACAAGATGGGAAAACTCTATTCCAGAACCCACTGCCATCCTCAGCAGCTTTCAAGAAGCTACCCCTCTGAAATAAGTCATCCCTGGGAACTCCCAGGGCTTTCCCAGATGGGAAATGTGAGTGAACATGATGGGAGTTGTCCTGGGCACCGCATCCAAGCTGGGTGCCAGGAGTCCATCCCAAAATCTGCTGAAGTCTGGAGGTGCCAGCGGGCTCTGAATCAAGCCAACAAATGCATCCTCACAGCTTCTGCCTCCTCAGAGGGAGGAAGGAGAAGATGAAGAGCCAAAAGGATGGCAGCAACAACTGGTACAAGAAACCTTAAACATGGAGCTCAGTGGTAAATCCTCTCTGTCTGTCCTCCAGGCCTGGCTGATGAGCATATGAATTATTTTGATAGCACAACATAGATTAGTACCTTGGACCTGGGCTGCTTCCACCTCTGACTTCATCCTCCCAGTCTCATGAGGGATGTGACAAGTTTATCTCCTGGGAATTACCTGCCCAAATTCTCCTGCAGCTCTATGGTAAAGGGAAGTGCAAAAGTTTGTCCCATTTGAATAATTCATTAAAAGCTGGTGAGGCTGCTGCCAGAAGGCGAGAAATGGTCACCTCAGAGAGTTATGGGTGTTTCTGTAGTTTTGGTTCTACTTAAAAGGTCCATGTGTAAGGCCTTTCTCCCCCTTTTATTCACTTATCCTGTAGGAGTGTGTCTCTGGATCCTGTATAGCAGAGACTTCTGATTTGCATCAGCTTTCCTGGCTGACCAAAGAATCACTATTTGCATTTCAAAGGACTTTCCCATAAATGTATATGTTATACTGATGCACAGCTTCATTTCCTTTAGTTTCTCTGGACTGTAAGTTGTAGTTTTGGACATGAAAATCCCATCCTGGAATGCTAAAGGTCTCACTAGATCTAGCAAATAGAAAAATATATTTTATTGTTCTTCAGCAAAAGCAAACCAGACATAACTCATGATGAGGAAATACACCTCTCCAAAGAGGAGAGGGGTTAAACTACCTCCAAAAAAGGATGACTTAAATTGGATCATCTTTATAAATGAAGAGTCATCCTCTGCTGCTCGTCCTTCTACAAAATTCCCATTGACACCAATTTCACTTATTTATTGATTTTTCCTTATGTGCTCAATGCCATAGCAACGGGCTGCACACCATAAATTAAAAGCAACATTGCATTAAGTTAAACTTCTCACGATGTGGAACACACACAGCACCGCACCCCGAGACTGATAAATAAAACAGAAATTACCCAGAAAGGATCAAAATGCTGGCAATGACTTGGGAAAGGCAGTGGGTTTGCCCTTCTCCTGCAGGATGTTCCCAGGCACCTCCGTGGCACAGGTGCACAGAAAATCACCCAGAGCGGGATCCATCCCGGAGAGGGGCCCAGAGTCTGCAGGCAGTGGGAGCACTGCTCACCTTGCTGCTAGGCTGATCCTCTTTAGCTCCAGGCTACTCCTCACATGTGGAAAATTAAGCAAATGAGCAAAGAGAGAAGTCCTGGATCATCGGAATAACTACAGCTCGTCTGCATTTATGGGTGTCATTCATTTTAGTGACATCATTGCTCCATGGTAACGAGTATCTTTTAGATTAGAGAAATAGATGGCACGAAAAATAGATTAGTTTTATTTAGATAGATTATATCATTATATAAATAGATAGACCACTCTATTTCTACTCATCTTCCACCTCCTGGTTAATAAGACATGGTTTTATTTATAGATAGAGATGCAGGAAATGTTTCTGTGTAAATGTTTCATAACTCTATTGTGCCTCTGTGTTTTATTTTAAGGGGTAACCCCAACTGCACTATTCTGAGGTAGGTAATGTGCAGAGAGCATTTTGGGGTTGCCCAGCTGGACCCAAAGTTGGGGACACTCGGAGAACAGATCCACCTCATGTCAAATGTGGAAGAGTAAGGACTCCAGCCAGGTCCTGGAGGGACACTCAGAACTTCAACCCAGGGAACTACTCATTTGGGCAATGCTAAAAAAGAGCAGGGATTGGGAAAGGAGAGGATGAGGGATTCTGTCCGGGAGAACAGAGCAGGGAGCAGTTGGGACAAGCCATGCTCTCCCCCCTCCATGGTGAGAAAGGGAGAAAGGCTCAGTGTGGATGGGTTCCTGCCCCACCAGCAGGTCTGCTCCAGGAACTGAGACCCATGGGTGCTGCCCAGGGTGTTTGCCAGCAACACCCCAACAGACTCTCATTTCCAAATGGCATTTTGGGTGCTCCTACTAACAGGCCAGGCTCGCTTTCCCCTCTGCCACGCTTAGGATGGCACACGGAGCACCCAAAACCCCTTCCCCATGCAGTCCCTCACCCCACCCACCACCACCCCACAGAAGCTGCAACCACCACCCGGGTGGGACGGAGTGTTTATTGCACTAAATAAAGCAGCAAACCCCCTCAGCACCCAGCCAGCCCGAGCTCACCCTCCCTCCCTCCTCAGAGGGACCCAGGGAGCAGGATGCGTGCGAGGCCGGTGCCTTCCCTGTCTCAATTACCAGCAGACAAGGCAGTGTCAGATGTGATTCCCAATGTCGATTTCATGCTGGCGGTAACCATTTAGGAAAGAGCTGCGGAGGTTTTACATTTGATAAGAAATCAACAGTGTTTGTGTTTGTAAGAGACTGATCAGGGAGTGTGACAGCTCCAAGAGATTGCTGCCGAGCGTTGACTGCACGTCTGCAGCCTGTCATGGGCCCAGAAGTATTTATTTCAAATGTTGGTGGGCTGTGGTTTGTTGTGGTTGGTTCTGTTTGGTTTGTGTTGTGTTTTGTTGTGTTTGTTTTGTTTTTTTTTTTCACCAGGATGTTTGAAAATAAACTGTCAGTCTCTATTTACAGCTGAACAAAGAGAAAATACGAGGGATTTTAGGTTAAATTGTCAGTTAACAGAATTCAAAATAGAAAAAAAATATGTACAGCGCTTGCTGTTTTATTGCCTGCTGGAAAGAAAGCATCGTTTCTAAATTTAGAGATACAGATGTCTCTTTTTCAGGAAACACAGATTGTCTATATAGCATATTTGAGGTGCCTTTATCTTCCTGAAAGCCCCATACCTTGCCTACTCCAGCATGTTTGCATCCAATTACTAGAGTATTACCTGGTAGGGGCCTGGATGCAATCCTAGCTATGCTGCTGTAAATCTTGGCATTTTGATAGAAAGTCTCTGGATTTACCATCAAAGATGAGATTGGGGTCTGGTCCCTATATTCAAGGTCTGACAGGGTTTTGGAGCCAGGTGACTGGGGCCAGATGCTCATTTCAGAGTCATCTATGTTTCTTGAGACAGTCCAGATACAAAGGTGTTCCTCCCTTTTACACCAAAGTAGCAGCCTCTTGCATGTGTATGAAATGACTTATTATTTTTCTGCTTAAATTTCTGAATCTCTTCTCCAAATGCAGGAAGAGCCTACACCAGTTCTTAAGGACTTTTCTGCTCAACTTCATGGTGCAAGCCCAGCTACCCAAAGCAGAGAGGCAGGTTTGGGTGCAAATTCCCATGATCATGTTCTATGTCTGGAAATGTCTCATTTCTAAATTCATTATAGGTCTGCTGAACCTTATCCAAGAGAATCCAAAAACTTTCCAGGTCCTTAATGGAAAGAGCAAGAATAGGAAGTACTAAAATGCATTGAGATTCAGGCATTTTATCAGAGTAAAAATAGGATTAGGCAGGAGCTTTCCTGTGAACGGCCAGATCTGGAACACAATTAGGAGCTAAATTTGGACTACAACACTCAGATATTACCTATAACTCAACCTCTGGCTGCATTTCAAGGGTGAGCTTTCTTAAAAACAGGAGGACAGGTGCTACCTTATACTAAAAAGTGCTTCATTCTTGACAGATATCCTGGATAATGAACAGCATCAGAGGAGAGAGGAGAAGAAAAAAAAATTAAATATAATATGAAACATATATATTGGGCCAGGACTTGGCTGGAATAAATCTGAGCATCTCACAGTTCAGTGAGCCCTGACTGAGGATGTCACCCTTTTAATACAAGTTACAGTCTGCAACCACAGTGTTGTGGAGAAAATCAGAGACTGAGAAGGAAATCATTCTCTGTTCCATCAGGCCATGGAGGTCTTGGGTACCACTATGGACAGCCATTGGCTTTGTTTGAATTCCTCTGGTTTTCCACCCAAAATTCTGCCTGCAAACTCTATCCCAAAGTTTCTATCTCAGCTTCACAGTCTCAGTAGAAAGGAGAGACACTTCTTGGCCAGCAAAGCCAACACTGAGTTCCTCATCCTGATCCATTAAATGGATGGAGACACCACCCTGGGATGTTGGCACATCTGCAGTGGTACAGCCCCAGGGCAGGATCTTTGGGTTCCACACAGCTACTGGTCCTGGCAAAGCTCAGCTGAGAGCCAAAATTTGTCAACCCTAAGCCACAGGGGGATGTGCATTGTGCAGAGCTGCCCTTCTCAGTGGTTTGCAGTCCCCTCTTCTCCTCTACAGCTGAGACATCTCTTGGAGAAGGTAGAGATGAGTCAACTAAGGCAAGGTTAAGGCTGATCTGCTTCTGGATTGCCTGGTCAAGGAGTAAAGCATTAATCTGTGTATCTTAGACAACATCAGCCTAATATGCCCAGCCCAGAACCTACAGGACTTACATTTGTTCCCTGCTGATTCAGCTGGAAGTCCTTTTTGGCTCCTGTGGTCAGTGTCTTCCCCCAGATCCAGTGTGGTTTTGCCAGGACCTGGGCTGAGGAGAGAAAGAGAAGACATTGAAAAAGGTCAAGGACTCACTTATGATGGAATGAAACTGCTACAAAAGCCTTCATTTTACTTGTTTTGGGATGACTGGAATCCAGTGCCTGTGCAGCTGAAGGGTGGTGAATTCCTTTGCAGGGTGCTGGGGGTGGTGTGTGCCCTGGTGCTGCTCAGCTGTGCTCCTGGTGTGGCACCTCCTGTCAGCCTTGTGAATGGAGATGGTTTTTCCCAAAGCTTCAGCACTTGAAATCTTGTGAATAAGAGAACAATTTGGGTTTCTTCCAAGCAAATTTCTAGTTCATGGTTACAGAGAAAAATCTGATGCTGTAAAGCCTGCAGGCTAAGCAAAAACAAAAAAAAAAAAAAAAAAGGCAAGCATTTCAAATTAATTTCTAAACCTCTTGCACATCATAGGGCCATGAGTTTCTTACTCCAGACTGGTTTGGGTTGGAAGGGACCTTAAAGGTCATCTATTTCCAACCTCCCTGCCATGGGCAGGGACACCTCCCACCAGCCCAGGTTGCTCCAAGCCCCATCCCACCTGGTCTTAAACAATTCCAGGGATGGGGCAGCCACAACTTCTCTGGGCAGCCTGTGCCAGAATCTCCCCACCCTCAGAGTGAAGAAATTCTTCTTCATGTCCAACCTAAATCTCCCCCTTTTCCAGTTTAAAGCCATTCCTCCTTGTCCTATCACTACAAGCCCTTATAAAAAGCAGCCTTGCAAACTCCTTTATAAGCTTAGTTGTTTCTGCATTTCTCCTGGCTGTGTTGCTGAGCCCCTGCTGAGAGCAGATCCATGCACCCCTTGTTGATCCCTTGCTGAGAGCAGATCCATGAACTCCTCTCCATGGGGCTGCCCCATGTGTTCCCAGCCTGCCTGCAGCATCCCTGCTCAGCCCCTGTTCCTCCCTTCCACTCCCCAGCACAAAGAAGCTGTGCTGGATGCACCATGTGGTGAAGAGGTGTTAACCTGAATTAAGGTGCTCATCCTCTCCACAGGGTGCTCCTGACACCCTTCACCTTTTTGCCCAGACTCCCAAGTGCACAGCTTCATCCCCCAGCCCCTCGGCCCCACACGCTCCCCCAAGACCAGCCCCAAGCTGAACTCCCTGTGACCAGGAGAGCCCAGCACATTTACTGCCCCTGGATCAGAGGCTGCTTGTTTGCAAGCTGTGAATTTTCTCCATGTTTATCCCCTGGAGGGGTTGTTTTGTGGGTTTATTGACTAAATAAGGGTATTGATTTGCTAAGAGCTTTTCTTCCTCCTTTCAGTGGGAAATATTGCTGTCTCTTCCCTCTTCTCTGTACTCCAGGTGAGAAGTTCTTTTAGTGACATCATAAATTTCCATCTCTGCTTTTCTCTGCTGTGTAAACAAGTGTTTGCCTGTCCACAGGGGTTAATTTGGTCACGTTAAACTCTCTGCAGCTCCCTCGTGGGCTCCGCACTTGCAGACTCTTGCTCCAAGGGAGATCCCTGTGCTCACTGTGCAGGCACCTCCATCACCACCTGCAGTTCTCCTACCACCCATGGAAAGCTCCCAGACACAGAGGCAGCTTCAAGATCTGGGTGTTGCAATAACCCACACTAAAACATTGCTTCCTACAACAGGCCAGACCTTCCACTGGGAAAAGGATGACCTTAAGAGACTGTTTTAGGGTCTAACACATTATAAAGGCTGTAAATTATGAATGAAGGTGATATTATCATTCCCTCATGCCTGTTTTATAGGATGAGGTGCTGGTTATTGCTTGCCATTGTCATGCAACTGGTGTCCATAAATGCAAAAGATTTTCCCTTCCAGAAACTCATGGTCTTGGAAAGGCTCCCAGCCTTTCTGTGTGAGCTTGGCTTGAACCCAGGTCACCATTCCTCCTAAGGAGAAAAACGCAAGTCTAAGGGAAAATACATGGAAATTTCATCTGTTTCTGAGCTTTGCAGAGTTGGCTCCGTTTATTCAGACTCTCCCTGCCCATGGATGGGGTTTGTTTGCTTTTTCTTTTCTTGAAATCCATCCAAAGTCCCAGACACAGCAGGGGGAAGAGGAATAAGTGGTTTCATTTGCAGTGTATTTTCAACTAGAGTAGGATCATCAGTACCCTGGGTCAGCTCAGCTTTCTAAATCACCTTGTTAAGGACCCTTCACCAGGATGCTCCTTAGGCTAATTCTCCCCTTCTCAAGATTATGCTCCAGCAGTGAAACAAACTATTTTAATCTGTTGGGATGCCCAAATAGATTACAACAAGTCCTATTAATCTTTTTCTTGGCTTAACTGGGAGCCGTAGCAGGGTTTGGAGGGCTATGCCAGAGCTGGAACAAGGCTGTACCAGCAGTGTGCACCACAACCATCCCCACCAGGCTGGAGCCATCCTATTCTCTCTTGGGCTGTGACTTGAGTGCCAGGCCATACAGGAGTTAATTTGTAGAGTATTGCAGCACTGCACGAGCCCGGGGTGCCAGCAGGGAGCAATAAAACCCCAAGCCCATGCAGTACTTTGGAAATTTGCTCCTGTATGCTGTATCCCTGAAAAGCCTCCTGAGCTGTCAGGGTTATAGATCACGGGCAGGCTGGCTGTGCTGAGGCACCATTGGGCAGGTACTGAAGGTCTTATGAAACTGTAGAAAACATATCCCAGAAGGTGCTGTGTCAGCATCATTATTTATACAACAGCAGAGCTCCGTAGGCAATGGAAACACAGCTAATGCAACACAGAGGCTGCAGTACCTCTTGGGCTCTTTCAGCATCTTGGCTGTGATCTTTGCTCCATGGAAATCAGGGAGGGGACTGTGTCCTTGGTCTTGGCAATTCTGAGGCATGATCCAATGACCGTGTGAAGAGAATCCCTGGGATAATATCTGCCCAGCTCAGTGCATCCTTTATCTCGTTCAGGTGAGGGGCCCCAGAATTGAATGAAACCCCTCCAGAAGAGGAAGAGGTCTGAATCAGGCACCAGGCTATGGTATAGAAGTACCAGAGCTATATTTTCATGATCAGAGCAGACAGAAATGCTAACACACTGCTGCAAAGGATTTATCCTCACTTTTTCTGTAGCAGGCAGTCTACCAGGACTGATCTGGGCACTAGAATCTGAATCAGCCACCCAAGGGTTAGCACCGTCCAGTCGAATGGCACAAAACACCAATTATGTATCCAGCAATTTCCAGCCCACTGCCCCAAGAGAAACCCTTACGTCTGAACGTGTGGGTCACAGTGGGAAACAGCAGGTAAAAGCAAGCTCAGGAATCCTGACTGCAACAGCAAGGCAACATCTGCTGCATCAAACCTGCCTCTGGATGCTCCAGCCCGCCGCTGAGCTGACTTACTCCTGCCTTGCGTCAGTGTGAGAGATGAATCAGGCCCTTGGTGTGCACAGAGAACATATGTCCCAGCAGCTGCCTGTGAGCTGTGCTCGAACCCAGTTGTGCGAGCAGCAGGTTCGGATGGGTTTCGTCAAACCCAGAGTGTCACAGAAGGCATTAATAGGCAGCTTGGCTCGTGTTTGAAAGCACCTAGAGGATAACCAAACCACAGGCAATAAACAGCGTTAGTTTGTAAAGAACAAGTCATGCCAGACCAACTTGATAGCTTGTTTCTTGTTGTTGTTGTTGAATCAAATTACAAAATTAGTGGATGAAAGACCTTACAGAAGATGTAATGCATCTAGACTTCAGGAAAGGGTTGGAGATTGATCCTCACAAAATGTTACTTGAGAAACTAATCCAGACTGCATTGAGAAACTAATCCAGACTGCCTTAGATATGAGCATTAACAACAGGGTGGGTTGAGAAGCAACCATTGGGCTGTAAACAGAGAGCAAGCACTAAGGGCCAACATGTTGACATATGGAGCTGCATCACAGGGCAGGCACTTGGCTCAGCTCCACAGAAATATCTGTACATGAGGGTGATGGGGAGAGGACTATTAAACCACAAGTTGACCTGGGAAGGACTTGGATGGAGACCTACCTGGTCATTGCCCTTAGGGAGCGGTGCTGTCATTGCCAAGGTGCTGCTTCCCTTTCCAGCTTGGAAAAAAGTGATCTTGCCCCAAGACTGATCTGGGGCTAAGACAGGAGATAGAGATCACCAAGATCATTTTTGAAGGAAAGAGTTGTTCACCCTGGCCAGCTTCCCTTGGGAAACCACATGACCAGCCTCCCTCGGCTTCAGTGCTGTTATTTCTAATAGATAAATTTTCAGTGCTGTTTCCTTTTTATGATGAACACTGCTTCTGCTCTGACAAAGGACCCTGGGCAGAGGAAACTTTGTGGAGTTTTGCTGTGAGCATCAGAGACAGCCAAGGTGTCTGTGCTGGCTGGGGCTGGCAGGGGTTGTGCATTGGTCCCAGCATGGTTCAGCAGCTCTCACATCTCCTGACCCAACCAAGCTGACCTCGAGTCCAGGGCCCTGTAGCAGGAAGCAAAACACATCTGGCAGGTGAGCCATAGAAACATCCCCACTTTGGTCACCACTAGCAGAAAAGCAATCATATGGAGTCTGATATCCTGATGTTTCAGGCAGATCTGCTGTTGGGAGGTCAGGTTTTGGCATACTAAATAAGGCACTGGTCTCAGTCATGAGGGCCTGACTTGCTATTCAGGCTTTTATTGAAGGACCTAGATGCAAAGACAGGTTTGACCATCATAGTCTTTTGCAAGGCTGCTGTTCTTGCCCCCTCAACCCACCAACTGTGGACAAAACCCTCCATAGAAAATCCCACATGAGTAAAACCTATCTGTGAAGAGAGTGGACACTTCAGCAATGAGTTTCTTAGTCCTGCACCCTTGTGCTCAGGCTCTGATTAGACTTTCGGTGCCCACAATCTGCCCACCCCCTTTTACCCTGGTCCTCCAGCCCATCTCCCACACTAGAACAGGCTGTCCCCATGGGAGACCCATCCTCCTCCAGCAACAAGTGCCCCAGGGACTGCTGGTGCCACCCAAAGCAATCCCAGGTGCCAGCAAGTCATGCCTGAACATGCCATTAATCTGATTTACAGCATGTGTTTTTAAAATCTTTGATTGCTTCCACACCTACAGAGATGTTGATAGGCATGTTGCTAAAAAGGGAGGGGAAAAAAATTCAGTCACATCAAATAAAATAAATAAATTCTTCAGCAGCCTGTTGGAAAAGTGTTCAATCCAGGTACACACAGACATTTAGCAGGTCAAGCACTCAGTCAGTATCTGCTCCCCATGCTGGAAGCCAGCAGCTGGGGCAAAATTTCTCCAAGTTGGCAGGAGTGAGGTGGCACCTCCTGGGCTCTCGGAGCAGGGATGGTTGGAAGGGGCTGGGAGCTGGAATCACCCAGGTCCCACCAGCCCCTGTACCAACCTCCACCTGGAGAAGCCGCCCCTGCAGGAACATCCACTGAGGCTTTTCAGCTCAGAAAAAGATGTCCTTCCTTTAACCCAGACTGGTGGAGAACCTCAATAAACCTCCAGTTCACAACATCTCACAGTCCTTCCCAGGCACATGCCAGCTTCTCTCCTATCCAATCCCCTGCTTTGCACAAACATTTGATGGCTGCAGGGCTGTAGCACCCATCAGCACATCCCATAGCTGAGGGGCTGGAATGGCCATGCCATCCACCCTGCAGCACCCCATCACTTTGGGGGGTTCACATGGCAAGATTTTGATTCCTGCACCCAAGAGATATGCACTCTCCCTTCCTCCCGTGGCTTCCCCCAGCTCTCCAGCCCGTGCTGCCCAGTGCTGGCCCGGGCAGACCCCATCTGGTGGCTGGGGCAGAGGTGGGGGGCAGCAGGGGACCTGGGGAGGGTCAGGATCAGGTTTGCTTTCCCCGATAAAACCCGGGAAGGATTATGTTCTCTTTAAGCCTGTCCCCGCAGCCGCGCCGGCTCCCCGCGCGCTGACCCAGTCGTGTGCTGTATTAGAATTGTAGAGTAATAAATGAACAGTGGAGGGGTTTGTAATGATGATTAGGGACTGAAATTGGTTCAGATTTACAGTGTCACTCAGGAGCGGAGGCAGAGGGGGAAGGCATTCTGTGCGGCCTAATGGATCCATCAACTCGTTTTGGCTGCTCGGTGGGCCGCGCAGGGTCACCAGGCTTTCCGCTGGCAGCACAAAGCACTTCAATTTTGTTAGGAAATGTATCAATTTAACTGACTTGAGCAGCGCACGGCGGGGAAAAAAAAAAAAAAAGAAAAAGAAAAAAAAAAAAAAGGGAGGGGAGGGGGGAAGAAGAGAAGGGGGAAAAAAAAAAAAAAAGAAAAACCTAATGAATCTGGACTCAATTTTCCGCCACACTGCCTCTGTGAACTGTCGGAAACAATGTCTGTGGTTGGGGTGAAGGCAGCACGGATAGGCTGCCCGCGCGCCCGCCGAGCCGGGGAGACGGGCTGCCTCCCGCCAGCCACCGGCCAGGGCTGCCACTCTCCTAACAATGATGTCATTAAAGGTAAATTGGCCTCTATTTCAGCAGGATGATAGTGCTAATTGAGTGGGAAAATATAATATAGGGAGCTGTTGTCTGCAGTTAAAGGGAGGAGGGGGACAGATTAAATGGCCTACAATAGTGGGTGTCAGGCACGGCAGATGTTGCTTTCCGCTGATAACTGCGCTGACATATCTCGAGCTTGTCAAGGCTGAGGTTTTCAGAGAGACTTACAGCAAAAGGCAGCAGATGGCCCTCCTGAATGGGAATGAAGTGCTTAAACAGCCTGGCTGCTGAAGGCAGCTAGTTTGTAAATAGAGGAGTCGGAGGTGTCTTATTGATCCCACTCGCTGCTCGCCAGCACGGAGGATGGGATGGGATGGGGAGCCTGCGGGATGGGGATGCCGGCCGGGGTGGTGGAAGTGGTGGAGGTGGAGGGGGTGGCAGATGCTGCTGGATGGCAGCCCAAGGCGGTGGAGCAGAGCGGGGCTCAGGCACCAGGGATGCGTCGCCTTAAAAGTCACAGATGTCAAACTGCAGGACAAAAGTCGGGGCGGTGGCCAAGCAAGCGCGCGGCAGGGCTGGGGAGCGTGATGGCTGCATCCCCAGCAGCTATACAAAGACGACCCACACCCCTGCCCCCAAAGCACCCTGCTGGCAACACCCCATCCTGAGGGCAAAGGGGACTTCTGTCCCCAAAAGCACCCCAGCGGCAACACCAGCCCCAAGGTCATCCCACGGCAGACCCCATCTGCAACCTCACCAGGCCAACACATGGAGAGAGCCATGGGATGAGCACAAGCACGGAAAAACCTTTCTTGGCCATGTGTGTCTCCAAGAGCTATGGTGCTGCTGCAAGGTGCAGTGTGGGAAACCTTACAAGGCATTAAACAACCAGTGCCTCTGCTTTCTCCAGCCACAAATGGGCCTCTCTGTAAAGCAGACTTGCTGGGGACAAGCTGGGGTCTTGCTGAGGTGGAGTTTTGCTCACCTCCATAAAGCTGTTCTGGGATGTGCTGGGAAGCACCCTGCACCTGAGATGAGTCAGAAGCAGCACAAAAACATCATGTGTGTTGGTACTGTATGGATCTGTGGTATGCACGTTGTGTATTTGTGTTCCTCTGTGTATTTGGAGGATAGGAAGGGATGCTGTCATGGGCCCATACACATCCCTTCTCTGTACCTGCACACAGGAAATCTTGCAAACCCACCTTCCCCAAACCCACCAAAATTAACTGCCATGCACACTTGTCTCACGTGCAGCACAGTAGCCACACAAGACACATGGGATGTGGGGTCAGCAGTGCCCTCTGCATGGGTAGGGGCAGACCCAGCCTCAGCCCAAGGTCCAAGCCCCCAGAAACCCTCCCCAGTCAGGCCATCCCTTGCCGTCCCCTGCGTGCTGAGCCATTTCCATGAGCCCTTCTAAATACAAACCCACACCCATGCCTGCTGTTATTAAATCTATCCAAACATGTAAGCATGGCTTTCACAAAACAGCACCGAGTCTGGCACAAACACTTCCCTGCTCTACAAAATGACATAAATTGAGTCTGTATACACAAACACATACACTGACGCAGCTGGGGAAACACGTTGCTAATATCCAGATAGACAGAGATTTACTACTGATAAGGTTATGGCCAAGCTCCTTCTCCCATGTGCCCTCCCAGGCAAAATCCTCCAGCCTGGGACAAATCCTGCACTCCCTGAAGGCAGCAGAGGCTGCTCCAGTTGAGGGTCCTTGGCTCTGGTGTGGTTCAGTTTGGGGTTCTCAGGCAAGCAGAAACCTGCTTCTAAATCTGCTGACTTGTATGGGATTAAACTGAGGCTCAGTTGTTACGGATGTGTCAAGATCATATTCTCAGGCTACCTAAAGCTGAACAAACCAGCACCAGCACTGAAACTTCCTACAGAGACCTGGCAAAGGATCAGGCCTGGAGATGGTCTGGGGATAGGTGCTGAGAGCTTTGCACTTAAAATTATTGAATCATTTTGGTCGGAAAAGACCTTTAAGATCATCAAGTCCAACCATTCACCCAGCATTACCAAGGCCACCACTAAACTGTGTCCCAGGTCTCCATGTCCCTAAGCAGCACATCTACACATCTTTTAAACACCTGCAGGAATGGTGACTCCACAACTGTTCTGGGCAGCCTGTTACAGTTTCTGGCAGCCCTTTCACTTAAGAATTTTTTCCCTGATAGCCAACCTAAACCTCCCCTGGCACAACTTAAGCCCATTTCCTCTCATCCTATCACTTGTTAACTGGGAAAAATTCATGTCACAGGCATGTCCCATCGATGCCTTCACCCTTTGCCACAGGTCCCCCTGCTACAATGCACAGTTCAACAACTGTCCTGCAAAATCAGTCCTGCAGAGGGGTGGCCCCAGCCCTGCTCTGGCCAGGCATCTGCCATGGAGCAGGATGTTTCCACCATGGAAAGGTTTATTCCAATGGGTTTCTTCCTCAACTGGCCCTTCAACCCCTTGTTTCTTTGCTGCTCAGATGGCTTGGACATCCTCAGCTCTCCCACATCCTCCCTCCAGGACACCCACCAGCCACAGGCAGTGGAGGCAGATGACCCCAGCTGAATTTTGCCTTGGCTTTGCCAGCAGTCAGGGATTTGGCTGCTATTCCACCCATGAGAGGAGGTCCTTAATTTTGCACAGTAGGCTTGGATGCACCATCAAAGCTCAAGCACAAAAACAAACACTGGGTGGACAGATGTTGAGCCAAAACTTTCAGCTTCTCACCCAGCACCCTGATTATCATATGATGTCTACAAGCCTCTGTAAACTGCTGCTATCAGAAGCTCTCCTGCCTTCAATGCAACGTGTTTCCAGCTCTCTCATCTTCACAGAGGTGCTGCTGTCCCCTCAGTGTCCCCCTGCCAAGTGGAAAAAGGCTGGTGCATATGGGGATGTCCTGGAGGGTCTATGGGATTTTGATCCACTCAGTGGCCACTCTGGTGCCAAAAAGATGACTCCAAAAGGAAAAAGAGGCAGATGGGCCTGATACAGAATGATGGATGCTCTGATCTATCCCTGAATAGCTCATTGAAAGTCCCCAGAACCTTCAGAGACATGAGGAAACCACCTTGGACCACTCTACTGCTTCAAACTCAATGGTCTGAGTTGGTGACCCTTGTGGGTACCCCAGGTCTGGGGGACAGGGTGGCACTGCCCCACTTACACAGACACTGCATGAAGAAACTCACTCTGCACAGAGGGAGAAGCTCCTTAATGGGTAGCCCAGCATTTACAGTAATCAAGAATGATTCAATTGACAGGTTTGTGTGGTGTTTGTTAATTTACTTGAGATTCATTCCTGGGAACAGCTGGCTGTATCCCAGCAGGACTGTGACTCTCACTAGCCCACCTGCTGCTAGACAGACGGGCTTTGGGTACAGTTGTAGTTAAAGTTTAGCAGGCAGATCTTTCTGGCCATTAAAAATGGAAAAGTTCTTCAAAGAATCACATGCAGAGAAGGTTTTGGAGGCAGAGAAGTTGGCTCTGAGCTTTGCTAAATGGTGGTCAAGAAGCTGAGGTCTTGTTTTTTCATTTGAGCATTACCAGGATGATAGTTTGTAAAGCAGAACTCAGGAAACCACTAAATATTCAATTACAGGGTCTGTTCTAGTGGCTTTTCACAGGAGTTTGGCTCATAAGGGAATGAGACACTAAACTCCTCTGAAATTCAGTGGAAATGAGGACATAACTCTCTGCTTTGGAAACCTCTGACCATTCACTTCATGTAACATTACTATTTGTCTTCCTTTAAACTGACCTGTTTTCTTTTAAAACATATAATTGGGTTTTCCTTCTAGTGCTCATGTACGCGGGAGTCTTTAAAGTGTATAACAAAAAAAATATTAAAAGCTACAGAAATGTTTCTCAGAAGAATTTTTCAAAAAGTTATAACCAGGCTTCAACAAAAAATATTCCCCACATACAGAACACAGATCCCTCCCAGAAAATCCCAGGTGATGAGGTGCTCAGAAAGGACCACTCAGCCCCACAAAGTTGCTGGACCCTTTACCACAGCCAGGCCCTCCTCAGCTGCTTCCCTCCTGGGACTTTAGAAGAATTTGGGCTGTCCCCCCCCAACAATCCCCTCTGGCAGTGATGTGGGTTACTCAGAGCAGGGTACCTACCACTGGTGACAGGAGAAGTCCTGCATCCCACTGCTGTCAACAGCACCAGCCACTGGTTCCCATCCAGAACAAGGGTCAGACATCACCAAACCAGAGCAAAATGCCTTCAGCCCTTGGGGCTATTCCCTCTGCTGGGCTTTCCTGTCATTAAACTATTGATTAGCTATTGATTAAAACATCTATTAATCTTTATAAACTATTTATAAATGGAACCTTAACATAAAGTGTGACCTGTACAATATTGAAATAGAAATAATACTTAATATGGATTTTTAAGTAAGTAAAGCTCTTAGGTGTAACACCACAGCACATTCCCCAAGTTAAACGTCAGGTGTGGAACATCTCCATGGAGTCAGATACTTTTGGCTCTATTTTACCTCCACAGACATCTGATAAAAATATGGAAGAGCTTTGATTGAGCACCTGCCCTGATCCCTGTCACCTGCACTTGCCCTGCCCTGGGCTACCCCAGGGCTCTGACCCCTGGAGCTCCATGGGGCTGGGGGTAGGAGCTGCCCCATGGCACTGATCTCCTCTCTTGATTGCTGGCTAGAGGACCAGTTTGATCCCATCCCTCAGCAGCTCTTCCAAGTCTCACAGTGAGCCCAGGACCAGCGAGGCAGCTGCCACAGGAGGTGGTGGCAGCACTGGGCTGCAGTTCTAAGCTCAAAGTAATGTCACTCACTGGCTAAAAATCAAACACAGAGCTCTCTACTGTGAGTGCTCAGCCGACTCCATTTGTTACATGGCACATCCAGGAGGGGTAACCAGCTTGCAATATATTAAACAATTAATCATTTAGATTGCAATGCTCTCAATACTGCAGGCATTTCCCACTGAATGTGTGGCAGAAGTGTGAGGGTCTTGCAGAGGAATCCTGCCTGCAAACTTTGGGAAACAAGGAGACAAGCAGAAAGCCAGGCTGGAAGTGTATCCCCCAGGGTTACAAGGGTTCCCTAAAGATCCCATTCCACTGTGCCCTGTGTGTTTCCACACATGTTGACCAATAACCCAGAAGTACCACTGTGACGGGCACAGCTTGGAGGGAACAGCAGAGTCAAATGTGCTGCATGCCACAGGGATGCTCCCCACAGCCACGCTGGGCTGAGCTGGACCTGGCTCATTTGTGCTGACAATCCTGATCACCACCAACCTCTCATTTACCAGGGCTTGCAATGATGACCTTAGTGCTTCTTCTTTGCCTTTATTTCACCAACAGCTTTTGAAGCTCTTGACATCACTTACTCTATGGCATTTTCATTCCTGTTTCCAACTGAAGGATGAAGAGACATGGCAGAGATACAGCCATTGCAGAGAGTTGCAACTAAAGGATTTACAGCACTTACACAGAGATCGTTCCTGTCCCTTGCAGATTATACCTGCCATTTGAGAAGCAGGCTCAGTGCAGGAGGAACATTTTGCAATGGGCCAGAGCCAGGGCTCTGCTGGATGTTCCTCCCCAGGTAATGCCACAGCAGTTGGGCAGACCAGGTGCCAGGATGGGACCTGGATGGCTGCACCACCTCAGGCAAAAAGCTGAGCTACATTTGTGTACCTCAATTTTCTGACCTAAGAAGGAGGATTTGGGACAGCACAGGGCAGGCCAAGTGTTGTCGTGAGGATTAACAAGAGGTTTTAGGGGTGGAAAAGGACTTCATACCAAGCCAGCTCCCCTCTGTAACCTCTTGTTTCAGAAATACCCCAGGCTGCTGGTTGTTTCTTAACCCAAATAGCAGAAATGGCTCCTGTACCTCTGGCCCTGCCAGTGGGTTGCAGCAGCTTGTCTGGGTCACCTTAATTTCTGAGCATTTTTGGAGGGGACCCTACAGAGATAATACTTTCACCCAGGAGCTGGGTGCACTAAGGGAATAATTAAACTCCCAGAGGAGCTGAGACTCTGCTCCTGTGGAACCATGGGAAACTTGGGGAAATTTTTCTCTGCAATGGAGATGCTCCAGGTTTGAACTCTGCAGACCTAGGAGCAGGATTTGGCCCTGTGGTTTCATCTGGTGTCTCACGAGCCATGGGCTGAATGGGAACTGTAATTGGTGCAATTCTACATCCTCAAGGCTATTAGATCCTTGTAGCTCCCCATCATGCTGTGTTTGGAGTAAATAGAGAGTGTTTAGCCAAGCTGAGAGATCCTCTAATGGAACAGATAGTTCTTCCTCTCTTCATCTGCTTGTCCCCACAGCTTTGTTATTTAAAGTCAGGTTTGAAAAAAAAAAAAAAAAAAAAAAAGAAGGAAAAAAGAAAAAACAAACAAACAAAAAAAAAAACCAGGAGACAGGTTTGGTTTGGAAGCCGGAGGACAGGAAAAGTTAGAGATATTTATTTGACAGGGTCAAGGTTGCTGCTTTTCTTTTCTCTTTCCCCAGGTCCCATAGGTGTTAGACTGAGAGACATTTAATCGAGGGAGTAGCGGTTTCATATCTATAACAAAAATCAAATAATGCAAGATGATTTACTCCCCCTAGCAACCAGGGAGCTTACCCTTAGCAACCAGCCTAGCCTCAGGCAGCGGTGTAATCAGCTTGAAAATATTTCAATTATTGTGTTGATTTTAGTGGATTTGAGAAGCGCTGTGCGGAGAGACCAGGCACATTCTGCCCACGACCTGGAGAGGAAGATATTGATTTAAACAGGTGTCAGAAAGGAAAAGTGGAGTAAATTTAAATGCAATGGGAGAACAGCGCATTGAGTGTGGTTCAGTGTGGGGGTGACATTTTGCTCATCGCCTTGAATGAAAGTGACTCAACTGAACTAGAAATTTCACCTTGAAAATCATCTCCCATCGACACAATCAAGAGAAAGGCGTTCGCCATCTCTTTTTCCTGGTCTGGGGAAAGAGGGAGTGGGAAGGGGGGGAACCAGCTCCTGGGTTTCTGAGGCAGCTTTGGGGAAAGTAACTAGAAGAGAAATAGAGGATTAGCTTATCCCACTCGTAAAATTAGCCATGTGGTGCTGGAGGAGCAGTGGGGCAACGAGGAGGAGAAGGTCTGCAGGGTTTGCTGTACAGATTGGTGCTGTCTGAAGGCTTTGGATTTCTGCTCTTGGAGAGGGGAATTTGGTACCAGCACCAGATTGAACTGCTGCTGGTGGGGTGAGCAGGAGTAATGGCCATTTTCAAACCTTGGATTCTGCTTCTCCTCCTTGCACAGCACGGGCCAAACCCTAAGTAGCAACAACACTACCCCACAGAGCAGGGTATGGGGAATGTCTCTGGCCACCTTCTGTATCTACAGTCCAATTTATCCAGGCTTAGTTGCTGTGATTCCAGTATCTGAAGGGCCTTCAGAAAAGCTGGGGAGTGACTTTTTACAAGGGCATGTAGTAAGAGGACAAGGGATAATAGCTTAAAACTGGAAGAGAGGAGATTTAGATTAGACATTAGATTGTAATTCTTTACTGTGAGGGTGGTGAAACCCTGGTACAGGCTGCCCAGAGAAGTCGTGGCTGCCCCATCCCTGGAAGTGTTCAAGGTCAGGTTGGATGGGGCTTGGAGCAACCTGAGCTGGTAGGAGGTGTCACTGCCCCCCCAACTGGTCCAGTTCCATCCAGTTGGAACTGGATGATCTTTAAGGTCCCTTCCAACCCAAACCAGTCTGGGATTCTATGATCATCTATAAAAAGGCAAACCAGATCCTGGTCTTGGGGCTCTATTCCCCACCACCCTTTGCTGCCTGTCCCCAGGCTGCTCCCTCACCCACTGCTCCCCTATTTTGTACTAATCACACAGCTCCCGCTGCAGCCACAGCCTCTGTGTGTGTAGTTCAACAAGAACCAGTGACATCTCCGTATGCCCTGCACCACCGAGCTGTTTTCTGATGCAGCAGAAGCCTGTAGACACCGTACTGATAATAGGGTTTCATCTGTTCCCAGTGAAGTGACAAGTGACATGCCATGTTCTGATGAGCCTCTTTCCAGTAGGGTGACACCGTGCAGAGTGTATTAAAATCCCAGGTCTCCGGGCTGCAACAGTCCCTACTCAATACCAGTGATAACCAGAGCTGCAGCAGAGCTGAAACTTCTCTCCACAGAATTATCATGGCTGGAAAAGACCTCTAAGATAACTCTGTCCAAACTATAGCATCCCCCTTCCAAAAAATAAAATAAAAATATATAATCACCATGCCCACTAGAACATGTCCTGGAGCGCCTCATCTACACAATTTTAAAATATCCTGAGGGATGGTGACTCCACCACCTCCTTGGGCAACCTGTTCCAGTGCTTCCAGTTCAGGAGGGAGCTGCTTTCCCCCAGCATCTGGCAGTGTGTGTACAGGGCATTTGTTATCTGCTCCCTACAGCACGGCCTGGGTGGGCAGGGAGGGGGGGGATCAGTGTCCAGCAGAGCTGAGCAAACCAGGGCTGCAGAGATGGATGTCAAACCCTGTGCCTTGCCCTGGACACTGCTGCTGTGTCCTGCTAACTGCTCAGAACCCATTAGCAACAAGGCAGGACCAAAGTCTCTGCAAGGACAGAGAGGATTGGGGTGGGATCCTTCCCCACTTTTGGGGACCCCAGCAGCTTTGCCTTGCCTCAGTTTTCTTCCCATCATCAGAAACTCCTTCTGCACTTGTCAAGTGACCAAGGTGAATGGCTGCAGTTGGGAGACAGTTCACACTTCTCTGGGTTCAATTTCAAAGTGGCATTTTTTTTTTTTTAGAGCTTATCACATGCCATTTATAACCATATCAGTGCCTGCTCAAAAGCTCAGCAGACAGAGAGGGATGCTGCATCCCTCCTCCATTTGACAGGAACACAAACCCTGCACAATCCTCAGACAGCAAAGGGCACTGCCTTATCTCTGGTGAGTAAAGGGTGTATCTTGACATTGCTACAATCACTCTCATGATGCAAGAAGAGCAGAAATCCCCCTTCCTGCTGGATTTCAACCCATTTGAAGGCTTTTGTCTGCACCATAAACTAAACTGATTCCTAGATCATGGCTTCTAGGACAGACACCTCTGGCTAGAATGAGGTTTGGATTGTGATTATGGTAATCCCACCACATATCCATGCACCAAGTTTTTCCTGCTGGAAATAGGAGGTGGCTCCCCATTCATTCACCCCAGGGAATTGCCCTCCTGTGGGTGGTCACCACCAAGCAGCCACCATGTTATAAATCGCAGCTTTAGCTTTACCTCACAGTAAGTTTCCAGAAAACCTTGAAAAGCGGAGGGGTATCCAAAATATCTCCCTTTGGCTTATTCCAGGCTTTGCTGTGACCAGAACTCTGCTAAGACAACAACTGCTGCCACCAGAAAACACAGCAAGGAGCAGGTGAATTATGCTGTGCCTGGGACTGATGCTGGGTGGATACTCAACCAAGCACCCTCACACCACCAAGACCGGTTTAGGACATGCATTTTAACCTCCTCATCTCATCTCATCCTGAGTGGGCAGGATCCTCCCTTTGCTGCTCCCAGCAGCACGAGCAGAGCCTGCTTGATGTGCTGACCTGCCCTCCACAAGCATCTTACACTCTCTATCTTTGTTGGATTGGGAGGGAAAGGGAAGGAAAAAAAAATTCAGATTATTTTTAAGCCCATTTGCTGCCTTGCTCTGAAATATGCAGTCTCTTCCCTGGAACGTACCTCCAGTGTAATCCCCTCTTTACCAGAGTCTGTAGTCGCTCATTCACGCGTTCCTCTGCCTCCCTTCCTTATAACCTGTTGCTCCTCAGAAACCTTAGCAGCTTAAACTGGACTGCTTCTTTGCTTGATAACAGTAATCAGGGCTTTAGCAGGCAGCTTTGCAGAATCAGCCTGCCCTGCACCCCTCCCACTCCCAATTTTCTGATGGATAGGTGGATCCACAGGGGAAAAAAAAATAAATAAATAAAGATACCTGTTCATCTGGAGAACAGAACAATTATGGGGGTGGGGGTGGTGTTACTGCAAAATGAGGGATTTAGGCAGTCCTGTACACATTGTTCAAGGGAATTCCTGTCTTAAATCTGGAGAGCCTTTGTCCTGAAATTTTGTTTCATTAGTATCTGTAAAGTTTCTAATAACCACCACCCAAATCAGGGTGGGTAAATACACAGGGGCAACTCCTGCTGTTAATCTTTTGGGCAGAATACCCCTCTGAAATCAATGGAGACCTCTGCTTAAAAACCAGTAGCATGATAGGAAAGAAGTACAAACCCAATAGGAGTTTATCTACTGACCCTGTATCCCAAACCTTATGTCTTCTCAACCCCATTTTCCTGCAGTACAATCCAAGTAACTCCCACTGACTTCTCATCAAAAGTCAAGTCCTATTTCCTATTGCTGCTCTTTAGAGGGAATTAGGCAGTTGTTGTTACTGTGTGTTTGTAGATACAAATCTGAAGGTTTGGGTTATTCTGCCTCTTGGCTGAGGACTGATCTGTTGGACACTCAGTCTGTGTGAGTGACAGATCAATTCGTTCACTTTTGGAAACTTTTTTCCCTGGAGCTTTCAAGGCTTCCTTTTGGTAATGGCTGCACTAAGCCAGTGTTTGTAATTGAAATAAATGCATCATCTGGCTAAAGTACACTTACTGTTCCATGCCAACACTTCAAACTGCACAGGCTATCCCAACTCATAAAGCCCTCCTCAGCCACCCAGCAGCTTAGGGATCAGACACAGAGTTAACTCTGGACCACATCCAAGGTCTCTGCAAGTCAGTTGGTAGCTGTTCTTGACCTGGCAGATGCCCGAGAGTCACTCTGAGGCTTTTCCCTGAGTTACCCTGACCACACAGCACTTCCTCTCTCTGGCCAACTTCCTTACACTGCCACATGCACTGACAGCTTTTTCATGTCTGAATTACTGACCGTGTTTTTTGGCTTGACAAACAGCATCGTAATCCCTATTTATTTTTTTCAGACTTCCCAACCAGGCATAAAGCTGGAGACCCATTTCTCAATCCAGCAACATCTGCTGCTTAGCCTGCCAGCTCCTACACCCCCATCGCAAACACCGTGCTTAAAAATCAGTTTTGCAACAGAAACTTCTGGAATGCAAGCAGACCTTTAAACATGACACCAAGATTTAGACTTACAAAATTCAGGAGGGGTGACATCAATCCCCCTCGTGGATGTTTGCCTCCATAGCTGCTGCAATGCTGGGCTGGGCAGGGAAAAATCAGAGAGGTCAGCAAAGCCATCAGCTACAGAAATCTTTTGGCACAGAGAAGAAGCCTTTATCCCTTTTGCTGAGCCTCAGCTTTTTCACACTGGAGGCTGAGCCTCATCTGAGAGTTCATTCTACACCTGAACTGCTCATGGGCTGCACCTGGAGGGGAAAAACCACCAGGGAGCTGAGATACCAACCTGGTTCCTCCGTCAGCTGTATGTAGCCTTTCTGCCTTCCCAGCTCATGTCCCTGTGCCAGGGAGATTCAGTTAACTCAGGTGTGCTTGATTGCTTTATATCTGTATTTCCTTTCTTGGGAATAAATTTTGTGGAAGCTGCCAAGTGCAATCCACTTAAGCTTGGTGCTAAAGCAGTCTGTCCTATCCTCTCCTCTCCTGAACAAGGTTCAAACATAGAACAGAGAGGAATGAGGGGAAATTTCATCCCCACCAGACAGACAGCACAAGAGCAGCATCCTTCTCTGTGCTCCCACCTTTCTCCAAGTAGAGATGGGAGTCTTAAGGGAAAGAAAAACAAGGAAACCACAAGCTGGAGCCTTGGGCACATCCAGAGGAAAGTGATGGAAACATTCCAGCCAGGAAATAAATCCAGCCAAGCCATAAAATGCTTCACTCAGACACCTTCCCTGACACCACTGTGGGCCCCTGCACTAGATCCCACCCTGCCAGACTTGCCACATACAAAACTGGGGCAAGTGACCACAAGCATAAAGAAGTTGTGCTTTGCTTCAAGGCACTTCAAGAGTTCCTACAGGCCAGCACTGCAAGGGGAAAAAGGGTTTGACCCTGTTCCCTTCAGCAAACTACCCACTTTATACCCATGGCAGAAGTGGCCACTGCACAGCAAAAGGAGGCCAGGGGACCTTCTGCAGAGGCAGATCTTCCAGGGGAGGTCTTCATTCATCAGCTACAGACCCTTGCCCAGGAGGGGTAACCTTGCTCTCCAGTTGTGTATTAGATTTCTGGAGGGTTTGGGTGTTGGGGAACCCCACCCGTGTTTGCCCTGAGCTTTCTAATGCCACTCTTACTGCTTCTCTCAGGTTTTCTTCCCAGCTTCCCACCAAGCCTAGGGGTGTTCCCTACACTGTGAAAGGAAGCTTGGCCAAATGCAGCTTGAACCTTGTGGTTTATGGATAGCAAAGGGGTCAGCATTTCTAACTGGCCTAAGCCATCCAAGGGAACCTTCCCTCGACAGTGTCTTTCAACCTTTGGAAAACTCGAAAGGTTCTGTGCAAGTTCAAAATCACTCCTGAAACTAAATAAAACACCTCTGCTGGGTTCAGGTAATGAAAGCACCCACCAAGAACTTTCTCCAGTTCTGTGTTCACAATGCATGTCCCCTCTTTCCTTTGCAGCTGTAGCAAGGGGTGAGGGCCAAGCCTGAACACAGCACTGACCCTCACAAAGTCCAAAATGCAAATGCTTTCTCAGTTGCATTTCTCCAGCAGACCTTTCCAAATAACTGATACATCTTAGACCACCCGTATACACACCTGGAGCTGCTCAGAAATAAGCTCCTGCTGCCTTTTTGCTACAGACACATCGTCACTTCAGAACATAAAAAATAAAGCACCCAAAGCTCCAGAAACTCTTATTGCAAATAATTTCACTGCCAGAAGACAGGCGGCTTGAAGTTTATCAGAAAACTGAGTTCATATGAAGGACCTTCAGTGTCTTCAGGTCAAAGCAATTGCTCCACAAAGAACAGCAAGCCCTTGGTGAGAAGGTATTTACCTTCACCTCAGCACTGCTCCAGCTTGGTTTGCCCCAGCTGGCTGCCCAGTGATGCAGAACTGAAAAGACTCTGTTTATAAAGTTTCCAACAGGTTCTTTTTCTGTTGAGGTTTTCCTCATTTCAGGAAGGCATTTGGGATCACTCAGTGAAAGAAAGAACCATTGCCTGCTCCTTCAGGTCCTGCAGAAACTTAGCAAGGAAGAGAGAAACTTTTTGTAAGCTGAAGAATTGAGGAAACTTAGGCCAGTTCTGGCAAGGCTGAGGCCACGGCTATGCCATGGGATCCAGGAAGCATCCACCTCCTGTGTGTTGGTATGAAGCTTAAAAAATAAGCAGCCCTCACAGGTGGATTAAACTCAGACATTCTCAGAAAAATAACATTTCGTTTTCTTAGGAACCAGATGTTCCACACGTAGAAAATATTAAAAATTGCAACAGCTATGCCAGACCCTAGAGACCTGTAATGGTCTTTGGTCAGAGGGAAAATAGAGCAAATAGAAAATATACAGGAGGAAGCAAGAAAGAAGAACCTGCATTCCACATAAAAATGTATCTGGAGTGAGTATTATGGAGGCTGCAGCTCTTGGAGGAGGCTGCACCATCTCTCGTTGAAATAAGGCTGCTAAGTCTGAAATTATGTTCCACATCAGCTGTCAAGTAATGGTTTTGAAACCTTAAACAGAGAATACATTTGCAGCTATTAGCACGGTATGGTCATGGTTTGTATTTGAAGGTGAAAACAGTTTGTAAGGAGGGAAGGAAAACATTAATTCTATTCATCTTGAAAGTTACTTTAACTTTTCAAAATGCTATGGTAAATTTTGGAACTTTAAAATTAGTTTCAAGATTAATAGAATTAATGAGTGAATTAGAACTGGTACAGAATTGCAATAAATAATTTTTGAAACCTTTTAATAAGCTTTGCGATGATTAAAATGAATGGATTTTTTTTTCTTTTTGCTATAAAACTGGAGCTCTTTTAAGTATAAATTGTGATAACGACTGGAGAATTTCTAGCGTCAGGTTTTTCCATTACATCTCAGTTTCCACAGTTGATCTAAGGCTTAAAGAACAACGTTCCAGCCTCACTTTCTAATGATGAGGTGTTTGACACAGAAAGCAATCCTAATAGAGAAGGCTGCTTGCCCACTGATTGCTGGCAAGCAGAGCTGACAGAGACAAAGCAATATTTTTCTAGTGAGTCTCCTAACAAAACCTCCTCCTCCTCAGACCTGGGACTGGGAGCAATAAGCAGGAATCCTGTGGTTAGAAGCACTCAGCAGATCAAACTTGTGTTTGTAATACTGCCAGCATTTGTTATAAGTCTTCCTTTTAACCAAACCCAAGCAGGACAAGATTCCTAGCAATACTGATTGATGGAGCACTAATACAATTAATACAGCTGTGCTGTACTGGCTTATGATGCTGTGGGTCAGGTTCAGCACAGGAAAATCTTCCTTTGAAACCAAGTCTGGAAAATTTAAAACTTCCTTGCCCACAGTTCCTGCCAAGCCTTTTAAGCTTTTTCCAGCAAGACACCACGTGCTCCTCCCCAGGTCACCCACATTCCTCTTAGGCATGGCACAATACAATTCCACCAGTCTGGTTTTCAGCTCCCCTTTCCCCAGCCTGGAGATGGGGACATAGCCTGATCTGGGCTCACTTCATTTCTTACTTTTGCACTGGAGCACACAGTCCACTCCAGAGCAGTCTGTAATAATTCTGCATAGGAAAAGCCCCCCAAAATAAATGCTGTGACATTACCTTCCCAATGCTCACCATGCTGAAAGCCAGGCAGAGGGAAGGACAGAGCATTCTTCCAGGTGTATTTATTTCACTAGCCTGGACAGCTCGTAATCGCAGACAAACTGTTTGTCCTTGACTCCTGTCTTGGCAAAGGAAGACTGAACTTCCCTCAACACGATCCATATCACATCAGATTTGATGTATTTCATAACAGCCTTTTATTCTCCTGTCTTTGTTCATTTATTTATCAATCTGACACTTTGCTAGATGCTTCGCTGTCTTTCTTCTCATTCACCTGTCATTATCTCCTGCTCACATGTTACAATACTCACCTTTTTTTATGTATATTAAAAATAAAAAGCCTCTTGCCCTGTTGCCTTTTCACCGTGGATTTTCTCTGCTGAGCTTAAATAGCAATAGAACGGGTGGTTTGCAAATCCTTTCTGACTTTTAGTGATATAAATCGTTGCTGTTTGGAGCTCCCAGCTTGCCTTGAAGCACAGAAAGGCTCCAGTGCCACACACCCCTGCGCAGCTGAAACCACGCATCTGACTCTCTCCAGGCTTTTGGGACCAGGTCCGTGGAGAGACAACTCAGGAACTGAGCAGAATAGCATCATAAACACCCAGACACCATAAATAAACATTTACCAGCTTTCCATGATCTAATCCACTGTGTTAACCTGTGATAAACCCCTCGGGAGGGAGTCCAAGCCATCTTTCCTCCTGCAGATGCCGTGCACAGTGCAGCTCGCTGGGTCCCAGGTGCAAAGCTTACTCTGTGCCTTGAAAAGTTGGCTCAAAAGTTATAGCCACATAAAATGGTCCTCTGCTTTTCCTCAAGCCTTTTACAAAAGCTGTTGGATTATTCCGTCCTGAATTTTGACTGCCGATGGGGAAACAACTAAAAATATTTAACTTGTTTGTTAAAATATTTAACACGGTTCTGACAGTTCACCAGCTGTTTAAAAGTAGCTAAAAAGGATGGAAAAGGCTGTTGCTGAGTTTAATAAATATGTGTGTATGTAATGTTTGTTATCTGAGAAGTACATTTAGATGTCTGCTTAGGTTAGTATCACATATGCTGGAACACATGTTCCTATTCTGGTACACATCTATAATTGTGCCCATTTATCTTAATGTAGTTTAAAGTACCAACAGGATAAATAAAGGCACTGCCTATTTTATTTTGAGAAAGGGAAAGGCTCTTTAAGTCAGTGAAAAAAATAAAAAATGCTGTAGATAAAAACTTTAAGGGGTGGGGGAAATTACTTTTTAAAACTGCACAATCAAGGACATCATTCCTGTGTAGATTTTTTTAGAGTGAAGCAATGCAAAAGCTTCAACAAAATGGATGGTAGGAAGAGAATAGAAGCAGGAGGTATTCTACCTGTGTCCTTTTATTACTTTCACTTGTGGGAATTAATTTTCTATGTCTATTAAAACAAAATGCTCTTGCAGCTTTACTGTCCCATGGCATGGGACCCATGCACAGCAAGGGATGCCAGTGCTGCAGGGACAAGCAGGGGAGGGTGAGGGAAGTGTGGAGGAGCTGTGAGCAGGGCTAAGCCTGCAGCATGATGTAAAAAAAACCCAACAGGACAAACCTCAAGTGGTATCCACACACCAATGCCAGCTCAGGACCTTGTGAGATCCCTCACATACATCACAGCTCAGGGCTGCAGACATTGTCCAACTCAGGGTCAGAGAGAAGCTACCAGGACTTGTCCTTTCTCCACATTTTTCTGTCCTTTATTGAACACAAGGTGAGCTTTGCAGAGACATCATTAAAATGTTTACTTGCCCTATACGCACCCTAAAGACAAAGAAGAGCCAGAGTGCACTTTTAGGGCTTTCAAAGCAGATCTCCTTCAAGATATATGTTCCCCAGACTCACCTCTCACACCTGGTTCCTCTAATCACTGCCATGGTAATTTGGTTGTGGAAGAAAGCAATCAGCCCACACTAAAGCCAAAACCAACTGTCCCAACCCCTGACATCAGCCACAATGGGCAGAGAAATGAAATAAAATCAGTCAGGAATCCAGCACTTCGTGGCTTGGATTTGTGAAAGCAATGATAAATTAAAAAGGATTTAGGAAAACTCTAATTGCAGGAATCAGTCTTGAGAGACAGAGCGAGACTCACAGACTTTGATGTTCAATCCATAAAAGTCCTCAAATTACAGAAGGAGAATCACTTTGCAGCTTGGAATAAACCCACGGTCCAGAAAGACTCTGAAAAGCAGTCACTGGGCTTCGAAGAGAAGCAAAGACAAATTGCCAGTGGCAAAACAAACACTGAAGCCAAGATCACTGGACACACACAAAATGTTTTTTGAAGGAGAAGCCAAAAAGAGTTCGATCATATTTGGGACTAGACATGACTGATCCCAAACCAAGCTGGTGGTGCTGGATTTTCCAGGGGTGATTCATCTTGCTTCTTGCTGTTGCAGATAAGGTTCATGAAGAGAGGGCAAATGAGGCTACTGAGGTCCCCCAGTTCTGGTGTAAACTACTTGAAATCTAGAAGAAATGAGAACGGAGGGGGCTAGGGTGCTGATTTGTCAGCCTGGGATGAACTGTGGTAGTTGTATGGAAACATCTCCCCTAATCACATCCTGGGAGAGTACATAAGCAGCAGTGATGAAGTGGACAGTGACCATCAATAGCTGGATCTGCTTAAGACTTCTAAAGACCCCCTAAGCTATTTTTGCCTAAAATGATCAAAAATATGTTTAGAGGGGCTTTGAAGTTATTTTCACCATACACAGAGTCACCATCAGCCAAGACAAGAGTTGTCCTGGAGCACAGCATGTGCTCCAAGAACATCCAAGCTATTTTATGTGGAAGAAAACGTGATCCTGCAGGAGCTGCTTGCAGCCTGAGTTATGCACCCACCCCAGATGACAAACCAAATAGCACAGGGAAAAGCAATCCCAAACTGGGTTTTGAATTCCTAGGTGTAGCAAGAGCTGGAAGTCTGAGGAATGCATAGCACCCACGTGTTATGGATCATCACAAATGTACCTGCTTTGCTGGCAGGCTTGCAAACAACACTGGCTCAAATGAGGGCTCTGTCCTGCAAAACAGGGTGGTGCCAAGCCCACAGGTATTCGGGTGCCTTGCCAGAACAAAGCACCTTGTGAGAGAGAGCCCTGGGCTGCCAAGGGAAGAGCAGCTCCTGGAGACTCAGGGATGGGGAAGAGGTGGCCGTGCTGAAAGAGTTGCTGGAGGCTCCCTCACCTCCTTCCAGAAGGAAAATAGGATGCTAAAGAGAGCCATAGGCATGACAAGCAGCTTACTTTTAGGAGTGAGGCTTCCATAGCCTCCAGCTGTCTCCAAGGCTTTATGGAGTTGGCAGGGTGGGTCCTGGGTATCCAGGAAGCCTGGGAAAGGCAGAGGAAGAGGAGGGAGCAGGGAGGCAGGAAGGAGAAGGGAATAATGTTGTGTCCTTCTCCTCTGCCAAAAAAAAAAAAAAAAAAAAAAAAAAAAAAAAAGAAAAAAAAAAAAAACCATAAGAAACCATAAAGCCCCTGTTTTCAGAATATAAAAAGGTTGTGGAAATAGGACTCCAAGGGCTCTGCAAATGATTATGTTAATTAGATCCAGGCCTATTCAATAGCACTGAAGTGATGCTCAGGAATTTTGAACTACAGTTTTGCCTGTGATTACAGATCATATTAAAATTCTCGTTGTCTTCACTTAAGTTGTGAATAAGGGGGGTGGAGTAATGGGTCCATACATTCATGAACCCAAATACTTTTAGTGTAGTAAATATTTTAGCATGAAAATAACCCCCTATTTTTAAAATGAAAAGAAGCTTCGTTTATGTATCTACACAGAGAGAAATTACAAGCCGTGAAATGCCCAAAGTTCACCAATTTTTACACAAGGGCCCAAGTTTTTATCATTGTTGCAAACCAACTTTTTTAATTGTTTTAGGCTGGCTACATAGGATAATTGAGACACTCAGAAGAGAAAACTTTGTAGCAAAATCTCCTTTCCTTTCTGCCTTGCAAATGATAAATTGTTAATGAGCACCTGTTACAATGTTAATGAAAGAAAGATCTGTGTGTAAATAAAGAAAATTTAATAACTTAACAAGGTGGATTAAAATTCCCAACCTGCTCCTTGCTAATCTAATGCCAAACACCAAATAGTTGCTATCTAAGCAGGAAACTAGTTAATGTATTCACCTCCGTGTACTTTTCAAACTATAATTAATATTTTAAAAATTTATAAAACCGAAATCATAGGTTTGATTGTAACAAACAAAATATCTGCCTTTAATCTACTACAAAAGGTTGGTGCAAATCCCCTTAAATGATACTAAAATGTAAACCACCAGCCTGCACTGAGGAATTGATTATGTTTAACTTCTTTTGCATTTGTCCTAATCACATTCTTTATAATTGTATTTAAAATTACTCCAAAACACTTGATTGGTAATTCTGTAGCACAGAAGAAATATGGAATGAGAACACTGTTTCCTTGGAAGAAAAAAAAAAACTCCTGTTATAAATAACTTTCAAGGTATGTCCTCTGGACATTGGGTGAATATTAACACTTGACAAATGGGCATTTGTTGGTTTAAACTAAAGTGAAAGTTATTGAAAGGGAAGAAGCAAGGCTCTTATTTTTTATAGAAGAAACTCATTCTCAGGTGGTTTCTTCATTCTCCAACCCCCCAAGCAGGGTTTTATAGCAATGCCCTTTTCCCCAAACCCCCCTAATTCATACCCCACCAAGTCCTGAACTGCCCCAGGCAGGCCCAGTGGTTTCTGCACTGATTTGGTGCAGCCCTGGAGTGTTGGAGCCCCAGAGCCCACCTGAAGCCCCAGCCCCACAAATGTGGCTTTGCTGAGACACCTGCATTGAGAGGGACTCCTGGAGCTCCTGCATCCACCCTCCTGCCCCAGCCAAGGTTAGCTTCAAACCTAGACCAGGCTGATCAAAATCCCAAGGACAGAGACTCCACAGCCTCCCTGGGATGCTGTCACAAGCTGCACCACTCTCAGATGAAAAATCTGGGTAGGGTTTTTTTTCTTAAAAGCAGTGGGGACTGGGACTTCCTATTGGAGCTCCCATTCTGCCTCCTTGTTGGGCCCCTCTGAGGCATTCTGTAGCTACAAGAGTGAGATGGCGTGAGGGAAGGAGCATCCTCCCCCCTTCCAGCCTCTCACCATGGTCACACACCCAGGTTGCCCTTATAAAAATCTGGTTTCTTCCTACCAGTAACAGTTACCTCCTCAGCTCCAGTGCTTTTCTCCCTGTTTCAGAAAGATGACTTGAAACAGAGAGAGAGCAGCTTGCTTTACCAAGACCCAGTGTAAGCCCACAAACAACCTGGGGGGGGGGGGGGAAAGTTGTATGGACATGGAGGAATGACACCAGCATCTGGTTGGGCTCTTACTCACTGAATCATCCTCTTGAGCTCCTCTGAATGTGGAAATCTAGATACAATACCTGGTGCTGGCAGTCCATGACCACTTGTGATGGGTCTGGGCAGCCACCTACCATGTCAAAGCAAACACAGACACTGTCCATGGGGAGTCAGCCACAGAGAAGATGCCACAAATGACTTTAAAAAATAAATAAATAAAAATAAAATTTGGATAATCTACATGCAATCTCTATCCTTTAATTGGGAAGCACCTCACGGGTCTGCACTTAATCAAGATGGATACCTCATTAGGACATCTCCCAGGGAACCAGTTTAGTCTAACAACATCAAATCTCAACGCTGCTGCTTAATTGGGACAATTTTTGCAAAGTCTCCACTTAATGGAGACATATTGGGCCAGTGCCAGGAGTTAAGTGGTGTTAAATGAAATAGGTGCAAACCTCCAACTTTCTCTCCTCTCTGTATAAAGATTGCCAGCTAAATAAATAGAGGCTAAATATTTAGGGCTAGGGACTGCTCTTTCCCTTTCTTGGTTGCAAGCAGTACTGTCAAGAAGTGTGGCCTTCTTGGGTCTGCACTTACTCCTACCTCAGGTTAAAACCTTGGTGACAAGAAGCTTTGTGCATGGACAGCACATAGCAGCACCTCTGGGTTCAGATCTGGGATGAGAGAGCCTGGTTTTGCTTGCCATAATCAAGACAGGTTGTCAGCCTCTCCTCAGCCTTCCTGCAAAGGTATCTGTTTAGCCACAAGAGCCAAGGCCCTAACCCTGGAGCTCTGCAAGTGGAATCCAAGGTCCCCAGGGACACCACCACAAACTGTGAATTCTGTGCTCCTGTCACTCAAGGATCTCGGTGCCTTGGCTTTGGGGTCAGAAAATCTTCCAGGTAAACGACACGGAGGAGAGGACCTACCCAACAACACCTTCTTGCCCACAGTAGGAAACTTTTCCCTGTTTCCATGAAGCTGAGCATGTCCTGACAACACAGTGTTGTGTGGTTTCCCTTGAAAGATGCAGCACCAAGCATCCCCCCTCCCAGTGTGGTGGGAAGGTTGGTCCTGTGGACTGGAGACTTTAGGCACCCCTGGTTTTGGCAAGAGCCATGACAGACAGTCCAAAATCCCAGTTTACTTGCCCATGGCTCATTCCTGGGATCACACAAGGATCTGAGTCGTCCATCTCTTGGGTTCCCTCCCTGCACATCAAGGGCTGTGATCTTGTTCTCTTTCCCATTTTTCTTTGGAAACTCAGCTGCTGGGGCAGCACTGTGCCCTTCAGTGCAGGGTTAGCTGCTGGGAGAAGGCTGCTGACAAATAAAGTAATCCCACTAGTGACAGGCACTTCCCAAAATCCCTCCAGGCAGTAGAAGCCACCGACTAGGCTGGGAACAGACATCCAGAACATAAAACCAAGCTCCCTTCAAAATACCCTTCCCATGATGTCTTAGATCCCCTTAGTGGTAACATTAACTGATGAACAAGCCTGAGAGGCATCAAAGCTGCTGTGTTTTTTTTTTCTCCCCTCATCATTAAGAGAAGCTGTTTTACAGGTAGCTGAGCAATTTGAAGGAAATAAAAGGTGTGTAAAAAATGTCTGCTCAAGACATTGACTCTGTAACCTGCAAAAGACTTCAGTTAAATACATTTCCTCAGGACTCCTACAGTCTTTGACTGGAAGTGTTTTGTACATAAACAAACAACACCACTCCTTGCATCCATTAAAACCCACCAGTCACTTTAATACATCGCAGCGTAACCATTTAGCTCAGTCATTTTTCATTGTTTGACCTCACTTTTAATTAGAGACTAAATTATTAATGCCGTTTGATAGGAGACAAACTACTTGGGAGTGCTGCTGATCTCTAGGCCAGCTCTCAGAACTACACAGTCAGATTTTGTACATTTCAAATAAAACACAAGTGGCCAGAGGAAAAACAATTTACATTTATAGCTCCTACAAACCCAGCATCCATCAAGAGTTTGGTGCTTAAAAAAAATAAAATAATAATAATTTTTTTAAATCTCTTGTGGTGTTAACACTACAGTTTTAAAAATCAGCCAGAAAATATAAAGTTCCCCCAGAGAGAAACTCCCTGGAGATTTTTCAAGAAGCTCACGAGCTCTGGAAAAGTAGTTGCTGGATCCTGTAATCACAATGCCTAGGATGGTTTAAAGAAGGCAGCAGTGTATTTTTCCTGGCCTGGCTTTGATGTAGAGGTTCCTGAGTTGGGAAGATGAGCCCACAGAAATAGGAGAGCTGAAGGTGATTTAAAGCCTGAGAGTGAGAGGGCACGGCTGAAGCTGAGACCCAGTGTCTGAGCCAGCTTAGCTGACACCAACAAGCCCCGAATCTCTCCCAAGCGGGCAAGGTCAGAGTGTAACATGCCCATCACCGGGGTATTTGATCCCTTGTAAGCACTGACCTGGTTTCTCCACTCCTAGTGCTCTCTCTCCAAGGGCAAGGAGCACTGTCAAACAGCAGTTTCTCTCATGCTTGGCTAACACCACATCCTCCTTGCAGAGAGGAAGACCTGGTGTGAGGTCCTCCTCTGTGAAATAAAGACCAGGCTCAGAGTCATCATCATGGGGAGGACAAATCCAGGAGCCATAGGACAGCTGTAGGGACAGTCTTGGTCTCCTGACCTAATGAGGAGCCTGAGCCCACACTCATTTCCTTCCATTAAAGCCAAGCCATAGAGGTTAACCCTCTATAGAAACACTCTGATAACTGGATAAAGATTTTCAATCTCTGCCTGAAGGTGCCTGCTGGATTCAGCCCAGGGGTGTGTTTACAGACCCTCGCCTTTATTTTGAGTTTTTAGCATTTCCCAAGACTGAATCATCTCCCACCCTTGGTGACAGCCCAGGTACTGGGACATGGGGCCAGGCAGAGAAGCCTCTCAGCCCCACTGGCAGCCAGAGCCCCAGGGACATCTGACTTTCCAGGGGCATTTATGAACCAAAAGAACAGGGGCTGGCAAGGGGGTGACCCTGCAAAAAGGTATTAGAAAAAAACATACAAAAAAAACCCTTGTAAAAACTGCAACTCTGGAAGCTGGATAAGGAGCTGGTGACACATTGAGGGAACAATTCCCACTGCAATGCTCCTCAGTGAGATCCCTTGCTGTGTTTGGTGACTGTTTAACTGTTTTCTGCATGACTGTGGTGTTATCCAAGAAGAATGCAAGTTTCTGTACTACTGCTAAAAAGCAAAGCCACTGGCCCTTCCCACACCCAGCTCCCCTTGCTCAGGTGCTCTGACTCCAACCCAAACCTCTCCTGGTTCTCCCCTGTTAAATTTGGGCAGTGGAAGCCACTTTGTACACCTCCTTATACAAGCACGGAGAGAGCTGCTCCTCCTCTGTTACACAGTGTTTGCTGTCTGTATCAAAGGCACAATGCAAGCAGCAATGATGTTTCTGCTTAAGTGATGAAGCAGAAAACATGATCTCCATGTTGTTGTTTAAAAGCAGAATAAGAAATCAGTTTTTCAGCTGGACTGGTCTTTCTGCAAAGGATGATACCTGCAAAGCACATTTATTCAGATTCATAATGCTTCCCTGGCACAGATTTAAAGACTTTTGTACGCTGTCCTTCTACTGAAGACATAAGGTTTAAAGTTCTTCTCCATCCAAGCCCAGCCTACAAAAACTCACTGGGTTAGAACTTAGCCTGCAATGCTGTTGCTGCCAAGTCAGAATATGGTTTTATTTATTAGACACATGTCTCTTTTTGTTTTAGTTGATTTCCTGTAGTTATTGTCACTTACTCCTACGAAAGAAAAAAATGCTCTTCCTTCTACCCCCTACCCTAAAAATAATATACTCACCCCTGGATGTTTTCAGCGTAAAATAACCAGGTGTATATGAGGACTAATGGCCTTAAAGGAGCTGGCTAGATCTACTCACTCAATAATCCATGCTTTCCAAAGGCCTGATTTCACAGTCACAGAGACCCCCCCGAGCACTTCTGCTGCAAGAGCAAGCGCCCGTAGCTCTCCTCTGGATATGCTCCAGCAGCTCCTGCTACTGTCAGTGGGGACCCCCCTGTACAGCTCCAGGAAAATTAGACAGCATCAGACCACATCTTGCCCTTAGAAGCACACCCACAGCTTCCAGTAGAGGTAATGAGACCCCCATGGCAGCCTGAGAAATGGGAGCTGGTCAGGAGGATGGAGATGCTCCTGGTACCCAGCATGAGGTCAGTCTGTGGGCAGACTCACACCCATGTGAGATGCTGCCACCTGGGAGAGGGATCCCAGGGATCAGAGACCCTTCTTCCTCACCAGCCCTGGTCCTGGCACCAGGAGGGAAAACTGCAGGAGGGAAGCTTATAGCATAAGCATTCAGAGTCCTTGAAACCCTCATTCACATTCATTCCTAATCTGCTGATGCCCTACGTCCAGCAGTCAGTATATTAAATTGTTATTAAATGTCTTTGGGGGGATTATAATTTGTGTGCCTGATTATACAATGGATATACCTGTCTATCTTGTGGTATCATAAATAGCCATACCATAACCATGATTGAAATATATAATCCCTCCTCCCCCTCAAGATGGCCAGAACAATTTTAACATCCCTCTGCTTCATTAAAAGAGTTAGGGAGTTAGATACATGATTCAAATGGAGGGGGAGGTTTGGTTTATGTTTTTAAGACCTGATGGAGGCCCAGGGAACTGGTGAGGGAGAAGTTAGACTGCCTTGTCCATCCTTCTGCTGCTTCACCTCAGACAAACCTGCCTGACTTTCTGCCTACCTGTGAAGCACTGGAAGTTTTTTCACCTTTGGTGAGGACAGAAGAGTTCTTTTCCTCCCCTTTCCCACATTCCACCATCTCCAGTGACTTCCCACTGTCTCCTGAGGAAGCCACCCAGCATCCAGCCACCCCGAATGTGTCATGGCTGCTGTGGCCCCATCCTGGTAACCACAGAGCACTCCTGGTTTGCACCACTGGGATTCCCAGAGTTCTGCGTGGCTGCACCAACCAGCCATGCCCTGCTGCCTCCAGCCCCTCTTCCTAGTGACAACAAGGATAAGGATTCTTTGAGTGGGCTCCAGGCAAACCAGGGCCTCTGAGAATTTCAGAAGAGGGTTAAAAAAACCCAAGCTGAACTCTCACAAGTTTCCCTTCCTTCAGCAGATCTTGGACCTGCCAATACTGTACCGAGCAGAAGTGATCAGTTTGTCTTCTTTACACTGACAATAAATCCAATCACACCTTGGGTGGGTAAATAGAATCGATTGGGTCCTGCAGCACCAACCTCCCCTCAGCTCAGCCCCAGCCCCCTCTCCCTCCACAGCTGTGCTAACAGGCAAAACCAAGCAGAATTCACTCCCTGCATTTACCTGCTGATTGCAGAACCATCTTTGTCATTAGGGGTAAATTAATCAAGAGAGCTGAATGGTTTCGACAAGCTGCACTGTTTACTTTAAAAAACAACAACAAACAAACAAACAACAAAAAACCAAAATTAGTGTGATACAGGGAGAGCCAGACACTTGCTGGGCAGACAGAAGAAGACAAATCCTTTGGAAAGCAAAATCACTTACATGTTACTGCTGACTCTGAACTTGGGAAGAGGGATCCCTGCACTCCCACCCCATGGTCCCTGCTTCCAGGACCCTGTGCCTGGGAATCACAGAGTGACAGAATGGTTTGAGTTGGAAGACACCTTAAAGATCACCTGGCTCCACCTCCCCTGCCTGGGAAAGCCAGGACCCTCACACATCACACACAGCCTGAGGTTGCTTTGGTTGCTCACCCCTCTTCTTCTGAACACAGGTGCCAGGCTGGGATGTCCCCAGTCCCTTCACATATTTCAGTCACCCCTAAGATGGGTTCTTCACTCCAGACGTAGCCAAACACTTCGGTCTGGGTAAAAGACTCAGAGAAGTTTTGCAACCATCACCATCTATAACTCTCTCACTGGGTCTGACCAGATGCAGCTGAACCATCGTCTAGTTAAGAGGAAAAGATCAACCGGATTTAAGAGGCAGCAAGGCCTCCATAACTCTTCCTTAGAGCACAGCCCGGCTGAATTTATGCTCTGCAGCATGGCAGCAGGAAACAGATATAACTCAGAGCAATAGTGCTGCTCCTTCTGGGATGGAAGCTCTTGCCCCAGCCCCTTACAGGAAAGTTTTGGAGCCACGTCTGTGTTCCAGGGTGAGAAGTCCCCAGATGTTGCGTGTGGTTCAGATCTGCAGTGCCTGTAGCAGGCAAGATTTTTTTTTTTCCCCCTTTCTTTTTCTTTTCCTTTTTGTCTTTGAAATCTTGTCAGTATATCAACACACTTGATAAGGGCAGTGTTGTAGTTACACTTCTTTAATTAAGTGAATAATTAAAAAGAAGTTGATCATCAATTAGTTAATTAAATAATTAATCCATTTTACTTTCATACCCTTTTTTGTTAATCACTGTGGCTTCGGTAATGAGCCTCCTATGGGTTGCTAAGCAACTGCTTCCTCGTTTAAACAATCAGCAGCTGCCGCCCGTCAGCGCCCATGTGAAGGGATGCGGAGGGGCTGCCAGGGCCACCCCCCCACTCTCGGGGCCCGCCTGGGGGGCATGGACCCTCCGAGGATCGTGGGTTCGATCCCCGCCTCCGGCACGTCCTGTCCCCCCAATCCTATACCCCTGCTGCTGCCTGGGAACCGACGAGGAACGCGTGAATTCCTGGCAAAAGCCGCTGGAAAAGCAACGCCCGTGAGCTCCGGCGGTGCCCGGGACTCAGGCCCGAGGCTGCTGCCAGGCAAGAGGGAGGGAAACAGGGGATGTGATGCTGCGGGGACCATCTTCACCCCCAACGGGCACTCGCAGCGAGAGCTGGGCTTTCCCGGCCCCAACTTGCACCCTCTCGGGAGGCACATCCACCCTCCTCGCCCAGGCACCCTGTGCCTCAGTTTCCCTGAGGGAGGCGGGCCATCAGACAGCATTCCCTCCTTTCTCCCTTTTTATTCTCCCGAGTTCTTTTTTTTTTTTCTTCTTCTCCTTTTTATTATTTAATTTTTCCCCTCCTCTGTTGCCAATTGTTTCTCTGCCCCGGGGCCAACCTGTAAATGAGATGTTACATCTGCACCAAGCTAAGTAAACACTTTATAAATGAATAAATAAGTGAATAAATAACGAAATAGTAATATCTGCACCGAGCGGAGCCAGGCGCGGCAGCTCGGCTGAGGGAAGTGGGGACCCGGGCTAGGGGGAGAGGCCCCCGGAGTCCTCCGCACCCACAGTCCTATAATCGGTGCACCCATCTGTTTCCCGGGACGGGACCTGAGCCGGCTTTCACAGAGCCCCTTTCCTCGGCAGCGCAATACCACTGTCCCATCCTTTCCCTCACCCCACTCCGGATCGTGTCCTGGGGGGGGTGCCGGGGCTCAGCATCTCCCCCGGGGGTCCCGGCCGCAGCGCCCGGATCGGGCCAGCTCCCTCCCGGGCTGAACTTTGTAATTATAATGGATAACAAGAACAAATGCAAGAAGCACTCATTGAGTAACTGATATCAATTATGGAAGCAGGCTTTTGAGCCTGGAATAAATGATAGGGGAATTGGCCTGAGAGGGAGTGGGAACAGACATGTTATTATTTACGCCAGATTAAGAAAAGTATCCAATTTGCTGGCCATCTCCCTCCGCTGGGAATCGGCATCAATTTTATTATTGTTCCTCAGATTTTAATATTCTCTAAATGAATTACGATCGAGCTAGGTAGTTAGTCAATAGTTTAATGCAATTAATTAACTTCCCATCGCTTGGTTATCTCTGCCCGGGCCCCCTTTCCCCGGCCGGCCCACCGCAGGGCAGCAGTTTGTTTGCAGTAAATAAGGGTGCGGGCTCCGCTCGGGGCCGGGCTCCCTGTGTCTGTGTCTGTTGACTCTTTGGTGTCTAGATTTTTTCCACTGTTCCGTGCATTGTAAGACATAACTAGAACTGAAGCAGTACATTTCTTCAAACAATGCCTCCCCGATTCCATTTGTAATGGAATTGGAGGGAGAAAATGTAATTGTGTGTTAAACATGAGGCAGCCATACATGAAGATAAGCAGGGCTGAGTGACTGGATATGGAAATCCAGCGCTGGAACTAGATACTGGAGGTCTATTTCGGAGTTAAATGGCTCATAAAAATAGGAGGCTGGAGTTTATTTATTTATTTGCCCCGGTATCTATGGGGCCGCGCATGTGGCACCGCGTTTTGAGGGGGAGAAATGCGCGGGGAATGAGTGTGATCGCTCGCTCGTGGGGGGCTGGTGGAAGGGTGGTGGTTGCTGAGGAAGAGGGGAAGGGGAGAACACGAGGACTCCCCGCCCGGCTTCCCCCCAGGGCAGGTATCTCTTGGAGTCGACACTTCTGGAACAACTTCTGCCGCTCAGGTCAGGACGAGAGGGACCGGGATTTCTCTCTCGGAGCGGAGGGGGAATGAGACCTGGGAGTGCACATAGGGAACCTGAGGGTGCAGACGGGGAGCGGGATCCTCACTCCCGTGCAGACGGAGCCGTCCCGAGGTCCAGCAGGGTGCCCAGCCCCGTCCCCCCGGTGAGCCCCGTCCCGCCCCACTCCCGGCCGGGCTGGCGGGGCCGTTCCTGTGGGGAAGCGAGAGGTCGGGGCCGCCCCTTCCCAGCCGCACATCTGGGAACGTCGTTAGGGCCGCCCCTCTCAGGAAGTTTTTCACACTTCACGTCTCATTAACCGCAGGTCTCGGATTCCTTGGGAAAGCGGGACAGGCAGGAGGGCGGCTGCGGTCGCCGGCCCGGGGGGGGACTGCAGATGCTGGGAGAGGCCCGGGGCGGTCCGCACCCTCCGACCCTCCTCGAGGCTGGGCTTCTCGGTACGCGGAGACGCGGCCCGGCCCCGGCCGTCTAGGGGAGCCCGGGGGGGGGAGGGGGTGTGGGACAGGGAGGGAGCGCGAACACGGCAGAAGGGACCCCCGGACTAGCTGCAAGCATCCCCCTTCCCCGCAGCTCCCCACACCGCTCCGACGGCGTTCAGGCCCTGGTGCTTTCATCCTCCCCTTGTCCTCCTCCGGACCCCGCAGGGACGGGCCGAGGGTCCGCAGGGGCCTGGGGCTGCCAGGTGACACCATAGTCCCCTCTTTTCCTAGGCGCTGGATGGTCCATCCTCTATGGGATACGGCTTTCTGGGGAGGGCAGAGGACACAGCTCCCCCACCCCCCCTCAGCATCTTAAATGTTTAAAAAGGGTTTATTCTGTACTTACTGGGCGAAATTAAAATGAAACAGTAAAATATTTGAAAATGAAGTGCATTATGTTTAATAAATTTAAAATGAACAAAGGCTGCTATATTGCCAGCAATATCATTTCTTGCCCAGGGGCATTAATAAAGACTGAAAGGTTTGGAAAAAAACAATATTTTCTATTAAAATTCTACTGTGCGTTTCAATATTAAAAGAATAGGTGATGAATTTTCAGTGTTACTCAGACGGGGTCAGCGACTAATTTCATTTCTTTCTGGTCAGCATTCTGTCGATAATTAATCAAAAGCAGAGTTTCTTAATGAAACACTTTTCATAAGGTGATAATTAGCAGGAAAGACGCGGAGTGCAGACAGTCACTGGTAGCTGTCTAATAACCAGAATGAAATCAGGGCTGGGTCCAGGGAGTTAAGCAAGAGAAAAAAAAAAAAAAAAAGAATACAAATAAAAAGGAGAAGAGGAGGAAAAGGGATGGGGGAGCCGCCTTGTGCAAAGTCCCGGGAGGGAGTTGTGTTTTTCAGCCTGCTGCCTATCTCTTTTAACACCCGAGTAGGTGTAATTTTGCCTCCCGGGCCACGCGGGGAGCGGAGCGGGCCCGACCCAGCCCGGTTCCGAGTTGGGGGGCTCGGAGCGAAGGTGTCTGCCCATCCCTCTCGCCCAATGTGTTAAGCTTCAAGGGAGAAATCAATGCAGAGGACGCGGTCCCCACCGAGGCCTTCCCCCTCCTCACCCGGCAAAAAAACGCGTGGAAAGAGTAAATGAAGTTAATGAAGAAAATTAGCAGCGATTAGTGAAAGCACCGGGGTCCGGGAGAAGTGGTGCTCCGGCCAGGAAAGTGTCTGGGAACAATTACAAAGATACCCCGCGCATAAACAAAAGAAATTAGCCCCTGGAATGATATTAAACAGTATAAAATTAACCAAAAGTTGTAATAAGTGAGGGATTGAAAAGGACCTGGCATGGATTCGTGGGTCTGAAGAGAGCCCAGCAGAAGGGCGAGAGAGGTGTGTTGAGCCTTTAATTAATATTTGGCTGGAGCGTACCTTATTCATAATATTCATTGATGTAATTACTCCACAAACAGACGGAGATAATTTGTTTAGATAGATATAAATAACCTTCAGGTGAGATTTGAAATACAAAACCAATCTATCCCTTGCATCTAGTCTGGCACTTAAACAGCAAACCTTTCAATGGGCTTTTTTCTCATATTAATATTTTTTTTTCTAATCCGAACATGAATGACAGGTACCGCTTTCCTACGACGCCAGGTTTTTTATTATTAAATTCTCCTGAAATGCTGTAAACTTTCAGATAAAGCTGAGAGGCAGGAGGCTGTTGAGTAGATGAGATTATTGATAGTTATTGAAAGTATCCAAATAGGATTTAGAAATCGGGCTCCTGCGCCTTTAATAGAATTCCAGATAATCTTTTATCACAACAAGACACCCATAGAATTATTTAAACAGATTGGACTATTCCAGCAGCAAATTTCAATTATTCTAATGCCTTAATAAATGTGTTGTGTGTGTATTAAATTCAAGCTTCTTAATCCAAATTTTACGATTTAACTGCTCTGATTTTTCATTACAGCTACACCCACATACAGCAATTTACTTTTTTTTTTTTTTTTTTTTTTTTTTTTTCCCCTTAGAAAACTGATGCCTTATCGAACCGTCTCTCAAATAAAATACAAAATAAAGTCTGACTTAAAAGTGAGTTCCGGACACTCCCAGATAACTAAATAAATAGGAACCTCCACAAACCTTTGCGAGGAGGATGAGAGAGAGAACTCAGGTACGAAACATGACGTGGAAAAGAAAAGGGAAAAAAAAAAAAAAAAAAAGGGGAAAAAAAAAAAAAGCGAGGAAAAAAATCAAAACGCAGGAAAATTAAGACCGGAGGATTGAATTGATGGGATCTGGGGGCTTTGTGGCTGGAACCTTTTGTTTCAATATTTATTTCCTCTGAGGTTAATACCTTTTTTCTTTTTAAACGTAACAGCAGGTGAGAGGGAAAAGCGTGGCCTTCAAAATCTGTCAGCATCAAACCAACTAAAGGAACAGGATTATCAAACAGTGGGAGAGAAACAATATTTTAAATTATCATTAAATTATGGAGACAAGCTCTCGGAAGGAGGAGGGCACAAAACGGATCAGCGGCTTCCCCTGCACACACACACACACACACACACACACACACACACACACTCACGGGTATGTTCACACGCGTTCCTCTTTCCTTCCATAAAGGAACAAAATAACCAGAAATAGCGAGGGGCGTCCTCTGTTGAAAGGGGAAAGAGTTAACAGGTTTTTAAATATTAGAAGTCGCGGCTAATGAGGCACCCGCGGTCTCTGTACTCTCGCAGACCTCATAGCTGGGGTCCGGCGGCTGCGGGCTCTCTCCTGCCCGGACCCCCCCGGCGCTCCCCTCGGCGGGGCCGTCGTCCCCGCTTGGGGATTTCCCAGCTCCGGGATGGAGCCGGCGGCATATGCAGATGCGGCGCTGATTAATTGTTTTCTATCATTTTCTTTGCCAACGCAGCCTGTCCACAAACCCCGGGGCTTCTACCCTTGCCCACGGGCTTGGTAGCCACGGGCTTGGAAGCCATGTGCTCGGCGGTCCAGCGCGGGCCTGCTCGGCTTCCGGGGTGGCTGTCCTTGCTCCTTGGACACCCCCGGGACGGAGAGAAACCGGGACTACACCCCTCGACGGCGCGGCTTCCCTGGGCGAGCGGGCGGGTCCATCCTGCCCGGGGGCAGAGCATCCCTCCCGGACGGGCGGGTACCTTCTCC
Source organism: Heliangelus exortis (assembly GCF_036169615.1). NCBI lineage: Eukaryota > Metazoa > Chordata > Aves > Apodiformes > Trochilidae > Heliangelus > Heliangelus exortis. The sequence goes on along the minus strand of NC_092438.1, from coordinate 7,788,512 downwards.
CCCGAGGCAGAGCATCCCTTCCGGGGACAGGGCATCCCGGGGACAGAGCAGACCACGAATCATCCCGCCCCAGCTACCCCAAACTACCGCAACCTCCTGGAACAATCCTCCTGCCCCCTCCTCCACTGCCCGAGGGGAGTCCCTGACACGCGTTATTTGCTTACAAGGGGCCCGGAGGCAGCTCAGCCTCCGGGGCTGCAGTCTCGTTATTAAGCGGTTGAGTTTGTTAATATTTCAGGCCTGACCCTGGCTAGGAGGATGTGCAGAG